>NW_023270320.1:4350269-4370024 GCF_011800145.1 Mirounga leonina
ATTTATTTATTTATTTATTTATTTATTTATTTATTTATTTATTTATTTTTCTGAGAGAGAGAGAGCACAAGCAGGGGGAGCAGCAGGCAAGCAGGCAGAGGGAGAAGCAGGCTCCCAGCTGAGCAAGGAGCCCAATGTGGGACTCCACCCCAGGACCCTGGGATCGTGACCTGAGCTGAAGGCAGAGGCTTAACCAACTGAGCTATCCAGGCGTCCTTCAATTGTTTATTGTTATTTTAGACAATTCTGTGGAAGTGAATAAATGAATAAATGAATAAATTCCTATCTTTAGCTCATGGCTCACAGTAAGAACTGTACGTCCCTATGCATTAACTCTTACAGAATGGTATAAGGAGTCCAGACTGTATGAATTCCCACTGTATCATATAATATTATATCTAATATATTAGAGTGAGAAAAAACATGGTATGGATTATATTTAATGAACTGCAATCATTTATTGAGCAAAAGTTAATTATAGAAGGAAGGGTGAAAGGAGCACTTTTCCTTGATATGAAAAAGATACTTATTATTAGGTAAGTTTTCCTCACTTATGGAAAACATGTGGGGAACATACCACTGTACACTTCTGATTTTACTAACACAGAGTGGGATGGAGTTATTGTTAATTCTATTCAAATGGAACCCATGTTACTAAGAATCCACTGAATCTAGCTACAATCTTCTCTTATGGTCGCAGACTACCTTCATCTTCCAGTAACTCAAGGACCCCTCCCCCAGGAGCACTCACTGTGATGAGCAGAGGCCACATGACATGGATGCAAGAATACCAGGACTTCTTTAGAAACATATCCAGTATTTTGTTGTACATCTTCCAGTCTGGAGATGAGTGAGTTAGAAGAAAAGCAGGAATCATGATTTCTATTATTTGGACAGATAGAAGAGAATAACCTCTGAGGAACAAGCATCTACCCTCTTTGTGGAGAATTTGAAACCTGGTTTCAGTCTGTCTATGACCTATCTAACAACAGTGTTGTGTTAGGGACAATGCCCCCTCCTTCTCCCTCCCTCTACCTACTTTTCATCCCTCCAGGTCTGATATATGTGATGTTCTTAAAGAGAAGATGTGGGTGCAGCATCTGGCTGAGGGAATCAAAGATGTTTTGCATGTCAAGGTGATTCATTACTAATTAGGTAAAACCAACTCTGGAGGAGAAATTCCTGATGTGTAACCTTTAGGTACATAGTTGTGAAGCCAGAGTGATCAGTGTAGAAGACAGGACAGACAAAACTCTTAACTTGGAGCCAATAAGTGATCCTTAGCAATTTACTTACTTATATTCTAGTAGTACTTTGTAGTTTCCTAAGATTTCAACGCTATATATCATTCACTAATAACCTTGTGAATGAAGCAGGGCAAGAATTATGATGCTCACTGTACAGAAATACAAAGTGACTTGCCTGAGGTCAAAGGTGATAGATGTGCAAAATGAAACCCACATGTTCGTCTCCTGACTCTCAGTTTAGTGCTTTCTGAACAGCATCAAGTCCTAAGACATGATGATCTTTCTGGCCAGCCCTTAAATTTACACACATACATGTATTTGGTCTGCATGCATACATTCATGCATGCATGAATACTTTTTGTTTGAGAGAGAGAGAGAGAGAGCATGTGCGCATTGCACCTGCATGTGAGCGGGGAGTGGGGAGGGGCAGAAGGAGAGAGAGAATCTTAAGCAGGAACCACGCACAGCATGGAGCCCAATGTGGGGCTTGATCTCATGACCTAGAGATCATGACCTGAGCTGAAATCATGAGTCTGATGCTTAATTGACTGAGCTACCCAGGCGGCCCCATACTTTTTTTCATTGTAAACGTATATATGCTTATTGCAGAAACACTGACAGGAGAATAAAGAAGAAAATGTGTCCCATGCACCTAAAAACTATTACCATTAACATTTAGTATATTTTCTCCACAGTCAAGTGAAATTTTGCTATGAGCGGGCAGATTTCGTCTATTTCACTGGGTTAGGGTGTATTTGAAAAATAATGTTAAAATAGTTTTTAGATGTTTGCCCTTAGAAATATGTGACTACATTTCCTTCCTTAACTCTGCTTGTGTCCACTCAACCCATCTCCTCAACCTGGGCTTTTGATAAATCGAAAGTTCTTGCTAATTCTGCATTCAGGTAACTGTTGTGTCTTTTTTCTCTTCTCATCTTTAATAGCATACCCAATCTCTAGCTAATCATTTTCTACTACCTCATGAGATTCTGTCAAGTCATCTCATTTCCTCCCTTTCTCCTTCCCAAGTTCCCTTCCTCTTGAACCTGGTCTACATCAAGTCCAGTGAAAAAGATGAATTGTCAACAGACTTAAGTTCTCCTCCCATTTATAAGTAATTGTGTGACCCTAAGTGAGCAACTTCACTCTTCTGAGCCTCACTTTTGTCATCTTTAAAATGAGTCTGGCTCGTATAATTTTTAAGCTCCTCTCCAGCATTCTTAGATTCCATTATTAAGTAAATTCATGCCAGACTGTGAGTGCCAGATAACCCTGACCTCCCAGGAGAAATTATATTTCAAAAGTGACCTCTTCTTGTTAGTCCAGATTAATTTGTTCATGAGGTCACTCATGCTTTTATATATTCATTCAACAGATATTTGTAAAGTATATTCTAAGGTTGGGGGATGCATGGGTCAGTAAATGATAGAGTATCCCTGACATCATGAAGCTTATCATGTAATGAGAATATAGACAAGTACATAGGTAATTATAAACAGGTGTGATATTACTGTAGGGGAAGTACAGGAATCGATTAGCCATGCTAAAAGATAGCAGTGTAGACTAGGTCTCATCTGGAGAAGTATTTATTTATAGTTATGAATAAAGCAACTTTTAGACATTTTATTATATCACATCAATTTTTATTGAATTCATCATTATATCCTAATTACATAATATGGATTATAATACATCTAATATAATTTCTTTTTATTATATTCATACAAGGAAGACACAGATACTGGAAAAGCATTTTGAAATCTTTTATAAGTACTATTAAAGAGCTGTGTATTATTAATTCATGGGTCTGATATAATGAGCAGTGACACTGATACATATATACATCTTTGTCTTGACAAAATGTGCCCTTGTTTGAGTTACATTAATTATCTCTCAGCAGGAAGTTCTTAGTTGTACCTCTTACACTCCTTAGGAAAGTCATGACACTAGTGCCTCCAGTTCCTTTATTTTCTTGCTGGTTTGAAGGAATCACAATGTACTTAGTCACCATCTGCAGATGATAGTTTCTCAGGGACACCATAGCTTTCACACACTCATTATAATCTTCCTGCAGCTCATCATCACCTTTTGAAAGAACAAATTCACGGACTGAGGGGCCTGACTCTAATGAGAGAAGAAATTCCCGGTGAGCTGGTGGCATATAGTTTCTCATTTCCTGGAGGAATCTGGCAGCAGATTCTGAAGGAACAAGAGAGAGAGATTAGGTGGTAGGGAAGCCAAAGCGTTCCCCAATCCAGGTGAGAAGAGCAGAGTGAGGTCAGAGTGGGTAGGAGATCACAGAATCACCTTTGCAGCATGAGGCAATGAGAATGCTATTGGTCTTACTATTAGTAATGATAATTATTGTAATATATACTTAATTCTGAAAACCACATGAACTGAAATAATTCTTTCATAATAAAGTTTTTTGTTTGTGTGTCCTTTCTCACTTCCCTACTGTATTTGATCCTTCTAAAAAGCTGATGATATAGATAGGGTGTATATAATCTATACTTGACCGATCATAGCATGAGTCTAAGAGAGTTTAAGGGACAATTTTTAAATAAATGAATTAACTAAGAAAAAAATGATATTTTCACCTATGCCAATGATTTTCCCTTTGACTATTAAGTAGAAGTTTAGGAAAACAGAGAAAAGTACAAAGTTCTTATTGGAGCTTCTTCTGCCTGCTCTAAACCCCTAGAAGGAATATAATGAATGAGGTTCATCTTTCACCTTTGGTGCATCTTTCAAATTTGAGCTGCTGGGGCAGTAAGCTGACCAAGAGCAGTGCCAAGCCTCCCCTTGTCACTGAGGTCTCTACCTCCCCAACTTCTGTCCCATCCCATTTGCAGGTGACTTTCTCTTTCTGAATCTGATCGTACATTTTCAGAACATGTGCTATGGGCTTCCCCACAGTCAATCAGGCCTTATATACATGCCCAAATGTCAAGTCTGAGAGGGTGATGAACTTGGATTTTGGTTCTGACTTCACTGCTTTCTAGCTGGTTAATAAGAGCCCATCACTTATCCTCTAATGAAACTTAGAAGTTCCTGCTTGGTTGTCTGTGAAATGGGATGATGACAATATAGTCTTGCCTTACTAATTCTTCTAAAAGTATCAAATAAGCTCAGATGAGATGCTGATGAGAAGTTACTTTTTAGATATTAAAACACTATTGTATTAACATATGAGATGATTATTATTTGTCATTGTCCACTCACCTTCACCAGAACTCTGCTGGATGCCCAGCAGAATGTCAAAGCACTGAAAGATGCTACTTTGGGCTGCACTTCCCCCCGCAAACGCCTTTGGAGTGTTCCAGAAACCTTCGTACTTCAGACCCCCTGGCAGTTGGGAGTTGCCTTTCCAGCTAGGCCAGGAAGGAAAAAAAAATAATCACTATTTGGATAATTGCCAAATTTACAGGTATAAAATCTTATAATAGAGGATGAATGGGAAGTGACATGAGATTAACTTCATTATTCTTCCACACTCTCCTTCCACTCATATTCATGTTTGGGAGTGACAAATAACATGGTTCTGAACAAATTTGGCATAAGTATTCTATAAATGGAACTTTACCTTTGCACTAGCACAGATCATTCCTTTTTTTTTTTCTAAATGACTACCTTTCCTGTCCATAACAGTCTATTCTTTCTCTACAAAATGTATTTTATGATAGGAGCTATTTCCTCAACCCGATAGATAGTGGGGACCATCAGTGGGAATTTGATGTGTTCTTTATGGTAATTCTTTAAGAGAAAACAAATTCAAGCATAAGATTACATACCCGGACAAGTATATGCGAAGAACATTGAAAAATGTGCTGGGGTCCACATATTCTGCAAAAAAGATGAGGTGTGTTTAAGCAGTTACCAGAACTTAGAGAGGAGATCAAGATATTGTAAACAACTGATAGTGGGTTTCAGTTTAGGCTGCAGGAAAGGCATTATGTCAGCTGGTGCAGAAAAAGTCCCTAACGACAAATTCTCTCACTCACCTGACCTTTTTGAGGGGACCCCCCTGTTCATTGAACAGGGTCTACCGTAGGGGTAACACACAGCTTGGGTCAAAGAACCTAAGCCCACCAGACTCATCCTCAGGAGACCAGTTAAACTGTCAACGTTTCTTTAAAGCTATTTCATATGCTTACTGATAGAACAGATAAACTACTTACATAAAGAAACAAACCTACACAAAATGAAAAGCAGAAATAAGAGCCTCAAGAGCCCTATGGACACCATCCCTGGGTCTCCCTCCCCAAAGGTTACTAACCTTTCTGATTTAAAGGTCAATTTTTTTGCCAAGGACCAACCAGCAGTAACACAATCACATAAGGCTATCCAGCAGGGCACACTTTTTTTTTTTTTTTTTTGTAAATCCTTGTTTATGTACTTTTTTAGTTATTGCTGTTTTTTAGCTATTAATTTTGTAATAACTTCTGAGCTCGGTGGTTTTTCTATGTTGTTTCTTACTTATCTTGTGAAAAAGCAGAATTTGTAGGGAGTTCCTATAAAGCAGAAGCTAAGTATTTCAGAACTTAAAACAGCCTGAACCTTCCACAAGTTTATCCATGGTTTCAGTGGGAGGCAATGACATTATTTAGAGTTAAGGAGACCCGACTTCACAATTTACTACCTGTGTAACCTTGGGCCACTTATCTTATCTCTCCATTAGATTACCTTATCCATAAAATGCATATAATAAAACCTACCACAAGCAAATATAGTTATTTAATGAGATAAAGTGAAAACACACCACTAAGTGAGAGTGTTTTTCTTCCATTTTCTCAACAACTCTAGTCTCAGAAAATCAGAAGCACGTGACTGCGAGCCTTGAATATTTTCAGGCATACAATATTTACCATTAATTTGTTCAAACTCTTTACGGGCTTGGTGCAGACAAGAAGCTATATAACGCAGTGCTTTTTGCATAGTATTCCGGTCCTCATTTTTAACTGCCCTGAATAAATCAGGAATTACCTTAAAGGGAAAAAAAAAAAAAAAAGATGAACATGTAAGGTTTCCTAGCACTAAGTATTGGCATAGAATAAAATTCTCCTAATTCTTAATCCCTAAATTAAATGTAGGATTTCCACTTCATTTTTGGGCTGAGAACCCTTTTATTGTTTGACTAATTTCCTTATATTTAATTAAGCTTGGATTTATTTTTATTTATTTATCATTTAGTTTTATATAGTCTCAGTTCTATTTCTAATAGTCAAAACCATTGGATTTATGTCACTCTGTGATCTAGTTTCAATGCCAAATTGCATTAAAAATGCATCTCTCCTATTAAGGTATTAAACTTAATTCTAAATATATGGATCTTGGGGCACCTGGGTGGCTCAGTCGGTTAAGCGTCCAAATCTGGATTTCAGCTCAGGTCATGATCTCAGCGTCATGAGATCCAGCCCCACATCGGGCTCCATGCTGGGCGTGGAGCCTGCTTAAGATTCTTTCTCTCCCTCTGCCCCTCCCCACTTGTGCTCTCTCTCTCTCTAAAATAAATAAATAAATAAATAAATAAATAAATAAATAAATAAATAAATGGATCTTACGTTTTATATTTTAGGTGACACACAAAAATAAATAAACTATTTCTACCAGATGATCCCTTATATCCAATTAACTAATTGAATGCTGTATTTAGTCAGGATAAAGTTATTCCATGCATAATATAGTTTAGTTACTAAGTGATCGCTCTGCTTATGCAAATGGAGATAAAAATTTGCTGATAGGGATGGACGTACTTTGATTGCAGAAGCAGCTGCTATCTCCACCAACAGTGAAACCAGGAAAAATCCTTTACTGCAGTCTCCACCAGGAAACCAAAACAGAATGTCCATGTTCCTAAGAAAATAAGTCAAGGAAGTCAAGAATTTAGCAAAAATACTGGTGTATTCGAGTGCTTTGTAGTTTTCAAGTATTTTTATTCCATTTTAATTTCAAAAAAATCTTGTGAGAGAAGTATGATAGGTTTTACTATCTATGTTATGTTTTTGGGAATATGAGTGTTAGGTCCATTGTCTAAGATCTAATAGTAGATTAAGTTGGGACTTGAAATTCCATTTTAGAATTTGGGACTAGAAATTCCAAGACTATTTCTGTTTCTATTCTCTCATTAATTTTTCACATGTATACATATTACCATATTTATATATTTATACATATTCAATGCTTATAGAGACATTTGTGAGGTATAATTTTAAGTAGTCTTTTTGCTTCAAATAAATATATTTATCTCCTTATTTTTATCTGTGAACCTGATTCAATTTTTCAATGGTTTACCTGCTTTACAAAGAAATTGGGAAATGCAAATAACTGATTAGACCCTATTTTCTTTCTTTTTTTTAAAAAGACTATTTATTTATTATTTATTTTTTTTTAAAGAGAAATTTATTTATTTATTTGAGAGAAAGAGAGATAGAAAGAGAGAGCACAAGCAGTGGTAGGGGCAGAGGGAGAGAAAAAGTCTCAAGCAGACTCTGCCCTGAGTGTGGAGCTCTATGCGGGGCTCAATCCCACGACCCATGAGATCATAACCTGAGCTGAAACCAACCAAGAATCAGACATGTAACCATCTGAGCCACCCAGGTACCCCCCTATTTTCTTTTTTATTGAAGTTTTGCACTAATGCAAACAAGGTCTCAATATCTGTAGATCTATGAAATTCACGTTGGTTAAATTCACGGTCTGAAGCCAGTCCATTTCTGCAATTTGTTGCTGCCTCAGAGTTCTCATCTGTAAAATGAGACTCCTCCCATTTAAAAACCTTCCATAGATTTCCATTGTTTTTAAGATGCTATTTAAACCCCTAATCATAGCCAAAAGTCCTACGTAATCTTTTTGCTAACTTTATTTCTTTATCCCTTTTCCACACTACTGTGTCTCAGTCACTACATATGAGCACCACTAGCCTTCCTTCAGTTCCGATAATGCACCACAATTTTCCTCACTTTGAGGCCCTCACTCTTGCTGTTTCTTCCACTATGAACACTCCTCTAATTCTTTCCTACTCACTCTTCAGAACTCAGCTTAAATAACTTGTTACAGGGATTCCTTCTTCATCCCTTTTATTTAGTTAGAGTTCCTCAGCCCTTTATCCTCTTACTCTCCTCTTAATCATAAAGCAATTTACATAATTTTCCTATATCTGCTTTCTTCACCAGGGCAGGATTATTCCTAGGATATTTACCTTTGTTTCACTAGCTCCCAGACTCTCTTCTGTACATAGATTAAAAATGGTAAGGATTGGGTCAAAAAGAACAGGTGTATGTATCTGGCCACTGCGGTCATTAAGGCAAAGACACACAGATGTATGTGCATTTTGCATTTATGCATATTAATTACATTTTTATATATGCAAGTGCTATTTTTGCATATATCTATAGCTACAATATCAAGCAGACACAGTTCTATCACAGTCATAGATCTAATTAAAAATTGGGATTATTTGCTCTTTAAACAATTACTTGAGTTATTTTTTGCTTGAATTCAATTGGTCTTTTAAAAAAGTACATTTGGAGGATACTGATAAACCTATACTCACTTTGAATAACAATTCTTATAATAAAATAAGAATCAAATACTTACTCGTAAGTCATAGGCCTTGTGAAAGCAGCCATGAAACAATGGATCAATTGGAAGACAAAAAGAAAATCAATTTAAAAATCAAATGGCTTTGAGTTATTCTTATTCAATCTAATACTACTTATCTATCAAAGTTAAGATATACACAAAAAAGAAAAAAATATATATGTGTGTTTTTAAAAAAATATTTATCAACTAAGCATTGTAAACACTTAGGACTTTGTAAGTAAAAAAAAATAAATATTCAAGGAACACACATGTTAGTCAAAACTAGTTGTTACTAATAAACTATTTTTTTAATTTAAATTCAATTAGCCAACATATAGCACATCATTAATTTCAGATGTAGATTTCAATAATTCATCAGTTGCATATAGTACCAGGTACTCATTGCGTCAAGTGCCCTCCTTAATGCTCATCACCAGTTACCCCATCCCCCCCATGCCCCTCCCCTCTGGTAACCCTGTTTGTTTCCTATAGTTAGGAGTCTCTCACCGTTTGTCTCCCTCTCTGGTAACTTCCCATTCTTTTCTAGACCAAATCCTTTCATTTTGTGTTTCCCGGTCTATAGTACTTCTCTGCAGATACACACTCAAAGCCCTGGGGCACCACAAGTCTCTGGTCCCTTTACTGGGAGACCGCATTGCTTAAAGGAGAGGAGGGGCCTAGATCCTCAGCAGGTGGCACCAAAGGCCCAGGCATTGCCATCTCTACTGCTAAAAATGTGTCAACCCTTTAACTCAACTGGATAGTTAAAAATCAAATTTGTAGAAACACCAAAACATGTTAATAAGGAAAGCCAGACACAAAAGAGTACATACTCTATAATCTCATTGATATGAAATCCAATAGCAGAAAAAAATTAGTTTTTAATATGACAAATCAGAGTATCTTTACCTGGAGGTAGAGGAGAAAATTGAACGGAAAGAGCCACAGAGGTGATATTCTGTATCTTGCTTAGGGCTATCCATGTATATAGAACAGTCAAAATCACCAAACTGAACAGTTAAGATGGTGCATTTCATTGTATGATAATTACACACCTTTCTCTTATACATTTGTAGTTATAGATATGCCATCAAAAGAAATCATACCACAAAAAAAAAAAAAAAGAAATACCCCCAAAACAGAGAAGAAAGCTGTTCTGCCAAAAATTAAACCAATGACTAATGTCTTATTGATGTAAATAGGATGCACTTCTTTAGTTCCTGTTATAATCATAGTTTACATACCCACTGGGATCCTTTTTCTTCCAGTTTGCCAAGACACAGTCTGCATAAACCAGAATAGGAGGCAGACCCAGCTTATCAGAGAGTTTACAGTAAGGAACAGCAATATTCTCTGGCAGGACCTAATGAAAACACAAAATTTAGTATTAACCTTTGAAGTGTCTTCCCTTTTCTTCTGCTTCCTGCTACCTTCCTGCTATTTCTTCTACTACCATTCCAACTGGTCTATTAGTGCCAAAACATGAGCTGTTCTACATAACCACACTCTGAAACCAAACAATCGTAATTTTCTCTTCCTCATTTCATAACTTAGTCCTGGTAATTTTTTTTTTTTTAAGATTTTATTTATTTATTTGACAGAGACAGAGACTGCGAGAGCAGGAACACAAGCAGGGGGAGTGGGAGAGGGAGAAGCAGGTTTCCCGCTGAGCAGGGAGCCCGATGCGGGGCTCGATCCCAGGACCCTGGGATCATGACCTGAGCCGAAGGCAGTCGCTTAACCAACTGAGCCACCCAGGCGCCCGGTCCTGGTAATTATTAAATGTTTATGTTTTAGATGTAGGTTGATGTGGACATAATCTAGTCAGAGAGAGAGCAAAAGGAGGTAGAGGGTGCAAGGAACAAAGGATGCATCCTTGACTTTCTAATGGCCTGGGAGTTACTTGCAGTCATTTATTTACTCTTGCATCCATCCCATGAATATTTGTTAGGCAACTCTTCTATGCAAGGAGCTCTTTATCTACAGGCAATAAGAGGATAAAATCAAATGTCTCCAAGAAATTCAAAGTCACTTGTAATTAAGACTTTGGGATATGATACATACCTGGAGCACAGTGCTGACAGGAACTCTGTCCTGGATGATTTTTTAGAAAACCTTGCCATAGAGTGACATTGGCGCTCATCCTTGAAGACTTACTTGGGTCAGCAGGAGGAATTTCCTTTAGCCTTTCTATTTCCATGCAGATTGTATCAATTGGAGTGACACTCTTGGCTCTTTCACTCACCCTTCCTCAGAGGAGGTATAGAGGCTTATCTAATTGTTGAGTGTGGAAGTGGGACTGAAGCTCAGCAAACTTTGTATTCACCTGTCTTTTTTCCTGAGCCTATTACTCAGGATTCTGCTCCATATCTGGCCACAATCTAAAAGGCTCCTACCTCCATGGGCAATCCTGATGGGTAAATGCTTTCCTAGCAGGCCCATTGTTGTCACACATGCAAGCCATGTTTTCCAACTGCTCTATTAGTCATAATGCTGACCATTTATTCTTTATCTGCCTGACTTCCTCATCTAACTATCATTTGGTTTATAATTAGATGGTCCCATGTAATAATTAAGGTTACCCTTGTCATTAGAAGCCAATGGCTGGAATATGTGTATCCAACCAGGCAAAGGACAGGGATGTGTAGCTCATCTGGAGTAGTGGGCAGTGGGACTGCAGTGGTAGAGGTGGTATGATGATGTGGCCCACTCCACAGTTCTGCAAAAATCATGGGAGCTATAACCTAAGTGGCTTTGTATTAACTTAATACACCTGGTTTAACAAAGATGGTTTAACAAAGAAAACAAAATGTTAGAAGGAGAAACATTGGCTATCAAAGTCACACCTGGATATATGCTTCCCCTTGCAGAGCTTGTGCCTCTGGGAAATGAAATATTTTGGTTTGCAAATGATTTACACATTTCAAAAGGAAATTTTTGCCTCTTTCTGATTTAAAGAAAAGATCGAAGGGAAACAAAAGAAAGTTGCTTAATTAAAAAGTTAATTTAAAATGACTTGGGAAAAAGAAAAGATGTTCAAACACATCTTAATCTATTAGAAACATGCAGTAACTAAGAAACTCAGATGCTAGTTTCTAGCCCAGTCTGAAGCAAATTGTGCCTTATATTGATGTATCTTATTTTTTATCCATTTATTTTTCTTTCCTACAATTTCCTCACTTAAATATATTTGTTGCTGGTTTCTAAAATCCTTTTTGGAATAATGTGGTATACAAAAACTAGATAAATTAAAAATATATATTCATGTTTTCTTTTATAATTCTGATCTCCACTTGCATAAATTTATTATCTTTTGATTATCCCATGTATGTTCTGGTCTCCATATTGTTTTTTGCTGGTCCTTTTTCTTTTCTGCTCCTCTCCTCTTTAGATAAGCTCTACCAATCTTTCAAGAAGTAGTTCAGGTTCCACTTCTTTGAAGCATTTCATTATTATACCAACTACTTTCCTTCTACTCTCAACTCTCTCATGCTTCTGCTCCTAGCACATGCTGCCCTTTGTTATTTATGATTTTTCTATACAATGCCTACACATTTAGCTAGACTCAGATTCTAGCAAGTCTAGTGAGGCTTTGTGCTTAGGTTGTCAGGCTATCTTATACCTTTTTGTGTCATCAAAATTCTAGACATGATAGTTTGATGATTATAAAGAAGTATAAGATGTTCCCATGATTATGCAGAGCAACTTTTTCCTTTTGTTTCCATATCAGGGGATGACACATCACATCGGTGGACAATATGTGTTGTATATTTAAACAGGATGTGGAAAGCAAAACAAGACAAAATTCCAATTACCTTTGTCAAAAAGGGGAAGAATATTCCCTAAATGACAGAAGGTGCTTCTGGAATCTATTTTATCTCTTTGGGGTTTAAAGAGTTGGTATTACAGTCTGTATTGGTTTCTTGTAATTAGGGTTGCCAGATAAAATACAAGATGACATTATTTTAAATCTAAAGTTATCTATACTGTTGATGAGTAGAGTGAAACCCATATGTTCTTCCAAGTTGACAGACGTAAGATAGCATTTTAACAATAAGAAAAGCCATAATATGTTCATATCTCCCAAAACTCATAGAGAAAATGTTTCATATTCAAATATGTTGATTATTATGTCATTTACAATGGTAAAATATTAAAAACAAGTATAGTATTTATCAATAGAGGATTGAATAAATAAAATTCAGGAACTCAATGAAAAACTATAAAGTGATTTCAAATGATGACTAAAAGGATTGTGTAATAACTAAGAAATGCTTACAGTAAATTTCAGTGAAAGACACAGAACATACATCTATATACACAGGCTGGAGCAAGTGTGTTACATAAATAAGAGATTAAAAATCTAATAATGATAGCAGTTGGCATGTTAAATCAGTGAATGATTGTTTTCCTTTTCATTTTTTTCTGTTATCCAAGCATCACAAAATCTAGTTATAATACTTTTAGAATGTTTTTTACATTAAATTGGATGTAAATTGTCATGTAACATAAGAAATACCAAAAAATCTCCAAACCTTTCGAACATCTCCATCACCTTGATTCCACACGTATGCCATGGTGATATACCCCAGGGCCAGATGTGCAAGGCGCTGCGACTTGTGATCTCTGAGGGCATCAATACTGTGAATTTTTAACTGAGAATAAAAGACAGGTTGACTCAAATCAATACAGGTGACAACACAGCTTCAAAACCAAGGTAAAAATGTCAAGAAGCTATAACAGAGGAAGACGAATGTAATGCTTTTCTAAACCTGGTCAACTTTTTTACGTAGCTCATTTTTGTCAATCAGTTCAGGCAGATTTTTAGCGATGGAAATCCATTCATCATAAGGCGGAGGTAGCTCCTCCTTGAAAAAAAGAAATGGGACTTTTATTTAGTAGCGAAAATTTTTACAAAGTAGTTTTGCTTCTGACTGATAGTCTATTTTGCCTCTAGATCAGTTCTGTGCAACGTTGTCTGTCACACACTTACCTGTCCAGTAACTCCAGTCCCTGCATTGCCACCTGCACACCCAGGGCTCACGACCTTCTTTTCTTCTCCTCAAACACTCTTACCTGCCTCTTTTTCACAAGTCACCTCAAAAGTTCCACTAAAATCATCCTGATTATTCCAGTCTACACTTACAACCCCAGTTATGCACCCTATGTATTATACCTTTACATTGTTAAGTAATTTATTGTTACCTGCTATTTATTTTTTTTCCTGGCTAAATTTTAAGTTTTTTTGAATGGAAAGAAAAATGAGATTTATTAGATGTCAGCAATAGACTAGGCATTTTGCTCAATAAATATTTAATATTATAATGACCTAAAATGTTGATTGTTATCTCCATTTCATAAATAAGGAAAATAAAGCTCAGTTTATGAAGTTGTTTTGAATATATAGTTTGTTGTGAATGAACGTTTGTTTCCACCTTTGAAAAGGCTCTTTCAAAATCTCACTACGTGATGGCAAGGATTTTATCATGCTTTTAATTTTATATTTCTTACAGAACCCGGGACAGTACTGGACATGTAGGAGATGCTATATATTTACATATTGATTGCCTGCTTTGGTACTAGAGGTTTATATTTCACCCAGTAAGTGCAAGTAAAAGCCAAACAAAAGTGTCTCCTTGGATCTTATTATATTTATATTTTCATCTCAAGGGAAAACATGCAAACAAAAGACCTAGACAACACCCTGAAATGAGATTCAGATCTCTGAATAACTTCCCATATGCTCTTTCCCCATGCCTCCTTCATTAAGCTGTTTCCAGACATGTCCTTGAGGTCATCAATACTGAATTATGGAGACATAGCAAAAATGGAGAGATGAACTCACACCAGTGTGGGTGAAGTTTTAAGCTACAAAATGAAGCTAATATTGTAAGTAAGCTGTAAGACAAAAAGGCAAATGTAACATAAAATTCAGACATTTTCACCTGCTGCATATAATCGGCCAGGCTTTGTCTGTTAGGGCAGATTTTTAACAATGAAAGATCCAAGCACTAGATAGTCACCTTTCTTGTTTCTCCGAATTTTTCTCCCTAACCACACAAATGCTATCGTCTAGTGTTTTTAGTAATACATACATCTTTTTTTGTTGTGTGTTTTACTATGTAGCACAACTGAATTTTTGGTTGTTACTATTTTCCCCAAATAATGGATTTTGTTGTTGTTGTTGTTATATATCATGATTAGCCTCCTATTTGACAGACGTAAAATTCAATCAGTAATACACTTCTAGTTCAAGGACGCCTGGGTGGCTCAGTCGGTTAAGCGTCTGCCTTCAGCTCAGGTCATGATCCCAGGGTTCTGGGTTTGAGTTCTGCATCGGGCTCCCTGCTCAGCGAGGAGCCTGCTTTTCCCTCTGCCTGCCGCTCCCCCTTCTTATGTCTCTCTCTCTCTCTCTCAGATAAGTAAGTAAATAAATAAATAAAACCTTTAAACATATATATATACTTCTGGTTTGGAGGGGGTTTAAATGGTATAATATGAATCAATGAAGAATAACACAGAGGGTCATTCAACTTCTGCTAGATTAGCGAATGTATTTTGTATCTACGTGGAATTAGAAGACACATTATTTTCCTTTGGAATAGAAAGCTGATAGATTATAAGAGGTGAAATGGATATTTTTGAGTTTATAATTTCCAGGAAAGATCTTCAGTGAAGAAAAGGAAGTAGCCCCTAATTTATTTTTCTTGTTTCAGGACATGATCTAACTTCCTAAGCATCTTAAGTAGCAACATTATTTTTTAAGTAGTTCGAGAAGGGTTTTGTTTTTCTTTGGTTTGGGGGTTTTGCTTTACCCCTTGGAATCTGTTCTAGAGGTCTCCGTAACTATCATAATGTCTTAATTTTTAAGAGAAACTACTGTGGGGGAAAAATGATAGGAGGTTTCACAGTTTCTGAAAAAGATTTTTGTTCTTGTACCACTGATAAGTACATTTTCAAAACCATCTTATTCTGGCACTTTGGTGTGCTTGAATGGAGGAGTAGCAAGTCTGAGTATTACTTATTTGCAAATATAAGGTAAACTAGGTGCTTTTAGCAATAACATTAAATTAACTTAATAATTTGAGGAGAAGAATTAGATTGGGAGGAAGAATTTGCTTTAGATTTGCCTGTATTATATAAGGTATTTACAGAATGTTATCTCTAAGTACAGTTAAATTGGATCTCTACTAAAAATATATTTGCTGCATTTACAGATACCCTCTAGGGGTGCCTGGGTGGCTCAGTCAGTTGAGCATCCAGCCCTTGGTTTTGGTTCCGGTCATGATCTTAGTGTAGTGAGATCAAACCCTGCATCAGGCTCTGGGCTTAGTGGGGAGTCTGCTTGAGATTCTCTGTCCCTCTGCCCCTTCCTTGCTCATTCTCTCTCTCTCTAAGATAAAAGATGTCCTCTAGAATACAGACTCTGTTTGAGCTATAATAAATAGATATATACTTGTATATTGAATTGTCACAACATGTAACTGGTTCCTAGAAATCATATGGAATTTCATGGACGTTATTAAACCCAAGAGTGGGGTAGGGAAGAAGCAATGCCTTATCATATCTTCTTCTCTCTCTCTCTCTCTTTTTTTTAAGATTTTATTTATTTATTTGACAGAGAGATAGACAGAGAGCATGGATAGGCAGAGTGGCAGGCAGAGGGAGAAGCAGGCTTCCCGTTGAGCAGAGAGCCCGATATAGGGCTCGATCCCAGGTCGTGGGATCATGACCTGAGCTGAAGGCAGATGCTTAACCGACTGAGCCACCCAGTGCCCTGATATCTTCTTCTATTAAGAGAAGCAGCATATTATAATAATTTTAAGATCATGGACTCTGGAGCCAGACTAGTCAGGTTCACATTCCATCTCTGTCATTGCTAGCTGTGTGAGTTTGGGTAATTACCTAAATTCTGCCTGGCTTAAATTTCTCATCAGGAAAATTTAGGATACCTTTTAGGATGGTTGTGAAGATGGAGTAAGAATATTTGTAAATTGCTTAATAATGCTATATAAATATTTAATAACTGAAGTAGATAATAAGATGGTTTTCATGGCATTCTTTGGAATACAACTTAGAAAAATGTAGTTTTAAAGGCAAACATTTACTCTACATGTCTTGCTATTTGTAGGCAAAGCTTGTAAAAAGAAAAAAGGTAGCTTAGACTCACTTGAATCTTATGCTTAGTAACAACAAGCAGTATTAATACAACACACAGTTGCTTGATATACCATCTCAAAAACCTAATCAAAGCACTAACATACACTTCATACAATTTAAGGTATATCAGCCAAGACAGGGGGTTCCTTTGACTCATGGATCATTTATTACTTTGTTTTTTTTTTTTTCAAAATGCCCTCCAAAAATGCAGTTGTATTAAACCAAAATACTTCTATAGTTTCCTTATCTCATCACTTTCCTTATCTGCATTAGGTAGCTAAAAAGTGCATTTAATACTAAATTTCTAGGCAGAAAATTTTAAGTTAAGTATGAACTATTTATTAAAACTTGGCCTCTAACTTGGGCACTGCCTTATCCCTTTGTTTAGTAAAAATCACTGAACCACATTTGTTCAATAGAAGTAAACGTGTCCAGGTAGTCAATGATAATAAAACATTTTTGCCCATATCTTAGTGCTCCATCTTACCAGTGGATTTGGCAGAGCGAAGCCCACCTCTTCATCTATATGGTATTTTTCAAAAATTTCCCGAGAACTTTCCATAAGAAGCCTTCCATTATGTGCCATCCTTGCAGTTTCCTCCTTTGGTCCTCCTCAGTTTGATGGAGTTTCAGAGCATCTATTCATTATAAAGGCTGCCATAGCCAATGACGACAAACTTATCACGTAGGCAGTAAGAACTGACTTCCACTTTTGGAATAGTTTCATTTTCTTTCTTTGTAATTTGATAAACAATAAAACCACGAAAGCATCATTATTCATCGTATGAAGAAACTGAAAGCTTATGTTCCTATGAAATGTTTCTCAGTGGGAACATCATTTGTTTACTGCCATTGGGGAAGTCAGAAAGAAACTGAAATAACAAAAACCATGAAAATAGGTAACCAGAAAAAAACATGTTTTATGGGACCTTTTAAATCTTTGAATTAAGATAATGAATTTGACCTGGGCTAAAGTCCTAAACTATCATTTAGTCAGCACTGTCATTGGCTTTCCTGAAAGTCTCCAGGGTTCTATGAAATATCAGTGTCTTATTTTGGCAGCCATGAAATGCAACCTGTGGTACATTGAACTATTAGTCAATGACTCTGAACTAGAAAAAAAGTGGAAGCACATGAGGAATTAAGATAGTACCCCTCTATACCCCCATTTTCTTACCCAATCTTTTATCTGTGCTCACAATGATAACACTTCTTTCTTCTTATTATTCCTTATGAGTCTTTTTTAGGAAGACTTTTCTGCATCTCTACTATATTTGACTGCTAAGGACTGATTCTGAGGCAACAGTCCTTCACATTTGGAGAATTTGTGATATGTTACAAGTTTAAATAAAGGATTAAATACCTTGAAAATGTTTCTTTCAAAATGCAAATTAAAATTGCATTTGGTAAAGGTTTTTGAGGGTGCATGCAGTTCTGTGGTCCCTTACAGGCATTGTTTGATCTTAATAAAGCTGAAGCAAAAGCAGAAAGCATATCGTTCTTTTTGATGATCAAAAGGAGAAGAGAGATTAGGAGTTAGTGTTCAGTACATTATAAGAATGCTGTTTTGTCATCCAGCTTATCAGTACTTGAGATAACTTTTAATGGTGCATGACTTTGCATTCTAGAATAGTTATCACACTATTCTTTCCTATTACATCATGAGTTGTTTTTCTTTTTTAATATGTAGTTTTATAAGAATATGGTCTCCTTATAATAAAAGTAAGTGAAATTGAAATCAAAATTATACAGCAGAGAGAACACTTGGCTATGCCTCTTTGAAATGAATGATTACTCATGCTGGTATTTCTGAAACCAGGCCCAAGGCAAAAGAAACAAACAAAAAGTATCATGTTGGGTTATCATATCTATATGAAAGCCAAAAATTCCAAAAAACTTTCAAGAATTAGAGAACGTGTTATTTCTATGGTTTTTCACTCTTTGTGCCTGAATTTTTTTCGTGGGTGAATCAAAACAGATACATGTAATGGAGTTTCAGATAATTCTGTCTGAAAAAGTTTCTGAAGATTAATTTTTTTTTAAGAAGCATGACTTGATAAAAACTTTTCTTGACTCTGCTTATCCAACTACTTCATTAAATTTGTCCTCCTTTGGGGGGGTTTGGTGGCTCAGTTGGTTAAGCATCCAACTCTTGACTTTGGCTCAGGTCATGATCTCAGGGTCATGATCTCATGGTCATGCGATTGAGCTCCACTTCAGGCCCTGCACTCAGTCCTCTTCCTCTGCTCACACACCTTCTCTCTATAATAAATAAATAAATAAATAAATCTTTAAGAAATCCATCCTACCTTTGACTGCAGAAACAATAATATTTTAGTATCCTACTTTATTCTCCGCTTATTTATCTCTATCTACACACTTTTACCCTTTTCATATTTCTGAAACTACATTCTCAATTGATCCTCAGTCCTCATTTATCTTGATTTTTCTTCAGTAATAACCATATCTCACTGAAAATCCCTTTCCACATGGTGTCAAAAAAACACTTTTCAAATTTTTTTTTAAACTTATGACCCTGAGGTCAAGACTTGAGCAGATATTGAGTCAGATGTTTAATGAACTGAGCCACCCAGGCACCCCTTCAGAAAAACATCTTAATCTTACTATCATCTGTAGAGTCTTTATCTTTTTCTTTAGCTTTTTACCTGTGGCCAGCTCATTGTGAAAGAAAGCTCCTGAAAATCAAAACTCAGCATTTTGCTCTATAGCCTCCCAGCTCTGACAGATATGAATCTGTCTGCCT
>NW_023270320.1:4370034-4707772 GCF_011800145.1 Mirounga leonina
ACCCGTTTTGATGACTTGGTCATGTACTTCCTGACTTATCTCCACAGCTATAAACTACATTTCCAATTGCCTGGTGAACATTTCCATCTGGAAATCCTGTTATCTTGTTTCATAGGGCACAATACCAGAACTATTGTGAATAGACCTACAAAAGGACTTTTATTCAGGACCATGATAAACACAATTTTTTTCCCTGATAACATGTGATCATATATGATAATCCAAGTTTCTCTTTGCCATTATGTTATGCTAGTTTATGTAAAGAGCAGCTTTGTTTTAAATAAAAGATTTTTCAGTTAAAAAAGTAAAGTGATCAAGAGCATACAAGAAGAATGAAGAAATATTGAAATATCAATATCCACTGACATTCACCATTAATGTTTTGGTGATTATGTTTTCTATGGTTTTTTGTTTACATTAATAATATAAAAAATTTTCTGAGCACTTATTTGTGTCAGGAATTTTAAAATTTTGTTTATAATAACTAATGTAACATTTATTATAGTCTTACGAGGAAATCCTCATGATAGCCCTAAGAAGTTAAGGTAGTTCAGGATTTTCTATGCTTATAGTTGCCTGAACAAAACAAAATTAAATACTCCCTTGAAAGAAGTACCCCTAAGTATTTTTGTCACTTTTATAGACATCTGACAGTTATTAGCTAAATAATCAGGCACACTGTGTAATATCATGAAAGCAACAAACTATAGAATAGACCCACGGGGAATTAGATAAAAGAAAAAGGAAACACAGACTTTAAAAGTAATTTGTTTAATATATTCAAAAAATAAAAGACAATATTGGGAAATTTTGCAGAAAATGTGAAAACCAAATGAATATTCTGGAATTAGAATCATTGATAAGAGAATTAATGAATTTGCAGCTATAGCTGAAGAAAATACAGATTAAATCCTGAAGAGGAAGAAAAAAAAAAGATGGAAAAGAGAGAGAGAAATAGAATAAAACACACAGAGAGAGGGTAAAGTGAGGAAATCCAGCATAGATGCAGTCTGAGTCTCAAAGGATGAAAAGATAGAAAGTAGAGAGAAGCAATAAGGCTGAAAAAAATTTAAACATGGTAAAAGACTCTAAGTCACAAATAGACAAAACACTATTTAAAAAGGTTAAATGAAAAGAAATCTATAGACACAATAGTAAAACAGCAAAAAAAAAAAAAGATTAAAGTCTTTAAAGTTTTATTTTTCTTTCAAGATTTTATTTATTTATTTGAGAGGGAGAGCATGATCCTGGAGGAGGGGCAGAGGGAGAAGGAGAAGCAGACTCCCCACTGAAGAAGAAGCCAGATGTGGGGCTCCATCCCAGAACTCCAAGATCATGACCTCAGCTGAAGACAGATGCTTAACCAACTGAGTCACCCAGGCATCCAAAAAATCTTTAAATTTTAAAATTAGAAAAAATATAACAAGTTATCTTCAAAGGAGCTAAACAGCCTGGCAGATAAATTCTCAAAGAAACAATTGAGACCTGAAGACAATGGAATAATATCTTAAAAGTGCTGAGAAAAAAAATCAAATCATAATTATATATTCACAGAAAATAATACTCAAGAATATAAATAAAATAAAAATATTTTCAGTTAACCAAACAAAAGATTAGAATCTCTTACCAGCTAGCCCACAATCAAGGAAAAATTAAGGTTTTCTGTTTGTGTGTTTATTTTTGCAGAGGAAAACTAATTTCAGAAATAACAACAAATGAAAAATAATTATTTAGATAGATTGATTGAATTAGAAATATATATCAGGGGCACCTGGATGGCTCAGTCATTAGGCGTCTGCCTTCGGCTCTGGTCATGATCCCAGCGTCCTGGGATTAAGCCCCGCATCAGGCTCCCTGCTCGGCGGGAAGCCTGCTTCTCTCTCTCCCACTCCCCCTGCTTGTGTTCCCTCTCTTACTGTGTCTCTCTGTCAAATAAATAAATAAAATCTTTAAAAAAAAAAAAAGAAATATATATCAACAACAGCATAAATATGAGGAGGGATAGAAATGTCATTAAATTCCTTGCATTTTCTGGTAAGAACTAATTTATAAGGGTTTTGAAAACTTACATGCATTTGTTTTAATCTCCAGGGCTACTAACAACAGATAAATGATGTAACAATGAAAAGCAACAAGCCAATAGATGGGAAAAACTGATTAATAAATAAATCTTAATCAATACAACAGACAACAATAAAAAAAAAAAAAAGATGCTAGGAGTGCCTGGGTAGCTCAGCCAGTAAAGCATCTGACTCTTGATTTCTGCTCAGATCATGATCTCAATGTCACGAGATCAAGCCCCACATTGGGCTCCACTCTCAATGCAGAGACTGCTTGGTGTTCTTTCCCACCTTCTCTCCCTCCTCCTCTGAGCCTTCCCCTGCTCACTCACTCACTCTCTCTCAAAATAAAGAAATAAAGAAGGAAGTAAAGAAAGAAGAAGAAAGAAAAAGAAAGAAAGAAAGAAAGAAAGAAAGAGGAAACAAAACAAAATAAATAGTTTAATGGTGGATTTAAAATCATATATATCAATAATTACATTAATGTAAATGAACTAAATCTTCCAACTTAAAATTATAAAGATTATCAGACTGGACTTTTGAAAGCATCATATTTATATGCTGTTTGAAATATAAAAATCAGAAATATAATTGAATAAGCAGGTACAATGGCTAAGCCAAGATGACATAAACTATCACAGAGATAAAAGGGGAATATTTTATAACAGAAAGTGTTTAATTTACCAGGAAGATATAACAATACTAAATTTTCTATACACTGGACAACATAATCCCAAACCATGTAAAGCAAAAACTGATGGGATGGAACACAAAAGATGGAGAGATAAACCCATAATTAGACTGCAAATTTTTGTTTTTATTTAAAATCTCACTAACAGAACAGCTAGTCAAAAATAATTAAATATATAAGCAATTTTAAAAACAGGATTAATGCGGGGCACCTGGGTGGCTCAGGCATTAAGTGTCTACCTTCAGCTCAGGTCATGATCCTAGGGTCCTGGGATCGAGCCCCACATCTGGCTCCATGCTCTGCGGGAAGCCTGCTTCTCCCTGTCCCACTTCCCCTGCTTGTGTTCCCTCTCTTGCTGTGTCTCTCTGTCAAATAAAAAAAATAAAATCTTTAAAAAAATAAAATAAATAAAAACAGGGTTAATGAACTTGATCTAATTAAGATGTATAGAATATCAAATTCATCAATTTCAAAATACCTATTATTTTCAAGTACAATGGAATATTTACAAAAATTGACCATATACATATATGCAGGTGCATAATAAAGTCTCAAAAATTTCATAAGATTAAATCCTACAGAACATATTTTTTAACCAAGGTAAAATAAATAAATAACAAAAAGTTAACTGGAAAATCTCTGTATGTTTGAAAATGAAGACATAGTTTATATAATTCATAGATCAAAAAAGAAACCCATCAAAATGGAAACTAGAAACTATTTGACTTGAATAATGATAAAAAAAAACACACAAAATTTCTGGGATGCAGCTAAAGGCATATTGAGAGGAAAATGTATAATCTACAATGCATAAATTATTTAAAAAGAAAGACTATGCATCTATCTCATGATTTTGGAAAAATAATGTATTAATCTCAAAAAATGTAAAAAAAAATGTGAAAGGAATAAGTGAAGACATTAATAAAATAGAAGATCTATACATATTTTTGAAAAAAAAATGTGACCCCCTGATAAGAATAATAAAGAAAAAATAAAGGAGCAAATATCCAATGTCAGGAATGAAAAAAGGAACATCACTACAAAGCTACAGTAAATTAAAACATATTAATATTTAAGTGAGACTATGAGCCACTTTTTTGTTGTTGGAAATTTCAACTAAAAGAAGTACAAAGTAATATATTTTTTCTTATGAAATTTTTGAAAGAATGCCATGTAAATCAAATAGTCATCAATATTTTATTCACTTTTTTCTAAACAATTTACAATTGCTAACCCATATCATCCTTGCAATCATCCTAAAAGGTATGTATGCTATTATTCTTATTTTTCTAATGAGAAATATAAGAAATGAGGGATCTAAGTAATTGTCCAAGTTCACAAAGTAAGTGTGGAAAGACAAGATTTGAGTTTAAGTAGTCTGGTTCCAGAGTCCATGATTTTAAAACCATTACGCTATGGAGGCTCTCTTAAGAGTTTACAAAGCATTGGTTTTGTTTGATTGTTTTTTTGTTTTCTTTCACTCTTGGGTTTAACAAGTTACATGAGTTTCCAGGAGAGGATTTCTACAAACTAGTTACATGTTGTGACAATTCTGTGAAATTTATGCTGGTATATCTCTGTTTGTTTATAGCTCAAACACCCCACACTCAAGAGAGAACTTTTAGATGCAGCAAATACATTTTTAGTCAGAGATCCCAACTTAACTGTACTTAGAAATCTCCACATATTAAATAATAAAAGGAAAAGTGAAAAGCAATATGCAATAAGAATAAAACAGGGAAAGGGGAAAAGGAACCAAGCACAGATGTTTGGTATAGAAAAGGTAGTAATTAATGTCCATAATAAATAGCATAACTTATACAGCTACCTAAAAAATTAGTGAATTACTTTGAGCTTCAACCAAAATTCTGAGAATTGCAATAGGAAATTATCATTTAATCTCCTTTTAAATAAATTCATAAAAACATATGTGGAAGTATCTCTCTGAGTTCATTACTTGATTCTAATGCTAAGGGGAATGCCAGGTTGCCAACCCAACCTTCTAAATATTTTACCAAGTAGATCCTGTAATATTTTACATAGGGGCCAAGAATATAAAATATTGTGAGAGGCAAATATACAAAGACCGGGTTCAGGAACACGTTCTTGAGGAAATCTCTTTTTATTTATCACTGTATCTTTCACTTAATATTTGGTTGTTTTTTGTTTGTTTTCTTTTTTACATTTAAAAATTTTTTTTAAAGATTTTATTTATTTATTTGACAGAGACACAGTGAGAGAGGGAACACAAGCGGGGGGAGTGGGAAAGGGAGAAGCAGGCTTCCCGCGGAGCAGAGAGCCCGATGTGGGGCTCGATCCCAGGACCCTGGGACCATGACCTGAGCCGAAGGCAGACACTTAACGACTGAGCCACCCAGGTGCCCCCATTTTAAATATTTTTATCATGAACTGTTGGTAAAGACAAGTGAACATATGAAGACTGCATTTAAGTAATAAAGGTTAATACTAAAAGAAACCTATAGAAATAGAACATCGCCAAATACCCAAACTGGATGCTCTTTCTCAATCACATTCCCCAAGAACCCCATTCCTGTTTCAGAGAAACAGTGTGTGTCATTTTTGTCCTGTTAAATTTTTTATTTGAGTGTAGTTGACACATGTTACATTAGTTTCAGATGACAACATAGTGATTCAACAAGTTTATACGGTTATGTTATGCTCACCACAAGTGTAGCTACCATCTGTCTGTTACATTGACTGTGTTCCTTATGATGTGCCTTTTATTCCCATGACTTATTCATTGCATAGCTGGAAGCCTGTATCTCCCACTCCCTTTCACCCATTTTGCCCATCCCCCTCACCATGCTCCCCTCTAGCCATCATCATTTACTTCCCTGTGTTTTCATGTTTAATCCTGCTTTTTGGTTTTTATCCATTGTTTTCAGATTCCACACCTGAGTGAAGTCATAGTATTTGTCTTTCTCTGTCTGACTTATTTCACTTAGCATAAGAGTCTCTAGGTCCATCCATGTTGTCATAAATGGCATGATCTCATCCTTTTTTATGACTACATGATATTCCTGTGTATGTATGTGTGTGTGCACGTGTGTACCACATCTTCCTTATCACAATTCCAGATTTCAAGATATACCACAAAGCTATAGTAATCAAAATAGTATGACACTGGCATCAACGGAACAGAGTAGAGAGCCCAGAAATAAACACACAGTTATTATGGTCAATTAATCCATGACAAAGGAAGAAAGAATATACAATGGGGAAAAGACAGTCTCTTCAATAAAGGATGCTACAAAAACCAGACAGCTACATGTAAAAGAATAAAACCATATTCAAAAATAAACTCAAAATGGATTAAAGATATTAATGTGAGACCTGACACCATAAAAATCCTAAAAGAGAGCACAGGCATTAATTTCTCTGACACTGGCCCTAGTAACATTTTTCTAGATATGTCTTCTAAGGCAAGGGAAACAAAAGCAAAAAATAAACTATTGAGACTACATCAAAATAAAAAGCTCTGCACAGTGAGGGAAAGCATCAACAAAACAAAAGGGCAACCTTCTCAATGGGAGATGATATTTGCAAATGATATATCTGAGAAGGTCTAAATATCTAAAATTTATAAAGAACTGAACACCCAAAAAAGCAAACAATATGATTAATAAAATGAGCAGAGGACCTGAATAGATATGAATGCATTTTTAATCATTATTTTTTTTAGTTTTATAAAGTTTGCATGTAATCTTAAACCATATGTTGTTTACTATTACTTATTTTTGAAATTTGAAAATGACATTCTATTGCATGTGTCACAGTTTCCTTTTTTTCAATGATCAGTATCTTTGCAACATTGATCCATATTGATATATTTAAATTTCACTGCTTTATTGTATTCAATCTATAAATATGTTACACTTTATTCATTTTCATGTTTCTGTACATAAAAGCTATTTATAGGCTGTTGTTTCTTTTTAATTATTTGTTTTCTTGTTTTTGCTATGAAGAACAGTATTATAAAAATCTGCTGGTGAATCTATAAAAGAGTTTATCTAAAGCAGAATTTTTCAACCTTTGTCTCATTCACATTTTTTTTTTAAGATTTTATTTATTTAGGGGCGCCTGGGTGGCTCAGATGGTTAAGCGTCTGCCTTCGGCTCGGGTCATGATCTCAGGGTCCTGGGATCGAAAAGTATATAGTGATCAATAAGTCTAGCAACCCTGAGAGCTTACGCATAGCAGGGCATGGTCTCCTGCTTTACATTTTATTGGTCAACACAGGACACTTGGCCACATTTAACTACAAGAGTGGGAATAAAGTATAGGATTCACTCTTCCTTTGTGCCTGGAAGGAGGATAAATGGAATATTTATGGTTAGCCTTATTGACCAGTCACAGTTTCCTCTTTTGATCACTAAACATTTTGCCCATTTTCTTTTCCACATGTAAAATGCCCACATCCCTTCCAGTGGGGAAACAGGCCAAAAGTCTAGTTATAGCAAGCTCAAGGCTCAGGATCTCTGATATTGAGCAGTCTTATCACCAAAGAGAATGTGCGGTAGTCTCTACCACTGGTCCAAATATGGGACCTCTTGATACATGTTTTTTTGTTTTGTTTTGTTTTGTTTTGTTTTGTTTTTGTTTTTGATACATGGTTTTATGAGTTAGGAAGCAAGCTTAACTGAACCCTCACAACATACATAGTACGCAAGAGTAGAAGAGGAATAGGAAATCCCACTAACTCTTTTCTGACAGGAAAAGAATGGAAGATACACAGTTGACAAAGATCTGTAAGATTCCTAAATCTCATTTCATGGGGAGATATTTAGAGGGCTCCCTCTCTTGGAAGCGTTAATGTTCCTTGATTAAGTCCTCAGTTGCTCCCAGGGAGTGGTTGTGCTCCCTTGTCCACTGCTCCCTAGGGCCTTCTGGAAGTTCTTCTTTTTTCAGACTACATATGAAAAACCCTGACTACATATGAAAAAACCACTGGTTAATATACCTCCTTAGGGACTAAGAGGCTTTTTTAAGTTCCATTTTTTACCCAGGAACAGTTGGGAGGTACAAGGGTTAATTTTAAACTTGAACAGACAGTCTCCTTTAATCCAAATAGGTGAAACTTGTGACAAGAAAATTCAAGAAAAAAATCATTTTAGACCTTTGTTAACTTTTTAACTTTTAGAACATTTGACACAATGCTCTGTTAAATATGGAGTGTCTGCTTTTGTCTAAGTGTGGCTATTGGCATACGGAACTTACTGCCATCAATAGATAAGATGCTAATAAAAATATGCAATGTTTTATCCCTTGAACAAAGCCATGATGCCTTTATCTATATTAAATATCATATTCTTGGGGGTGCCTGGGTGGTTCAGTCGTTAAGCATCTGCCTTCGGCTCAGGTCATGGTCCCAGGGTCCTGGGATCGAGCCCCGCATCAGGCTCCTGGGATCGAGCCCCGCATCAGGCTCCCTGCTCTTTGGGAAGCCTGCCTCTTCCTCCCCGACTCTCCCTGCTTGTGTTCCCTCTCTTGCTGTGTCTCTCTGTCAAATAAATAAATAAAAATCTTAAATAAATAAATAAATATCATATTCTTGCATGTCTTTCTGTATGAATATTATATTGGAACTATCTTTTTCAAATGTCTAAGTCTCTCTTCATGTATATATTTTACCTTATTCACTATGCCTGCCCTTGTTTTCAAATTGTATATTTGGTTTTATTTATTGCCACTCCTCTTTTTCAAAATGTATACTTCGATTGGTTTCAAATATATATCATCTATTCTTTTTTAAAATTTTTTTAAAGTTTTTATTCATTCATTTTGAGAGAGAGCACGAGCAGAGGGGAGGGGCAGAAGAAGATGGAGAAGCAGATTCCCCACTGAGCAGGGATCCCAACTCAGGACTTGATCCCAGGACCCTGGGATCATGACCTGAGCCGAAGGCAGACACTTAACTGACTGAGCCACCCAAGCACCCTATATTATCTATTTTTGTTGCTTCACCAATAACCGCTGCCGGACCCTACCTGGTCGCCTGCAAACATCCCACTACTAAGGGGCAGGGAGAGAGGCTGAAACACAGGTGGAAAAGCTTCTTTTCCATTGGCATCTCCAAGTCATCTTGGAAAGGTAGATCATCTGAAAAATGACATAAAGGAAATTTTTCCATCCCTCAGAAATGGAATATCACTGATAATTTGGGGAAAAATCTTTTTCTCTCTTGAAATTCCTAAGCGGGAGTTAAACTTTTGTTTATGAGGGTAACTGTCTCTGTTCTAGGCTTTGAGAATAGATCGGTGAGAAGAAGTTCCCATCTTCATTATGGAGCTTATGATCTGATTGAAGATCAGATAAACAACTAGATAAGGAAAATATGGAAATACACATTATTTGTTGTTTTTACCTTTTAAGAGCCCTGTGGATTCCAAAACAATTTCTGGAAAGTTGGTCGTGTTGAGGGGAATCTTGGGTTGTACTCATAAATAAAAATCACTGTATCACTGAAGCACTAGTACTGAGGTGGGAGGGTCACTTAGCTTCGTAGCTCTGTCCCTCTGTTTTTCTTGAATGCAGATCTTTAGCAAATGGCAAAGGCTGGATTTCAAAAATTCTAAAGTCCACACTTTCCTGCAACAGTAGCCACAATTACTTTCTAAAGATTCTTCTTTTGAGTTTTTCCTTTGTTTTCTTGGTTCCTCCTCTCTCTCTCTCAATTGCACCTACATTGGTATTTGATGGGAGAATCACATAGTTTAGTTTTCTTTTTACCTGAATCTTTTTTGTCCAATAGAAACGATTCACTGGGTGCTACATTCATAAATGAACTTTCACTCTGGGATACCTTAATCCATTCAGAGGTTTTTGAGATGTCTTCTAAATATGTTCTTTGTTTTCCATTACATCTGTTTGTACCATAGAATTTGCATTTGTTGGGGTTTTTTCATGACATAAAGGGTATTATATATCTCACTTTAAAATTTGTTTTTTCTCGGGCACCTGGGTGGCTCAGTCGGTTAAGCGTCTGCCTTCGGCTCAGGTCATGATCCCAGGGTCCTGGGATCGAGTCCCACATTGGGCTCCCTGCTCTGCGGGGAGCTTGCTTCTCCCTCTCCCACTCCCCCTGCTTGTGTTCCCTCTCTTGCTATGTCTCTCTCTGTTAAATAAATAAATAAAATCTTTAAAAAAAAATTTGTTTTTTCTCACTAAATGTATACCTTAGAGATGCGTTACTGTTTCAATAATATTTGATAGTCATTCTCATACTGATGGACACTTAGAATTTTTTCAATATTTCCTGACAACAAATAAATCTGCAACTAGTATCACTGAATACATTGTCTTGAATATTGCAAATAATTATCTGAAGTAAATATTGAGAGTGAAATTGCTGAGACATGAGATATGCACATTTTTCTCTTAATAGATACTGTTAAATTTTAAACAAAAATGGCCATACTAATTTACATTCCCTTCTATAACAACCAGTTCTTACATATATGCTAATAATTTCCATTATCAAACTTCTAAGTTTTTGTCAGCCTGTTGAGTGAAAGCAGACTGGTTTATTTTTATTTTCATTTTCATTTTTTTTTTTTGATCACTAGAGAAGTTAAACATTTTTTACCTATTATACGTTTAATGGCCATTTACGGCCATTTTTTCCTCTTGAATTTCTTAATATTTATTGCCTATTTTTCTACCAGTTGCACACTGTTTATTTTTTTAATTGATTCGTAACAAAATAATTGTTAGTATAGCATTACAACCAATATATCTTATAGCCTATGAATCACATTGTTATTTTTTTGTGTGTTTCACCTTACAAAATTTGAACGTTTATTGAACTCAGTATTTTCCATTATATCAATTGCTTTATGTGTTCAATTTAAGGATAACCATGTCCTATGTTGATAAATACATTATCTCATATTTCTTCTTATATTTGTGTGCTTTTTTTACATGTAGATCTCAAATCCGTATAAAATTTTTTTCTGTGAATGTTGAGAACTATGGATTCATTTAATATTTTCCCAAATGGGTAGCTAGTTTTTCCAATGCCACAGAATATGTTAGAATTTCTCTTCAATATAAAGACAACACTTAGCTATATAAGAAATTCCCTTGTATACGTAATAAGTTCTGTTTCCAGTTTCTCTGGTCTGTCCATTGGCCTAATTGTGTTTATTTGTTTCTATTAGCACACTGATTTGGTATTTAAAAGCTTATAATATGTTTTGGTATTTGTTAGGACAGGAATTCTCTCTCTCTCTCTCTTTTTTTCACTTACATAGCTATCTTGGTTATTCTTACACATTTCTTTTTCACCTAAATGTTAGAAATGACTTATCAAGTTTCATAAAGAATCCACCTGGGGAACCTGTGTGACTCCAGTCCGTTAAGCGGGATGCCTTTGGATCAGGTCATGATCCCAGGGTCTTGGGATGGAGTCCCACGTCAGGCTCCTTGTTTAGTGGGGAGCCTGCTTCTCCCTCTGCCTGTCACTCCCCCTGCTTGTGCTCATGCTCCCTCTCTCTCTCTCTCTGACAACTAAATAAAATCTTTAAAAAAAAAAAGAATCCCCTCTTTATTCATGATTTACACCTCTCTCTCTTGATCACAGTTGCCAAGGATTTATTCATATTATTAACTTAAAACTATATAATATTTTTTTCTGTGTATAGAATTATAAACCTGAAGTTTGTTTTCAATAGCTTCATGGTTTTTTAGACCTATTAGATTTTCATTTTTTTCAGGTATTCCCTCAAATCCCATTTTGGATTTTCTCTTTCTACTTGATGTGCTGAAATGTTTCTAAATGCAGATTGAATGGGATTAAAAACTATGTTTCTTTTTATTTATCTTTCTTGGGGTTCTGTAGGACTTTCATTCTGAGAACTAGTATCTTGGATTGGAATTCAGAGCATCAGTTAGAAATCAGTTTTTTATATAGATAGATTTTACTTAATTGTAAAGTTATGTACTCATATATTTAATACACACAGGCATATATTTCTTAATTCTGTCTATTGAGGATTTCTTGGAACAATGACAGTGTCAATAATAATTAGCACACCTAACCTCAGATCTTGGACTTTAAGTACTATTTTCCAGTAAAAAGAATTAAGGACCCTTATAGAAAATACTAATTATAAAGTTGGGGCTGGAAAAGTATGAGGTGATTCTGGAATATATTTTTACACCAAAAAGTAGGGAAATGCTCAAACAATGATGGGATACATCCAAGGGTTATAGGAGACAGCTCGAACAAACCCCACTGGCCCAAATTGAGGGAATTTGAACATCAAAATAAATAATAATAATTGTCTTTTAGCCCATAAAGTGAAAATCCACAAATCCATGCTGAATATAGATAGGGAACATTTGTAAGCCCATAGTAAACAAACAAACAAACAGAGGGGTAAGTTCTTCTTTCCAGCAGAATGGCAAAGGATAAATATAGATAGCATGATGTATTCAGAAAATGGCCATTTGACAATCACCATACTAATAATTGTTTTATTCAAGAATCATTAATAGCTACTAAAACCAGTGGGTGAAAGGAAACCTTGACAAAGTGAACAAAATTAACATCAACATTAATGAGACAAATAGATACCATGTATCTCCTGATGGGAGGTACTGAGAATAGCACAACATTGCTTCTGGGGTGTTTCTGACAAAAATAGATTTTGCAAATCTATCTATAAAGAAAATTCCCAGTAGAGGGTTAGTCTACAAAATAAATAGGCATTAGTCTTTAAAAATAATAGGGTCTCAAAAGTCAAAGAAATGCTGAAGAACTATTTTGAATTAATGGAGAATAAAGACACAAGAAAACCAAACAGAGCATTGATTCTTGGATTGAATTCTAGACCAGAAAAAAAAAAAAAAAAAAAAAACAAAAACAAAAAACTATGCTACAAAGAAATTAGTGAGAGAAATGAGAAAACTTGACTAAGGTCAGTAGATTAGATAAAAGAGCTGTACTAATGTAAATTTCCTGATTTGGAAAATTGTAGTCTGGATTTGGAAGAGAATACCCTTGTTTTTAGAAAATACATAGTGAGGTAAAAGGGCATTATCTGCAATTTACTGTCAAATCATTCAGACAAAAATACTTACACACACATTGACAGAGAAAGAGAGGGAGAGAAAGAGAGTGATAAAACAAACATGGTGTAAGCATAAAATTATTTCTAAACAGTTGAGACAAATTCCTTAAAATATGCATTTTTAGTAAACTAAACATCTGGGCACAGGAAGCAAAAGTATGCAGGCTATCAAAGCTCTGCCACAAGCAGATTTCCAGAGGCAGAATTACATGCTGTCCCCTCTTTTGAATGATGGAGTCAGAGTAACAATGGCCAGCTTTAGATGATGTTATCTCTACAATGTGTTGACAGAACAAGACTATAGTTTGACCAAATGTGTAGTTTTGGCATTTGCCATCTTAAGGCAGGCAATAAACAAATGCCATGTAAATAGTTATTAGCCCACGTTCAATTAACAACAAAAGAGATCTCTAAAAGGCACCAGCTCAGGCAAGCTTGCTATAGAAAACTGTACCAGCCCAAATCACTCAGACAGACCCCATGTTGGACTTTAAAGTATGCTTTCCAAAGCCTCTGGGCATGGAACAAATGAAATGTTAGACAAGTGGAATCTCTTCCCTTACGGAATGTCAAGACACAAAGAAAACAATAAGTTTGCCTCAATACGGTCTTTGGATCACCAATACTGACATTAAAAAATTACACTCTAAAGGAACAGGGCATTGATGAGTGGGTGATACCTTTTTGGGAAGGCCAACAACATGAATATTTTTCCCTGAATTCAGTGGTAAAAGGTTTTACATAATCAGGAAATGGAGTTGTTTGAGCTTCTCCATTACTGGAAATGTAGACTTGATTAAAGAAAGATGTTCAATGATTACTTTTCTCTTGGGCTCTGGGAAAGGAAACTTATTTTAGGTTTGCCTCCTATGACTTTTTATTGCCTATAAAGGGCTGCTAATATAGAGATCTATGTTTATGAAATCATTCATTTCTTTTGAAGTCCTCTCACTTTCTTTGCCATGACCATTTCAAAACAACTGAGTTCCAGTCTCTGAAGAAAGCCAAGAGCTCTGTGGAAGAGAGGGAGCACTGAGCCAATGAAATTGTTCTGACCTGATTCTTTGCTCTATTGTTTGGCCCTTCCTCATGCTGCTTCCATTTATGTCTGCAACTATTAGGTCAGTGCATCCATTCACTTTTCAATTTGTTCATTAATCCATATGTTCTCTAAGCAGACTGTAAACATTGAAAGGAAAAAGAATTGCAAGACAGTGAATTTTAGTGTTCCTGCTCATACATACAATACACATAGGAAATAATAATATCCTGCTCATTTGTTGCTCATTAATTTCTAAGTAAATTATAAAAACTAAAAGGGGTCAAAACTCAGATGAGTATCTTTCCTAAAGCTACCATAAATTTATGGAAGGGGAAGATGAATAGAGGTAGATCAGGGTGGCTGGGAAAGGCATAGGAGAGGGGCCATTGAACTGGATTGTGACAAATAGGAGGGATTTGGAGAGTCAGAAAGGAAAGGTAATCGCTGCGAGGAGGTCAGTGTGTTTGGAGAACAGTGATGAGGTTGTTTCTGGGAGAGACTAGTGTGAAAAAAGTGGAAAATGTTTATCTTGTAATCACAACACTGGGCTCCATGTTGGCCATATCAAAAGGGTTTAACATCAATGTCCTTTCCTATCTTCTTTTCCTTCTCCATCATTCCTTCCAGTCTCTTCTTCCTTCCAACAGTTAGCTGGGTAGAACACAATAATATTGGTAAGAACTTTATATTATTCTGAGGATGTGGGAATTTAACTTATAGAATTTAGGGTTGGTACTACCCCAGATCACTGGCACAGCCTCCACTGTCTTTATCAGTTCCTAAATGATTTTATAACCGGAAAATCACAGTATTCTTTCAAAGAGGTTTCTGGGATCAGAGCAGGTTTGTTTCAAGCAAGACAGCAGCTACTAGTTATACATAAAGTGATTTCATCCAGAAGTTAGAAAAAGGAAGAAGTTTTTCTCTCCTTCCTCCCCCGTCTCTCCTCCCTAAAATAGAGCAAAGAATGTTGAAACTCACACAGTTCTGGGCTCTTACTTGAGGCACACAGTAAACTGGTAAGGAAAATCAGAAAGAGGATCATGTGCATGACTATTTAAAAGTTTATTTCCCAAATAATTTCTAATGTCCTCTGGTAAAGCCCAGAGCATTCCAATTTGGTTTCATGATAAAGGAATTTTCAAAAAAAGAAGTAAGTCAATTTGCAAAAAGCCATTTTTACCAATAGATCCATTTTTTTGAAGAGTCCTAATTGCCAAATTAGTGAGGATTTTTCAAAGTTTTGATTTTATTCAGCTCCTATCCAGCACTTGCGTCTATTCTTCTTGTTCCTATTCTTGCCAGTTTGTATGTAAATGGTAGCCTTTCCTTCTATGCTTTTTAGTCTCTTCTTTATTTTTGTGGATTTGAGTCCTGCCATTGCCTTTGATTCTGTACCTATTTTAGCCCAAGAGGTTATCAGAAATGCTACTTTCATGTAGGGTCTGACACTATATGCCACAGCTCCTTCTGTCCCAGGATTTAAAGGAAAACCCACCTATTTTCATAACAACAACATGCTGGAGTAGAAACAAGTGCAAATCAGAGCGGCTGGAAGAGGTAGAGGGAGGCAGGGGCATGAGTTTGAAGTGAAAGAAAAACTTTGAAAAATATTTCAACAATTTAATAATTTATTAAATTTATTAAATTCAGTAATTGAATAAACTTATCTTTCATAAGTTGGATTCATTTTTAGGACCTTGCTTTTAAAGCAAATTGACCTGGATCCAATAGAAAGCCATAGGACTCCATGATGAAAACATCCTCCATTTTAAATCACGACTTTAGCCTCTCTGTGCTCAGTTATTAGGTCTTGGTTTATTTTTTCTGTCCTCTAAGACAGACATGTTGCTCAAGTGATAGAGACAATGTCTTCAAAGTCACTTCTGGAAGGCTTTCATAGACTTTTCCCATTAGTACCATATTTTTTTAGTTTGTCTTAAATATTACAATTGAGAAATAATTTAAATTCTCACAAATACATAAATAAGGTTGAGATATGTTTTTGTTTAACTTTTTTTTTTAAATCGTATTTTTAATTGTTTCACAAAGTTCTGTCCTAGGACCACCTCAACAATGTGACCCCATTATTCATTTCCAATAATTGTATCTCCCCTTTGTTTCTGAGATCCATAGGCCTCAGCCCCCATGGCATCCCATTTCCGTGGAACAATTTGCTGTTGTGTTCAAGATTTCACTACACTGAAATCCACAGTCCACAAATTAAACTTAATGAAGGAGAGAGTGGGCAAATGACTAAGGTGCTTTTTCTAAATACTTGGAGCCCCTTTGTTATGGCAGCATTGCAACGATTAATCACCAAAGTTGGCAGGATTTTAATGCTGCCTTTTATGTGTAGCCACATGTGTAGGTTTGACTTGAAATCCCAGCCATTGAAATATATGGCAGTCACTTGTGCACATGGTGAAGTTACTTTGTTGAGTTTTGTCCACATTTGTAAATGCTATTTATTAATACTTATAAATTAAATAAGTTTAAGTATTGTGAAGGTAGTACAGAGAGATCCCGTATACTCCAACCCAGTTTCCCTTGTTATCATTAAATTTTTTTATTAGTATGTTACATTTGTCATAACTAATGAACCAATATTAATACATTATTACTAATTAAAGTAAACGTTTGATTCAGATCTCAGTTTTTCTCTAATGTCCTTTTACTGTTCCAGGACCCCATCCAGGATACCACAATATATCGAGTTGTCGTGTCTTCCTTAGGCTGCATTTAGCTATAATGGTCTCTGTAACTTTCCTTGTTTTTGATGACCTTGACAGTTCTGAGGAGTATTGGTCAAGTATTTTGTAGAACGTCCCTCAACTGAAATTTGTCTGTTTTTCTCATGATTAGACTGGAGTAATATGTTTTTGGAAAAAAGGCCACAGAGGTAAAATGCCCTTCTCATCACATTATATCAAGAATACATACTATCACATGACATATGACTGTTGATGTTAATCTTGATCACCTGGTTTGAGGTAGTGATTGTCAGTTTGTCCACTGTAAACTTACCCCCTCCCCCATTCTATACTGTATTCCTTGGAAATAAGTCACTCTGTGTAGCTCACATGTAAGGAGGGAGGAGTTAATGTATACTTCCCTAAAAGTAGAATATCTACATTAACTATTTGAATTCTTCCACATGGGAAATGTATCTATTCTCTTCATTTGTTTATACAATCATTTATTTATATAACTATGGATTGATGGATATTTATTTTAGATTTTGGATTATAATCCAATAATTATTTATTTTGTTGCTCGAGTTATTCTAGATTTGACTATTGGGAGCTCTTTTATTTGGCTCCTATGTCCCTTCACACCCCCATCAGTGTGGGCTTTTTTATTTGTTCAGCAGTTTCTTATTTTCTGGAACGACACGATTGTCCAGACTCACTGTGTATATTTCCTGTCCCAATCTAAGAATCGGCCACATTCCCAGGGAGCTCCAAACCTTTTTATTGGAGAATTATAATTAGAAACCAAGATCTGGGTGCTAGATGTGCCTGCTGCTACTGTGATGTTCTTGTAAACATTTAAAATCTGAGCTTCATCTAGAATGTCCATGCTAATCTCTTAAGAATGAAAACTTCCTTAATTATCTCTTCAGAAGTCTACCAATGCTGGGATTATGGGATAGTATAAACACTTTATTCCCCCCAATTTCTAGAATTCTTGAAATAGCATGAACATCTAGTCTAGTCTCAGGAATCAATGAGAATAAAAGGGAATTTGAGGTGATGGGATGGGAAATGTGGAAGTTACTGTTTTGTATCAATATTCAACAAACAGGCTTCCTCAATTATAAGGTTAAAGCAAATTTCCTCTCTTCACAAAAACAGGAGGGGAAACAACTACTTTGTGTCATGGGATTTGTTTTCTGAACTGTTTCTGGGTGGCTTCTTCATTCTATTTGATGCAAACTCTATTTAGAGTATACTGTTGGCATCTTACAACCACCTTGTCCCACCTACTTTCTCTGCATATCTTCTTTTAGTCAGTAAATATTATTTGATCACCTACTGTGAGGACACATTTAAAAAGTCTAGTGTTCTGGGTACCTTTGTTGCACAAGAAATTATCTCACAACTTTGTGGTACAAAACAACCATGTAATTGTGTTCACTACTTTGTGGATGGGTTATTGAGGAAGGACTCAGCTGAGGCAGGTGCTGGGGTGCTGAAAGCTGGAACCAAATGTCTGTTGCTGCTTGAGGAGAGCTGATGGGCCCAGGAAAGCATGAAGGAGCACCTTCTGACTTCTTTCCTCCATTTGGTCTCCATTGACTCTCAGTGAGTCCCATTGTCAGATGCTAACCAAAAGCAAGAAGACAAGGGACAGTCCAGGCCCAGCATCACATACCAGAGAACAGAGGATGGGCTTGGAAATAAGAGAAAATAGTAAATAATTAGCACAGTAAAACTGATGAATAGCTAAAGATTTCTTTAAACATCAAAACTTCAATTTTACCTATTTTAAATAAAAATAAAAATTTGCATTCTCACTCTCTTTCACAGAAGATTCTAAATTTTATGTTTCCTGGTATCTCAGGATAAGTAGGGGTTTTTACTTTTTTTTTTTAAAGATTTTATTTATTTATTCATGAGAGACAGAGAGAGAGAAAGAGGCAGAGGGAGAAGCAGGCTCCCAAGGAGCAGGGAGCCTGATGCGGGACTCGATCCCAGGACCCTGAGATCATGACCCGAGCCGAAGGCAGACGCTTAACCATCTGAGCCACCCAGGCGCCCTGTCTCATTCACATTTGGACCAAGTCTCCCTTGGTTTGGTGTGGGGCTGTCATATGCACTTTAGGATGTCTAGCAGCATCCCTGGCCTCTACACACTTGATACCAGTAGTGCCTCTTTGTCCAATTCTAACAGCCAAAAATGTCTCCCAACATTACCTAATGTCCCCTTAGGGAAGAAGTTGCACCGGATTGAGAATGACTAAAGTTATACATGTAGAAGAGGAGAATTATTGAATATAAACATGAAAATGTGCACTTTTTGCAAGATACTACTGCCAAAACATTTTTCAACCAATAGTGTGTAAGAATGTCTCATATTTTTGTTGAGATATTCTTCAACCTCATCAAATATTTGATAGTGTTTGTAATTTCAACTGGCTAATGTAAAATGGTATTTCATTGTGTGTATGTCCTTTTTGAACTTATGTTTCATTTTTTAGAGCAGAGTTAGGTTTAACAAATAATCAGAAAATGCAGAGTTCCCCCTCTCCCCAATTCTACTCTGATTCCATACTGTTTCCCTATTATTTATATCTTGTATTGGTCAGTGCTTTTGTTACAGTTGATTAGGGTTTATTCTTTATGTTGTTCATTCCATGGGTTTCAATAAATATATAATCAAGTGTCCATCATTACAGTATCATATAGAACAACTTCACTTCCTAGAAACTCCCATGCCTCATCAATTCTGCACCCCCCGCAAACTTCTGTCAACCACTAGTCTCTATTGTCTTCATACTTTTGCCTTTTCCAGAATGTCATATACTTGGAATCATATAATATTAGCCTTCTCAGAGTTTTTTTTTCTTTTTTTCAACTTTGCAATTTATTATTACTTAGTAAGATTAACCATCTATTCAGATGTTTAAGGCAAGCAGTATTTTCTACTCTGTGAAATAATTGTGTCTTTTGGCTAATTTTGATTGGAGATGTTTATAGTTACTCACTGATCTGTAGTTCTTAATATTTTGTATGCTAATTCTTGTACAATTATGTGTTGTAAATAAGTACTTCTCAAATTATTTATGGTAAAGAACTAGATATCCTTTTTATTTTCAATCCTATAAAACTACCACTTTTGAAAAATACAATACAAATTATTTACTAGAAAAATAAAAGTGGATAAAATATAAAATATCACATTTTTATTATTAGAGTCAACAAACGTACATTTAATTTCCAATACGTCTATTTATTTTTAAGTATATGTGATTTAGAAAAAATATTATTAAAAACTATACACATATATGTGTGTGAATAAGTGATTAATGCATACAGAGAACTACCATTATACTTACAACTTTTTGTTATTACATAATTGGAAATAAACAAAGTTAGGAATGAAATAGCAGTTATTCACATTAAAAGTCTATAAGAACACTTGAACACTATTTCTTCAGTATTTAATTTCATATGGAAACAGGACTTAATAGGTATATAATTCATACACAGGAAAGTACATAAATTTTAAGTTAGGGATTTGTGTTGTAAATGGAAGAGTAACTCCCCCTTGTGGGTTCTTTAAGGATCATTCCAGTGTGGCTGTGAAATTATACTCTGAAAGGCATATAAAATTAAAGGATTTATTATACTCACAGGTTCTAAAAAGGGAGGCAAAATAGACTCAGATGGCCAGTCACCAAAAGCCCAAAGTTTGATCATTGTAGGCAAGGAAGAAGCAGAGGAATGACCTATGTGCAATGGTAAAATACCTTTATTGTCATGAGTGAGGTAGTTTGTAGTACACTGGAAGAATTCACATTGGATAATTTGAATGTAACTGGATCAATGTGGAAAAGAGGAAAGGGATAATATAGGGAAGTCATCATGAGACTTACTGCTTCAACACACATATTGAGAATGGATACCCAGAATGGGAAATAGCTAGATAAAAGTTCAAAACAAACAAGGCAGGTGCTGACACTCAAGGAGCTGTTGATAGAATAAATAACAGCCTTACTTTATAAGATTAATGAGATTTGCCATCACATAGATTAGGATAGAGAAAATTCACATCATTTAGAATGTCCCCTTTGCCTCTTTTCAATCCCCTCTCACCCAGAGTCAGCCACTATTTTTATTTTTATCACCATAGATTAATTGTGTCCGGTCTTAAAGTTAATACAAACGGAATCATATTTAGGGATCTGGCTTCTTTCACACAGCATAGTGTTTTGGGATTCATCCATGTTGCATCATTAATAATTTGTTCTTCTTATTGCTCAATAATTTTTCATTATATAAATATACCGATTTTGTTGTTTAACCATTCTCCTTAACCATTAATAAGCATTTAATTTGTTTCCAGCTTTTGACAGGTATGAGTAAAGCTTCTGTGAACATTGGTCCATGTCTTTGTGTGGATATTTGAATTCATTTTTCTGAGGTATTTTGCTAAGAGTGGAATTGTTATGTAATAACTTAGAAAATGCTACATAGTTTTCCAAGGTGGCTTTCCATTTTACATTTTCATCAGCATTATGAAATTTATAGTTGCTTCACATTCTCACCAATATTTTCCTTGCTATTTTAGTAGATGTAAGTGGTATCACACTGTGGATTCAATTTGCATTTTCCTTATGATAATAATTGCTATTCAGATATCTTTTCTGATGTGCTGATTTGAGACTTGGTAAACTTTTGTAAAAATTTGATATAATTTTTATTATTGACTTGTAGGAGTTGTTGATTCATTCTGGATACAAATACTGTTTCAGGTACATGTAGTATTCTCCAATCTCTGGCTTGTTTTTTTACTTTCTAATGGTGTATTTGATGAAGGATTTTTTATTTTAAAGATCAATATATCAGCTTTTTTCATGTTTGGGACATTTCAGTGTTATATCTATGAAAATTTTGCCTACACCAAGTTCATGAAGACTAGTTTGTTTTCTGCTAGAAAATTTTAAAGTTTTTGCATTTTGTTTTATGATTCACATTCAATTAATTTTTATATTGTTGAATAAAAACTTTTCTTTCTTTTTAGTTTTTTTGTATATGAATATTCAGTTGTTCCAATACCATTCATTGAAATAACTATTTTTTAACAGATTTTTTGGCTATTCCAGATCCTCTGCATTTTATTTTTCAAAAGTACAATCAAAAGCCTCCTTGGTTATTGATTGTCATTGCATTGAATCTTTAGATCAATTTGAAGAGAATTTATATCTTATTTTGAGACTCGTAATTTATGAATATAAGTACAACTCCATCAATTTAGTTATCTGTTCAAGTTGTGTAAAAAAGATTTGATTAGCATTTACTGTGGAAGTCTTGGAAATTGTTTCTAGATATGTTTTTAAAGACTGTAATCTCCTTTAAATTCATTTTCTAATAGTTTTTTTTTCTTTCTGGTGTATAAGTACAATTGATTTTTGCATGTTGTCCCTTGACCTTTTCAGATTCACTTAATTGTTCTAATAAGTGGTTTGTATACTCTTTTAGATTTTCTGCATATACAATTATGTCATATGCAAATAAAGACTATTTGATTTCTACTTTGATCTATTTATCTGTCTAATTTAGTGCATTAATTAGTTCCTCTATGACAACAAATGGGGCCCATGTCCTTGCCTTGTTTTAGACCTAGAGAAAAGCATTCAATATTTGAATATCAGAATATATATATTGTATGAATACTATTTACTTATTGAAGAAGTTTTTTTCTTTCATGAGTGGACTGAATATTTTTTAATTGGTTTTGAACTTTATTGAACACATTTTGAAATCATGAAGATTATATAGTTTTTCTACTTAATACTTTTAATTACGAACATTATAGCTATCTTTCATCCCTAGGCTAAATCTCTCTTGGTCATAATATGTATTTTTAAAGTTTTTCCCCTTTCTTTCTTTCTTTTTTAAATTTTAATTCCATTGTAGTTAACATACAGTGTTATTTTAGTTCAGGTATACATTATAGTGATTCAACAATTCCATATATCACTCAGTGCTCATCAAAATAAGTGTACTCTCACATAACAAGAATAACATGTTATATATTGCTAGATTTCATCTGCTAATACTTTGTTAATTATTTAAAATTTTATGTTCTGGAATTTTCTATTTTTTTAGTTTTCTTTCTTTTTTTTTTAGTGTCCTTGCCAGATTTTGATATCAAGATTACACAGGTTTTAGAAATAAGCATAGAAGTATTTCCTTTTTTTATATTCTCTGAATGGATTTGGGTAAGATTGATATTATTTTGCTTTAAATTTTTCATAGAATATACTAATGAAACAATGTGGGCCTAAGGGCTTATTTTATGGAGAAATTTCAAATTATGGTTTTAATTTATTTAACAAATATATGACTATTCCAATTTTTCATTTGTTGTTAGGTCAGTTTTGGAAGGTTTTGTTTTTCTCAAAGTTACTGTATCTGAATCAGCAAGAGATAGAAAAGGAAACCCTGGACCCTCCTTGCTCTCACAAACATGCTGATTCAACAACATGGACAAATTCCTTTTGTTAGAAATCCACAAACCTGTTGAAAGGCTCGGAGATGGGGGGGGGGGTGGAGGGCTGGAAAGTCAAAATGAAGACAATAAAAAAAATCATGACACCTTCATCATAATCTTTCCCCCCTACTCAGTGCCACACAATTAGGAGAAAAACCAGAATTCCTAGCATCTCCCTGAGAAGGGAAGAAGACTGAACCGTATGTCCAAAGTTCAGACTATTTAGGGGGCTGCCTGAGGGGCTGGTTATTGTACTGACTGAGTATGAGCACTCACAGGAAAGGGCCCCAGGCTGGGGAACACTTGAGAACATAGTCAGCAGTTTGCATTAGCATGCTCTACTAGCCAAAGTGCTTCCTGGTTCAGCACAGAGCAAGGGAGAACACCCAAATCCTTCCTTCTCCCTAGGAAAGGAAAGAGTTGAAGCATGCAAGAAAGAAAGAGAAAAAATAAAACATATATCTAACATTCAGACTTTTCAGGGAGGTCCCCAAGGGATTGGTTTCTGTCTTGCCTGTCTCAGTACTGACAGGACTTAGTATACTCTAATGCCTGGAGACCACTGAGAACAACAGAAAAGAACTAGTGGAATGTTGCTTCTCCAGAGGACTTGCAAGATGGCAAACAGACATGAGAGGGAGCAAGATATCATAAACTCCTGAAAAAATAAACCAGCAAATTACAAATTTACACAGACAAGTTTAGAAAAAAGACACATCCACCAAAAAGTTTTGAGAGGTCCACCAGAATCTAGCCAGGCTAATTGGTGAAGGTCTTCCCATATATGAATATGAATCCAGTCCATAGAAACTGAGAAAAGGGCTGTTTTTTCAAATATGCAGGTGCCAACATTGTTGAGGGTATTTTAAAAACAAACAAACAGGGAAACAAAGCTCAGATAAAGAAACAAAATAAGTTTCTATAAACCAACATCAAAGAAAAGAGGGTTTCATTACCTAACAAAGAATTCAAAATTACGATCATAAAGATCATCACTGAGTTCTGAAAACAATTTATGAATAAGTTAGAAATTTTCAAATAGAAAAAAATACAGAAATTTTGGAGCTGAAAAATAAAATAGTCAAACTGAAAAATTAACTAGAAAGGTGTAATAACAGACTATCAACTAGAAGAGAGAGTCAACAAACTCAAAGACTGGGAAGACATTTAGAATTATCCCATCAGAAAAGCAAAAACAAAAAAGAATGAAAAAGACTGAAGAAAGCTTAGGGACTTAGGAGACTTCATGAAATAGATCAATATATGCATTACAGGAGTCCCAAACAGAAAGGAGAGAAAGGAGAAAAAAACTTATTGAGAAAAATAATGGCCAGTGCCTTTTCTCAAGATGATTATGAGTTTTTTTTTTTTTTTTTTTTGCTAATGTGTTGTATCACATCAGTTCATTTGTATGCATTGAAACATCTTTGCTTCTAAGGAATAAATCCCATTTGGACAAGGTGTATAATCCTTTTAATGTACTAATGAATTCAATTTGCCCCCATTTATTAAGAATTTTTGCATCCATATTCATCAAGGATATTTGCCTGTAGTTTTCTTTTCTTGTGTTGTCTTTTTCTGGCTTTGGTGTCAAGGTGATACTTGCCTTATAAAATGAGTTTGGAATTGTTTTCATCTATTTTTGTAATAGTAAAAAGAGTTGGTATTAATTTTTTTTAAATGTTTGGTAGAATTCACCAATGAAACTATCTGTTCCTGGGCTTTTCATTGTTAGGAGACTTTTGATTTTTGATCTAATCTCCTTATTTGTTATTAATCTGTTTAGGTTTTTTATTTCTTTTTGATTCAGTTTAGCTTTTGATAAAGTTCAACATCTATTCATGATTAGAGCTTTCAACAAACTAGGTACAGAAAGAGCTTACCTTAACACAATAAAGGCTGTATATGAAAAATCCCACAGATAATATAATCAGTGGGGGAAAATCTAAAAGCTTTACCTTGAAGATATAGTACAAGGCAAGAGTGCCCACTATCATTACTTCTATTCAATACAGTATAGGAAGACCTAGCAAGAGCAATTAAATTAAAAAGAAAGAAGGAAAGAAAGAGAGAGAAAAAGAAAGAGAAAAGAAAGAAAGAAAGGAAAGTCGTTCAAATTGAGTAAAATTAACTCTGCAGATGATGAGATGATCACATATGTGGAAAACCTTAGAAAGTCAAGAGAAAATTGTTAGAACTAATAAATAAACTCAGCAAATCTGTAGCATACAGAAACTCATTGCATTTCTATATACAATGAACTATCTGAAAAGGAAAAGAAGAAAACAATACCATTTACAATACTGGCAAAAAAATATTTAAAGTTAAGAATAAATTACCAGAGAGATTAAAAAAAAAAAAAAAAAAACCCAAACCAAAAAACAAAAAAATCTGTACACTGAAAATTACAAAACATTGATGAAGGAAACTACAAAAGATACAAATAGAAATGCACCTCATGTTTTTGGATTGGAAGAATTAATATTAAAATATTCATACCATTCAAAGTAATCTACACAATCTACAGATTCATTGCAATCTCTATCAAAATCCAATGAGACAATCATAAGATTCATATGGAACCAGAAAAGACTGAAATAGATAAAGTAATCTTGGGAAAGAAGAACAGAGCTGGAGGCATATTTCCTGACTTCAAACTATATTACAAAGCTATAGTAACCAAAACAGTATGGTATTGGCATAAAAAGGACATATTTCCTAATTGAATAGAATAGATTGCCTCTAAATAAATGCCTGATCAGCTGATCTTTACAAAGGATGCTAAGACCACAATATAGGGAAAAGATAATTTCTTCAACAAATGGTTCGGGAAATTGAATATCCACAGAGAATGAAACTGGACCATTAGTACCCATTATATACAAAAATTAACTCAAACTAGATTAAACACTTAAACATCAGCCTGAAATTATAAACAACTAGAAGAAAACATAAGCAAAAACTTCTTGACATTAGTCTTGGCAATGATTTTTTGGATATGACATGAAAAGCACAAGCCACAGAAACACAAATACACAAATGCAATTATATCAAAGTAAAAGCTTTTGCACAGCAAAGAAAACAATCGACAGAGTGAAGAGATAACTTACTGAATGGGAGAATATACTTTTAAGCCATATATCTGATGAGGGGCTAATATCAAAACTAAATAAGGAACTCAAACAACTTGATAGCTAAAAAACAACAAAATAAATGGGATAAGAGCCTGAACTGACATTTCTCTAAAGACGATACACAAATGGACAAGTATATGAAAGGTAGACATCATTAATCATCAGGGAAAGGCAAATGAAAACCATAATGAAATATCACCTCATACCTCTTAAAATAGCAATCATAAGAAAGACATAAGATAAATGTTGATAAGAATGGAGAAAGGGTAGACTTTGTTCACTCTTGGTGGGAATGAAATTCGACACATCTATTATAGAAAACAGTATGAAGATTCCTCAAAAACTTAAAAATAGAATTACTAAATGATGATCCAGAATCACAATTCTTGGTATATATCCAAAGGAAATTAAGTTAGTATCTTGAGGAAATATAGCACTCCTATGTTCACTGCAGCATTATTTATAATAGCTAAGATAAGGAACTAATCTTAAATGTCCATTGATGGATGAATGAATAGAGAAAATGTGAAAATATAATTCAGCCATAAAAAAGATGTGGTGACATTGATAAACTTTGAGGAAATTATGCTAAGTGAAATAAGCCAGACATAGAAAGAGAAATACTGCATCATATCACTTATATATAGAATCTAAATAAGTCAAATTCATAAAAACAGAGAGCAGAATGGTGTTTCCAGGGCTAGGGGTGTAGAAAATGGATAGATGTTTGTCAAAGTGTACAAGTGTTCAGTTATACAGAATAAATAAGGTTTGGAGAACTAACCTACAGGATGGTGACTGTAGTTAATAATGTTTCCCTGTATATGTGAATTTGGCAAAGATAATTGATCTTGTGTTCTTACCACACACACAAAAATTGTTATTATGTGAGGTGATGAATATGTTAAGCAGCTAAATTGGGATAATCATTTCACAAGGTATATAATTATGAAAACATCATGTTGTACACCTTAAGTATATGTAATATTTACTTGTCAAATATACCTCTGTGAGCCTGGAGAAATTTTTTTTTAATGAAGAAATGTATAACAGGCAAAATTTTTCCAAATCTGGAGAATGGACATGTGGTTCAAGAAGCCCAAAAATCTTAAAATTGGATAAATCAAGTATCCCACACCAAAACACATTATAATCAAATTGTCAAAACTTAAAAACAAATCATTTTGAAAGCAGAAAAAGTGATCTTTAGCATAAATAAAACCCTTATAATACAATGAATATGTTTTTCGGTTAAAAAAAAAAAAAAAACTTGCCAAAGTGTTGAAAGAAAAAAAAAAAACAACCTGCCAATAAGGAATAGTGTATTGGAAAAAAAATGTCCTTCATGTTTGAAAGAGATCTGGACCTTCTCAGATAAAAGCTGAGAGTCCATCACTACCAGGCCTGTCTTACAAAAATGTTAAAGGGAGTCCTTCATGTTGAAATAAAAGAACACTAAAAAGAACACTATAAAAGAATACTATAAAGAAAGTATAAAGGTCTCTAGTAAAGGTAAGTACATAGACAAATACAGAATATTGTACTATAGAAACAGCAGTGCATAAATCACTTTCAATTCTGGTATATAAGTTAAGAGGTTAAAAATAATATGACAATAAAAGTATATTAATGGATATACAATGTAAAAAGATGTTATGTGTCATCAATAACAAAGTGTGTGGTGGGGAGAAATAAAAGTGTAGAATTTTTGTATTTGATTGAAGTAAAGATGTTATAATCTTAAAATACATCATACTGATGTTTTATGTAAACCTAATGGCTACCACAAAGATAATACCTATAGACAACACACAGAGGAAAATGAGACAGGATCAAAACACGTCAGTACAAAAAAAATCAATAAAACACAAAAGAAGACAATAATCAAGGAAAAGAGGGACAAATAGGCTAGAAGACAGACAAGAGACAATGAAGAACATGACAATGGGAAGTCGCTATCAATACTAACTTCAAATATAAATGGGTAAGAATTCCAAGTCAAAGCATGTAGATAAGCTGAATGGATTTAAAAAAAAAAATAGGACAAGATACAGCTGTATGCTGAGTACCAGTAACTCACTGTAGATTTAAAGGCAAACCTAGGCTAAAAGTTTAAAAAAATTGAACAAAATTAAATGTAAATGGTAACCAAAATAGAATAAAGAAGACCATACTTATATAAGACAAATCAGAAAGTCAAAGATAAAGAGATAAATATATTACATTGTGATAAAATTGTCAATTCACTTGGAAGATACAACAATTATAAATATATAAGCAGCCAACATCAATACACCTAAGTATATGAAGCAAATATTGACAAAACTAAAGAAAGAACAACAATAAACAGAATTTCCAGACAGTAGACTAATAAAGAAACCAAGGACCTGAACACTATAGACACCAAATAAACCTAAAAGACATTTACAGAATGTTCCATCCAAAAGCAACAAAATACACATTCATCTCAAGCATACATAGAGCATTCTCCAGGATATATCACATGTCAGTTTACCAGTCTTCACAAATTCAAGAAAATTGAAATCACTTTAAGTACATTTTTCTACCATAATAAAATGAAATTAGAAATCAATAACAAAGAAAGCTGGAAAATTAACAAATGTGTGAAAATTAAATAAGACATTCTTGAAATTAATGGGTCAAAAAATAATTAAAAGAGATATCTTGAGATAAACAAAAATATCAAAACATGGTATACAGCAAAAGGAATCCCCAAGGGGAATTTACAGCACTAAGTACTTACATTAAAAAAAAGAGAAAGATAACTAAACAACAGAACTTTATACCTCAAGAAATTAGAAAAAGAAGAACAAATAAGCCCAAATTAGCAGAAGGAAGGAAACAATAAAGATTTGAGCAGAATCTTGAGCAGAATAAACAATATGGGGAATAGAAAGTCATCAATAAAAGTAAGAGTTGGTTTTTTGAAAAGACTGTCAAACCTCTAGATTAAAATAAAAATGCACACAATTAAAAAGGCAACATTACAACTGATACTACAGAAATATAAAGGATTATGAGACTAATATGAACAATTATTTGCCAACAAACTGGATACTCTAGAAGAAATGGATAAATTCCTAGAAACATAAACCCCTACCTAGACTGAATAATGAAGAAACAGAAAACCGGAACAGAATTAAAACTAGTAAGGAGATTGAATTAGTGATCAAAAACCTCCCAATAAGAAAATCCCAAGACCAGACAGCTTCACTGATGAATTCTATTATACATTTAAAGAATAATTAACAACAATTCTTCTAAAACTCTTCCTAAAAACTGAAGAGAAGGAAGCACTTCAAAACTCATTTTCTGAGGCTGACATTAGCCTGATACCAAGGTAAAGAAATTACAGGAAAAGAAAACTACAGACTAATATCCCTGATGAATACGGATGCAAAAATCCTCAGCAAAATATAAGCTTATCAAATTCAACAGCACATTAAAAATCTCATAAACTATGATGAAGTGGGATTTATTCCTGGGATGCAAGGATGGTTCAATACATGAAGTAAACCAATATGATAAACCACATTAAGAGAATAAAGGACAAAAATCAACCAATGCAGAAAAAGCATTTAACTAAATTCAACACATTTTTCATTATGAAAAGACTCAACAAATTAGGAATAGAAGAAAATTACCTCAGTATAATAAAAGATATACATGAAAAGACCACAGGAGACATCCCAGTAAGTGGTATTAAACTGAAAGTTTTTCTTCTATGATCAAGAACAAGGCAAAGATGCGCACTTCTGACACTTCTATTGAATAATGTACTAGAAGACTGAGCCAGAGCAATTAGTTAAGAAAAAGATAAAAGGCATCCAAATAGGATATGAAGAAGTAAAATTATTTTTGTTCACATATGATGTGATCTTATACGTAGAAAACCCTACAGATTCCACAAAAAAGGTCTGTTAAAAATAATAAATGAATTCATCAAAGTTACAGGATACAAAATCACCATACAAAAATCAATTGCATTTCTATGCACTCATGGAAAACAATCTAAAAATGGAAATTAAGAAAACAATTCTATTTATAATACACCAAAGGGAATAAAATACATACAAATAAATTTAACCAAGGAGTTTAAAGTCTTATACATTTAAAAATGTAAACATCCCTGAAAGCAATTTTTAAAAGACACAAGTAAATTAAAGATATCCCATGTTCATGGATTGGAAAATTTAGTACTAAGTACTGCTAAGTTGTCTGCACTATCCAAAAGCAATCTACAGATTCAATGCAATTCCCATAAAAATTTCAATAGTACTTTTTGGAGAAACAGAAAAAAATCCTAACATTCATATGAAACCAGAAGGGACCCCAAATACCCAAAACAATATTGAGAAAGCAGAATAATTCTGGAGGTTTGACATCTCCTGATTTCAAAACATATTACAAAGCTACAGTAATAAAACAGTATGGTCCTGGAATAAAGGAGAGACAGGTAGACAAATAGAGGGAAATTGATAGCCCAGAAAGAAACACAAAAAAATGGCCAACTCATGGATGCCAAGAATACACAATCAGTAAAGGAAAGCCTCTTCAACAAGTGGTATTTTAATATTTTATTTATTTATTTTGAGAAAGAGAGAGAGCATGAGCAGAGGGAGAGGGAGAAGCAGACTCCCTGCTGAGCAAGGAGCCCAACGCAGGACTCAATCTCAGGAGCCTGGGATTATGACCTGAGCTGAAGGCAGACACTTAACTGACTGAGCCACCCAGGCACCCAACAAGTGCTATTTTAAAAACTGGACATCCACATGCAAAATAATGAAATTGGATGCTTATCTTACATTTTCTCTATCTATTCATCCATCAATGACTGGATAGAAAACATTTCTATTGAATGTTTTCAACAGAAAACATATAGGTTGTTTTCACCTCTTAGTTATTGTTACTAATGCTGCAAAGAAAATGGGAGTGCAATATCTATTTGAGAACTTGATTTCAATTCTTTTGGATAAATATCTGAAAGTGGGCTTGTTGGATCATATGCTGGTTCTGTTTTTATTTTGTGCAACCTCCATACTGTTTTCCATAGTAACGGTACCATTTTACATTCCCACCAATAGTTTACAAGCTTTCCAATTTTTTTTTCCATCCTTGCCAACAGGTTACTTCCTTTTCCTCATTTACCTACCTACCTCTCTCTCTCTCTCTATCATCTATTACCTATCTATCTATCTATCTATCTATCTATCTATCTATCTATCTATCTATCTAATCATCTATCATCTACCATCATCTATTATCTATTTATCCACCTACCTATTAATTTTGGTAATAGATATGAGGTGATATTTCATTGTGGGTTTGATTTGAATTTCCTTAATGATTACTGATTGAAGATCTTTTTACATACCTGTTGGCTATGTGTTTGTTTTCTTTGCAGAAATGTCTATTCAGGTCCTTTCCCCATTTAAAAGTCAGATTGCTTTTTTTTTTTTTTTTAACTAGTTGTAGGAGTTCTTTATATGTTTTGGATATTAACTCATTATCATATGTATGGTAATCAAATAAACTCTCCCAATCCATAGGTTGCCTTTCACTTTGTTGGTTTTTTGTTTTTTTTTTTTGCTGTGCAGGAACTTTTGAGTTTTATGTATTCTCATTTACCTATTTTTGCTTTTGTTGTGTGTGTTTTTGTTGTCATTTCCAAGAAATCATTGCAAAATCCAATGTTGTGAAGCTTTTCCTGTATGTTTTATTTTAAGAATATTATACTTTCGGGGCGCCTGGGTGGCTTAGTCGTTAAGCGTCTGCCTTTGGCTCAGGTCATGATCCCAGGGTCCTGGGATTGAGCCCTGCATTGGGCTCTCTGCTCAGCAGGGAGTCTGCTTCTCCCTCTCCCACTCCCCCTGCTTGTGTTCCCTCTCTCGCTGTGTCTCTCTCTGTCAAATAAATAAATAAAATCTTAAAAAAAAAAAAGAATATTATACTTTCAGCTCTTACACTTAGGTTGCTGTTCTATTTTGAGTTAACTTTTATGTATGGTGTAAAAGTCCAGTTCATTATTTTGCATGTGACTGTCCAACTTTTCCAGAACCATTTGTTGAAAAGACTGTCTTTTCTTCATTGAATGGTCTTGGTACTTATGTCAAAAATCATTTGGCCATGTATGTGAGGGTTTCTTTCTGAGCTCTCTATTATACTATATTACTCTATATTATCTTTATGCCAGGACCATACTATTTTGATTACTGCAGTTCTATAGTAAATTTTGAAATCAGAACTCATGAGTTTCCAAATTTGCTCTTTCTCTAGATTGTTTTCTTTATTCAGGATCCCTTGAAATTCCATATGTATTTTAGAATGCTTTTTCTTGGGGTGCCTGGGTGGCACAGACTGGTTAAGCATCTGACTCTTGGTTTCAGCTCAGATTGTGATTTCAGGGTCAAGACTGAACCTGGCATTGGGAGTCTGCTTGAGTTTTTCTCTCCTTCTCCCTCTGCCCCTCCTGCCTGTGCTCTCTCTCTCTCAAATAAATAATTAAATCTTAAAAAAAAATGTGTTTTCTATTTTTGCCAAAAAATACCCCTTGGTTTTTAATAGGGATTGCATTGAATTGACATCTTAATATTTAAACTTCAAATCCATGAACACCAGTGTCTTTCCACTTGTTTATGTCTTTTAAAATTTCCTCAGCAATGTTTTGTAGTTTTCAGCATACAAGTCTTTTGTTTCTTTGGTTAATTTTATTTCTAATTATTTCATTCTTTTTGATGTTATTATTCATGAAATTGTTTTATTGATTTCCCATTCATATATATTATTCAGTGTTATTGTACAGACATGCAATTGATTTTTGCATGTTGACTTTATATCCTGCAATTTTGCTGAATTTATTAGTTCTAACAGTTTGTATGTGTGTGTATGTCTGTGTGTGTGTGTGTGTGTGTAATCTGTAGGGTTTTCTACAGATATAAAGTTATGTCATCTGTGAATAGAAATAGTTTTACTTCTTCCTTTCTGATATAGATATTTTTCATTTCTTTTTCTTGTCAGTTTGTTCTGGCTCAGACCTCCAGTACTGAACTGAATAGAACTAGTGAAAGTAGGCATGCTTGTCTTGTTCCTAATCTTAGAAGAAAAGCTCTCAGTCTTTCACTATTGGTATGTGATCTTTTCCTCTATAGCCTTTATTATGTGGATATGTTTTCTTATATTTCTAGTTTCATGAGTGTTTTTATTTTGAATGTTTCTTAACTGTTGTCATATACTTATTCTGCATCAATTGAAATGATATTTATGCCCCTTCATTCTATTAAGGTGATGTACTACATTGATTTTTGCACTTTGAAACAGGTTTGCATATCAGAAATAAAACCCAGTTGGTCATAGTATATACTCCTTTAATATGCTGTTGAATTTGGTTTGCTGGTATTTTTTTTTATCAATTGATTTTGTGTCAAAATTCATCATGGTTATTGGTCTGTAATTTTCTTTCCTTGTAGTACTTTGGTTTGGCTTTGCTATCAAGGTAATGCCGGCCTCATAAAACACATCTGGAAGTGTTTCATCCTCTTCAATTTTTTTAGAGGAATTTAACAAAGTTTGGTGTTAATTCTTCTTAAATTATTTGGCAGTATTCATCATTGAAATCTTATGGCCCAAGATTTTTCTCTTTTGGGAGGTTTTTTATTACTGACTTAATGTTTTGTTCTAGGTCTATTCAGATTTTCTAGTTCTTCATGAATTCATTTTGATTGTGTGTTTTTTCCAGGAATTTGTCCATTTCATCCAGGTGATCCAATTTATTGGCATACAATTGTTCAAAGAATTCTCATGATACTTTTTAAATTTTTTTCTATAATATTGGTAGTAATGTTCCTACTTTCATTTATGATTTTAATAACTTAAGTCTTTTTTTTTTTTGTCAGTCTTACTGAAGGTTTGTCAATTTGGTTGAGCTTTTCAAAAGACCAACTCTTGGTTTTATGAATTTCTCTATTGCTTTTCTATTCTTTATTTCCACTTTAACCTTTATTACTTCCTTCCTCCTGACAGCTTTGGATTTTTTTTGTTCCTCTTTCTAGTTCATTATTATGTAGAGTTAAATTGTTGATTTGAGGTCTTTTTTATGTAAGTATTTTATGGTATAAATTTTAGCAGTGCTTTCATTTTATTTCATAAGTTTGGCTGTGTTGTGTTTTTGTCCTTTTTTTAAAAATGTGTTATCTAATTTCCTTTATGATTTCTTTTTTGACTCAATGATTGCTTAATTTTCTCTTTTTTACCTTTTAAGTGTTTTCAGGGCTTTCAATGATTTCCCATTTTTCTTTCTGATAATGAAAAACAAGCTCAAAAAGATAAGATTTCATATGCTATTCTAAATGTTCAATTGGCTTTATATACAAGAAATTGATAGCATTTTAGTCAGCATTTCTTTGGGGAAGCTTTCCGTAAAGATGTTTGTAAGATACACTGTTCTAAAACAGAGTACTTCATATAAATGTTAAGAGAGAGTTTCCATAAGATGAAGGAATACATTGGTGCCTTTTTTTTTTCTTTTTCTTTTTTCTTTTTACTTTTTATTTAACCTTTGCATTATGCAGCCAAATGGAGTAAACTGCCTACAGTCTATTTTCCTATTGGTTACAATTAAACACTCTAGGCAGAATACAAAATAAACTACTAAGAACTCTGAAAATAAAGAACATCAGGTAGATTGAAGACTAAAGTAAAAATCTGAATATTAATTCATAGGAGGATAAAGTTTGCAATTTTTTTTCTTTTTCCTGGTTTTAATCCCAAACAGGTCTGGTAGGCACTAAGTAAAAAGGCCATATTTCTAGTGAAAGGAATGAAAAAAAGTATTCTTGAATGTTGGAAATTGTGCATGGGAGTGAATATTCATTTCTTTTCTTCTCTCTCTCCTTTTGTCCCCTGCCCTACTCGGCTAACTCTAGTTATGGGATAGCACTACCACAAGAGTAGTGGTGCAGATACCTAAACCCTGAGGGAAGGATTTCTAATCAGAGAAAGTAGAAAAAGGGGCCCCAAGTGTCTGAAGAGTTTAGGAAAACTACTGAATATTTTCATGACTCTTTTCTCTCACCACTTAACCCTCTAGTTATGCAAGGTTGCACAACAGTACAGAAGGCTAAAACTCTGAGTTAATATCATCTTTCTGAAGAAGGAAAATGTGTAAATTGCCCCATCATGCAAGAATGTGGGAGAAATCACAAAAAAGAAGATAGGTAAAAAATGGCAACTCCAATTCTGGTGTGAGCTGGCAGAAGTTCTGGACTCTACCCTGAGCTGTGCACACACAGAAACACATCCAAAGAAGTATGGTAAATCTTTTAAGAACTGAATTATGATATAAATGTTTGCCCAAATCCTTGTCTAAATCTTGAATGATATATGCATCCAGCAAATCCAAGTAGCACAGAAAAGCCTTTGAACTGACTTGGAAACTACTTTGCACAGAAGATGAGATAGAATTTGTGGTATGAACCTAACCAGCATGATTATTTGCTATAACAAATAACAACAACAACAACAACAAAATCAACATTCTCCAAAGAATGTTGACAGGATTTAGAGCCTTACATTATAGTATTAACAATGTTAAAAATATAATCCAAAATTGCTTGGCATTCAAAGAGCCAGGGAAATCTGGCCAAGGTTTAATGAAAAAGACAATCAACAGATGCAAATCCTGACAGGATCCACATTATAACCATTTTCCACGCAGTTACTGTGAACATTTTTTTTTAATTGTTCCTTTCTGTCTTGTGGTTTTCCTTTCTCATAAGATTTTTTGTAGTCTATGCTATGATTCCTTCTTCCTTCTCTTTTGTATATACTAAAGACTTTTGCTTTGTGGTTACCGTGAGGCTTACATAAAACATCTGATAGTAATAACCATCTATTTTAACCTGATAAAAACTTAACCTCAATTGCATACAAAAACTCTACTCTCCCCATTTTATGTTTTTGATGTCATAGTTTCCATATTTTTATATTGTTTATCCATTAACAGATTTTAAGTATTAAAGGTATTTTTAATACTTTGTCTTTTAACCTTTATCTTATAATTAAGTGATTTATGATGTGGGAAAGACTTTATTAGGGTTCAAAGCCAACGGCCAAGAAAGAATTCTTGAGATGCCTTTGGTGCAAAAAGGTGGTTTTATTAATGCCCAGGGACAGGATCCATGGGCAGAAAGAGCTGCACTGGGGTCATGAGGAGTGGCCCATTATGTACTTTCAAGTTGGGAGGGGGTTAGCGACAGCTTAAGTCTCTAAGGAATTTTAGAAGCAAGGTTTCCAGGACCTTGAGGGGGCTAGCTATTGTTGGGAAAAGGTCATTTATTACCATCTAATAAAACCTTAGTCATGAGACCCTTCAAATGTGTATCAGTGGGCCATGTGCTTGTTGGACGATTATCAATGCATATCATGGGGGGGGGGGCGGTTAGAGATAAAGGAAGTTTCCAAAGGAATTTTTATGTGTTAAAGTAGACTTACAGGATCCTGGAGGGGGTGGGGAGGGGTTCAAGCTAGGACTGCCTTTTGCCCTTAGCAAAGTATTAACACTGAGACAGTTGAGTCCCTAGAGGAATGTCACTCTGCCTGTTTCAAGGACTTGTCAGTGGGCTCTAGGTAGTAAGGAAATGTAATAATTTTTCTTCTGCCTTTGTTTCCCACATCAATTTACACACCACCATTATAGTATTTGAGTATTCTGAATTTGACTATATAATTACCTTTACCAGTGAGTTTTATACTTTCATATGTTTTCATGTTATTAATTGCTGCCTTTTCATATTGGCTTGTAAGGCAGGTCTAGTGATTCCAGATTTGTTTTTTCTGTGAAAATTTCTATTTTTTATTTCTGAAGAGCAACTTTGCCAGGTAAAGTATTCTTGGTTGGCAGTTCTTTTCTTTTAGCTCTGAATACATCATTCCACTCTCTCCTGTCCTGCAAGATTTCTGCTGAAAAATCTGCTTATAGCCTATGCATATTCCCTTTTATATGATAAATTTCTTTCTTTTACTGCTTTCATATTCTCACTTTATATTTGATTTTTGACAGTTTTATTACTATGTGTCTCAGGAAGTCCTCTTTGGGTTGAATTTATTGAGTTCTATGAACCTCAGATACCTGAATGTACGTATGTCTCCCCAGATTTGGAAAGTTTTCAGCCATTATTTCTTTGACTAAGCTTTCTGCCTCTTTCTCTTCCTCTTCTCATTCTGGAACTTCTATAATGCATACATTTTTTTGATTCATTGTGTTCATATTCAGAAAATAATCTTTATCAGATATATGAACTATAAATATTTTCTCTCAGCCTATCCTTTCTTTCCTTAATAACATCTTTTTAAGAGCAGAGAAATTTTTGATAAGGTCCAATTTATTATTATATATATATTTTTACAGATCATGGTTTTGGTGTATTTTTGAGAAATCTGTGCTCCATTGCCATAAAAATAGTGAAAGCAGAAATGTTTATCTTGTTCCTGATTGAAGAGTGACAGCATTCAGTCTTTCAAACTTTAACCATGATGTTACTAGTAGGTTGCACATACTGCTATTTGAGGAAGTTCCTTTCTATTCCTAGTTAGATTAGATGAGACTGTTTATCACAGATTAGTGCTGGATTTTATGAAATGCTATTTCTGTGTCCTTTTTTTTAAATCTTTTTATTGTTATGTTAATCCCCATACATTACATCATTAGTTTTAGATGTAGTGTTCCATGATTCATTGTTTGTGCATAACACCCAGTGCTCCATGCAGAACGTGCCCTCCTCAATACCCATCACCAGGCTAACCCATCCTCCCACCCCCTTCCCCTCTAGAACACTCTGTTTTTCAGACAAACCATCGTCTCTCATGGTTCGTCTACCCCTCCGATTTTTCCCCCATCATTCTTCCCCTCCTGCTACCTTCTTTTTTTTTCTTAAAATATATTGCATTATTTGTTTCAGAGGTACAGATCTGAGATTCAACAGTCTTGCACAATTCACAGCGCTTACCAGAGCACATACCCTCCCCAGTGTCTATCACCCAGTCACCCCAGGCCTCCCACTGCACCCCCCACTCCAGCAACCCTCAGTTTGTTTCCTGAGATTAAGAAATCCTCATATCAGTGAGGTCATATGATACATGTCTTTCTCTGTTTGACTTATTTCACTCAGCATAATACCCTCCAGTCCCATCCACGTTGTTGCCAATGGCAAGATCCCATTCCTTCTGATGGCTGCATAATATTCCTGTATATATATACCACATCTTCTTTATCCATTCATCTGTCGATGGACATCTTGGCTCTTTCCACAGTTTGGCTATTGTGGACATTACTGCTATAAACACCGGGGTGCACACACCCCTTCAAATCCCTACATCACTACATAACCAGTAGTGCAATTGCTGGATCATATGGTAGCTCTATTTTCAACTTTTTGAGGAACCTCCATACTGTTTGCCAGAGTGGCTGCACCAGCTTGCATTCCCACCAACAGTGTAGGAGGGTTCCCTTTTCTCCGCATCCCCGCCAACATCTGTCATTTCCTGACTTGTTAATTTTATCCATTCTGACTGGTGTGAGGTGGTATCTCATTGAGGTTTTGATTTGGATTTCCCTGATGCTGAGAGATATTGAGCACTTTTTCATGTGTCTGTTGGCCATTTGGTTGTCTTCTTTGGAAAAATGTCTGTTCATGTCTTCTGCCCATTTCTTGATTGGATTCTTTGTTCTTTGGGTGTTGAGTTTGATGAGTTCTTTATAGATTTTGGATACTAGCCCTTTATCTAATATGTCATTTGCAAATATCTTCTCCCATTCTGTCGGTTGTCTTTTGGTTTTGTTGATTTTCTTTTGCTATACAAAAGCTTTTTATCTTGAAGTACCAATAGTTCATTTTTACCCTTGCTTCCCTTGCCTTTGGCGATGTTTCTAGGAAGAAATTGCTGTGGCTGAGGTCCTTTAGGATTTTGATGGACTCCTGTCTCACATTGAGGTCTTTCAACCATTTGGAGTCTATTTTTGTGTGTGGTGTAAGGAAATCGTCCAGTTTCATTCTTCTGCATGTGGCTGTCCAATTTTCCCAACACCATTTGTTGAAGAGATTGTCTTTTTTCCATAGGCCATTCTTTCCTGCTTTGTCAAAGATTAGTTGACCGTAGAGTTGAGGGTCTATTTCTGGGCTCTCTCTTCTGGTCCATTGATCTATGTGTCTGTTTTTGTGCCAGTACCATACTGTCTTGATGATGACAGCTTTGTAATAGAGCTGGAAATCCGGAATTGTGATGCCACCAGCTTTGCTTTTCTTTTTCAACATTCCTCTGGCTATTCGGGATCTTTTCTGGTTCCATACAGATTTTAGGATTATTTGCTCCATTTTTTTGAAAAAAGTGGATGGTATTTTGATAGGGATTGCATTGAATGTGTAGATTGCTCTAGGTAGCATTGAAATCTTCACAATATTTGTTCTTCCAATCCATGAGAATGGAACTTTGTCCATTTCTTTGTGTCTTCCTCAATTTCTTTCATGAGTATTTTATAGTTTTCTGAGTACAGATCCTTTGCCTCCTTGGTTAGATTTATTCCTAGGTATCTCATGGTTTTGGATGCAATTGTAAATGGGATTGACTCCTTAATTTCTCTTTCTTCTGTTTTGTTGTTGGTGTATAGGAATGCCACTGATTTCTGTGCATTGAATTTATATCCTGCCACTTTACTGAATTCCTGTATGAGTTCTAGCAGTTTTGGGGTGGAGTCTTTGGGGTTTTCCACATAAAGTATCATATCATCTGCAAAGAGTGAGAGTTTGACTTCTTTGCTTATTTAGATGCCTTTGATTTCTTTTTGTTGTCTGATTGCTGTGGCTAGGACTTCCAATACTATGTTGAATAGCAGTGGTGATAGTGGACATCCGTGCCATGTTCCTGACCTTAGGGGGAAAGCTCTCAGTTTTTCCCCATTGAGAATGATATTTGCTGTAGGTTTTTCATAGATGGCTTTTATGATATTGAGGTATGTACCCTCTATGCCTATACTCTGAAGAGTTTTGATCAAGAAAGGATGCTGTATTTTGTCAAATGCTTTTTCTGCATCTATTGAGAGGATCATATGATTCTTGTTCTTTCTTTTGATAATGAATTGTGTCACATTGATTGATTTGCGGATGTTGAACCAACCTTGCAGCCCAGGGATAAATCCCAGTTGGTCGTGGTGAATAATCCTTTTAATGTACTGTTGGATCTTATTGGCTAGTATTTTGGTGAGAATTTTTGCATCCATGTTCATCAGGGATATGGGTCTGTAATTCTCCTTTTTGATGGGGTCTTTGTCTGGTTTTGGGATCAAGGTAATGTTGGCCTCATAAAACAAGTTTGGAAGTTTTCCTTCCATTTCTATTTTTTGGAACAGTTTCAGAAGAATAGGTATTAATTCTTCTTGAAATGTTTGGTAGAATTCCCCTGGGAAGCCATCTGGCCCTGGGCTTTTGTTTGTTGGGAGATTTTTTTTATTATTGCTTCAATTTCCTTAGTGGTTATAGGTCTGTTCAGGTTTTCAATTTCTTCCTGGTTCAGTTTGGGTAGTTGATCCATCTCTAGGAATGCATCCATCTCTTCCAGGTTATCTAATTTGCTGGCATAGAGTTGTTCATAATATGTTCTTATAATTGTTTGTATTTCTTTGGTTTTGGTTGTGATCTCTCCTCTTTCATTCATGATTTTGTTGATTTGGGTCGTTTCTCTTCTCTTTTGGATAAGTCTGGCCAGGGGTTTATCAATCTTGTTAATTCTTTCAAAGAAACAGCTTCTAGTTTCGTTGATCTGTTCTACTGTTCTTTTAGTTTCTATTTCATTGATTTCTGCTCTGATCTTTATTATTTCTCTTCTCCTGCTGGGTTTAGGCTTTATTTGCTGTTCTTTCTCCAGCTCCTTTAGGTGTAGGGTTAGGTTGTGTACTTGAGACCTTTCTTGTTTCTTGTTTCTTGTTTCTTGAGAAATGCTTGTATTGCTATACAAGGCTGCCTTTGCTGCATCCCAAAGATTTTGAATAGTTGTGTTTTCATTTTCATTGGTTTCCATGAATTTTTTAAAATTCTTCTTTAATTTCCTGGTTGACCCATTCATTCTTTAGTAGGATGCTTTTTAGCTTCTATGTATTTGAGGTCTTTCCAACTTTCCTCTTGTGATTGAGTTCTAGTTTCAACGCATTGTGGTCTGAAAATAGACAGGGAATGATCCCAATCTTTTGGTACTGGTTGAGACCTGATTTATGACCTAGGATGTGATCGATTCTGCAGAATGTTCCATGGGCACTGGAGAAGAATGTGTATTCCGTTGCTTTGGGGTGGAATGTTCTGAATATGTCTGTGAAGTCCTTTTGGTCCAGTGTGTCATTTAAAGTCTTTATTTCCTTGTTGATCTTTTGCTTAGATGATCTGTCCATTTCAGTGAGGGGGGTGTTAAAGTCCCCCACTATTATTGTATTGTTGTCGATGTGTTTCTTTGCTTTTGTTATTAATTGCCTTATATAATTGGCTGCTCCCATGTTAGGGGCATAGATATTTACAGTTGTTAGATCTTCCTGTTGGATAGACCCTTTAAGTAGGATATAGTGTCCTTCCTCATCTCTTATTACAGTCTTTGGTTTAAAATCTAATTTGTCTGATATAAGGATTGCCACCCCAGCGTTCTTTTGGTGTCCATTAGCATGGTAAATGGTTTCCACCCCCTCACTTTCAATCTGGGGATGTCTTTGGGTCTAAAATGAGTCTCTTGCAGACAGCATATTGATGGGCCTTGTTTTTTAATCCAATCTGATAGCCTGTGTCTTTTGATTGGGGCATTTAACCTATTTACATTCAGGCTAACTGTTGAAAGATAGGAATTTAGTGCCACTGTATTGCCTGTAAGGTGACTGTTACTGTATATTGTCTGTGTTCCTTTCTGGTCTATGTTGCTTTTAGGCCCTCTCTTTGCTTAGAGGACCCCTTTCAAGATTTTTTGTAGGGCTGGTTTTGTGTTTGCAAATTCCTTTAGTTTTTGTTTGTCCTGGAAGCTTTTTATCTCTCCTTCAATTTTCAATGACAGCCTAGCTGGATAGAGTATTCTTGGCTGCATATTTTTCTCATTTAGTGCTCTGAATATATCCTGCCAGTCCTTTCTGGCCTGCCAGGTCTCTGTGGATAGGTCTGTTGCCAATCTAATGTTTCTACCATTGTAGGTTACAGATCTCTTGTCCCAAGCTGCTTTCAGGATTTTCTCTTTGTCTATGAGACTTGTAAGTTTTACTATTAGATGTCAGGGTGTTGACCTATTTTTATTGACTTTGAGAGGGGTTCTCTGTGCTTCTTGGATTTTGATGCCTGTTTCCTTCCCCAAATTAGGGAAGTTCTCTGCTATAATTTGCTCCATTATACCTTCTGCCCCTCTCTCTCTTTCTTCTTCTTTTGGGATCCCAATTATTCTAATGTTGTTTCATCTTATGGTATCAATTATCTCTCAAATTCTGCCCTCGTGATCGAGTAGTTGTTTTTCTCTCTTTTTCTCAGCTTCTTTATTTTCCATCTTTGGTCTTCTATATCACTGATTCTTTCTTCTGCCTCATTTATCCTAGCAGTTAGGGCCCCCATAGTTGATTGCACCTCATTAATAGCCTTTTTGATTTCGAGTTGGTTAGATTTTAGTTCTTTCAGTTCTCCAGAAAGGGTTTCTCTAATAACTTCCATGCTTTCTTCAAGCCCAGCTAGTATCTTTAAAGTGATGATTCTGAACTCTAGATCTGACATCGTACTATGTCCGTATTCAGTAGGTCCCTGGCAGTCAGTACTACCTCTTGTTCTTTTTGTTGAGGTGATTTTTTCCATCTTGTCATTTTGTGCAGAGGAGAATAGATTAATGAGAGAACAAAATGCTAGCAGGGTAACAAGGTCCCCAGAAAATATACTCTAAACAAATCAGAAAATACCTGAAGCAGTGGGAAAAGAAAGGGAAAGAGAGAAAAAAGAGAAAGAAAAAGAGAAAGATAAAAAGAAACAAAAACAGAACAAAACAAAACAAAACAAAACAGAAAAACAGAATGTGATCAAATATGATCAGGCTGATATATAGATCAGTGCCACACACTAGATTTTGTGTGTATTTTGGTCTGTTAGAAGAAAGTGCCTCCCAAAATTTTAAAGAAAGAAAAACTTATATATGTACAAAAATAAGGGTTGATATGATGAAGGGTTGGAATATGACTGTAAAGATGGAAATTATAAAAAAATTTATAAAAGGAATTGATAAGAAGTTGTTTGAAAAAAGAAAGAAGAGGATTTAAGAAGAAAAAAGAAATAAAAAGGGAGAGAATGTGATCAGGCAGGAGAGTAGAAAAAAACCATACACTAGAGATTTAGGGTATATTTTGATCTGTTAGAAGACACTATCTCAAAATTTTAAAGAGAGAACAACTTATATATATATGCCAAAAATATGGGTAACTACTATGAAGGGATCGAATAGGACTCTAAAAATGAAAAATAAAAATGTTTTTTAAAAAAGGGATTGATAAGATGTTGGTTGAAAAAGGGAAAAAGAAAAATTAAAAAAAAAAAAAGAAAAAAGACAGTAAAAAAAAAATTAACTTTGAAAGACTAAAGAATCATGGTAAAAAAGCCATGAATTCTATGTGCTGTATTCCCCTAGCGCTGGAGTTCTGCCGTTCTCATTGATGGGTAAACTTGGTCTCGGCTGGCTGTTCTTGCTGATCTTCTGGGGGAGGGGCCTGTTGCCGTGGTTTCCAAATGTCTTTGCCAGAGGCGGAATTGCCCCGCCCTTGCCCCCTCCCGGTAAGTAATCTGCTCGGGTTTGCTCTCTGGAGCTTTTGTTCCCTGCGAGCTTTCCGTACAGCTTTGGAGGCGGAGAGTGAAAATGGTGGCCTCCCAATCTCCGCCTCAGAGGAGCCGAGAACTCCGGGCCCTGCTCCTCAGTGAGCCCCCAGAGAAAAGCCGTCAGTCACTCCCGTCTCCCCGGTCTCCGGCCGCACTCCGTGCTCACCCGGCCTGTGACCACGCGTTTCTATCTCTGGCACCCGACCCCGGGTGGAGTCTCCAAACCCAGCAGATCCCTGCGGTGCACTCCCGCGCGGCTCCTCCCGGGGGAGGAAGGTGAGTCTCCCTGGATCTGCCGCTTGTTGGGTCCCTGCTGGAGGAGCAGTGGCCCGACTGTGCCGCGGATCCCGGTTTATGGCCACCCCGAGCTGAGAGCCTGTGCCTGGGCTCCGCCTCTGCAGCCGGCTTCCCTGCTCCGTTACCTGGGAGCTCTGCCGCACTCAGGCACCCCCGATCTTTCTGTGACCCTGAGGGTCCTGAGACCACACTGTCCCACGAGGTTTCCACCCCCCACTTAGCCACCGGAGTGATGTCCCTCAGCGGAGCAGACTTCTAAAAGTTCCAATTTTGTGCTCTGCAGCTCTATCACTTGCTGGAAGCGGCTGATGGAGGCCCCTCCCCCGCCATCTCTCCTCCCGAATATCGCCTCAGATTCACTTCTCCGCACATCCTACCTTCCCGAAAGTGGTCGCTTTTCTGTTCAGAGAGTTGTTGCTATCCTTTTCTTCGATCTCCTGTTGAGTTTGTAGGTGTTCAGAATGGTTTGATCCCTATCCAGCTGAATTCCTGAGAGGAGATGAAATCCAGATCTCCTACTCCTCTGCCATCTTGCTCTGCACCCCTATTTCTGTGTCCTTTGAGATGACTGTGCATTTCCATCCCTTTATTCTATGAATTTAGTCTTAGATATCAAACCAATCTTGTATCCCTGGGTAAATCCCACTTAGTCATGGTGTGTAATAATTTTTATATTTTTCTAGCTTTAGTTTGCTAATATTTTATTAAGGATTTTTGTGTCTATATTGTGATGCCTTTGCTTGGCTTTGATATAAGAATAATACTTGGCTTCTGAGTTAAAAAGTGTTTTATCTTTCTCATTTTCTATAAATGCGTAGAATTAGCAATATTTTTTTCTTTATGTATTTCATAAAATTCATCACTAAAGCCATTTGACTTTGGGTTTTCTTTGTAATTGGGGAGTACATTTAGGTTCTAGACAAATTTAAAGTTTCCACAGATGTTACTTCCCATCAATCCTTCTCAGATCCCTGTAGCCCATGCATGCAGCCTACCCAACACCTAAGGATGTGATACACAGAAAGTTTATCACTAACCCCATAGAGCTATTATTTCCAGGATCATACCTTTAATTTCTGTCTGGTCTGTCACTAACTCCAACTGGGATCTCAACCTTGGGCTCATGGTGATTTTACATTCATTCCCTACCAAGTTTGCTACTTTCATTCAAAGTGTTGATGAATGAGCTTTTTTGTCCTCTTAACCAGATCTAGAACCACTCCTCTGACATTTAATTTAAAGGTTTTCAGGGCCAGCCCTGTCCTGGTAAGATAATAGCATCAACTGATCTGGGAGAGGGCACAGGACTCAGGGAAGAAGACCAGAGTTCCCACTATTCTTACTTGATTTTATGGCAGCTTTTCTCACTTTTTGTTTATTTTGATGAGTTTTTATAGTCCTGAAATGGTTGTTTTGACAAATTTGGGGGTAAATGATTTAAATATATATTTTTGTCTCTCATAGCTCCCTCATTTAGATTTATCTATACAATTTTCTTTGTTTTGTGTCTGACTGATCACAAAATCTAGCACTGATCCATGATAAATACTGTCATCTAGGAATATAAGGACTTCCTCAATCTGATAAAGTTATATACATTTTGTACCTCTGCAAGCTTCCATCTAGGATAAATTCCCAGGGTGAAGAACTCAGTTTACATTATCTTTAGTCCATGACTGCTGGTGATAAATTTTTTTCATTATTGTCTGAAAATACTGTATTTCACTTTGAAAGACATATTCTCTGCATGTGGAATGGGAAAACAATAGATAGTTTGTTTCTTTTTTGAATCCATCATTTAATAATCTTCTGGTTTCCATTGTTTCTTTTGGAAAGTCAATCTTAAATTTTATTATTGTTCTTTTGTTTTTAAGGCTTTTTTATATTCTGGTTACTTTTATCACTTTTATCAGTTTATAGCACTATCATTATAATGCATCTTAGTGGTTTTATTTTATTTTATATTTAAAAATTTTTTTTTATTTATTTGAGAGAGAGAGCATGCATGAGTGGGGGGAGGGGCAGAAGGAGAGGAGAAGCAGACCCCCACTGATCAGGGAGCCTGATGCAGGGCTCGATTCCCAGGACCCTGTGATCATGATCTGAGCTGAAGGCAGATGCTTAACCAACTGAGCCACGCAGGTGCCCCAGTGGTTTTATTTTAATATTTACTACATATAATGCTTCTTGTGTGTGGGCTAAATGTCTTGTCAGATTGTAATGCATAATGTTGACAATAGGTATTATGCTTAAAAAACTGAAAATAGGGGCACCTGGGTGACTCACCATTGGTTAAGCATCGACTGGATTTCTGCCCAGGTGGTGATCTCTGGCATTATGCAATCTGGCTGCACACTGGCTCTGTGCTCAGCAGGGAGACTGGGATTTTCACTCTCTCCCTCTCCCTCTGCCCCTCCCCACCACTCACTCTCTCTCTCGCTAAAGTGAATGGATAAAATCTTAAAAAAAAACCCTCTGAAAATAAATTCCAATAAGACTGGTAATTAGGTAAACTATACAAATTTTTAAGGATAGAATAAGCTTAAAATTGATCATGTTTAAGAATCAAGAAAGAGTGAGGGATCATTAGCAAAAAAGTGATCAGGCTAACTACTAAAAAGTTTATAATTATTAAAATGTTCAGTCATTATTAATAATAACAAGTAAGGCCTTCATATTTTCGGTGTTTCAGAATTAATTGCATACATCTTTTTGTAAACTTTCAATGCATCATTTAAATATCTTTTCATTTGAGGGCGCCTGGGTGGCTCAGATGGTTAAGCGTCTGCCTTCGGCTCAGGTCATGATCCCAGGGTCCTGGGATCGAGTCCCACATCAGGCTCCTGGCTCAGTGGGGAGCCTACTTCTCCCTCTGACCCTCTCCCCTCTCATGCTGTTTCTCTCTCGCTCGCTCTCTAAAAAATAAATAAAATCTTAAAAAAAAAATTAAAATTAAAAAAATAAATATCTTTTCATTAGAAATAATATTTTAATATTTCTGTTTATTTAAAACTAATAATTCTCATTTATTGGTAAATTACAAGGATCTTCAGAGTATAAAATTAATATGTAAATATGAAATATTTTCTAAATAAGATTCCAAATGCTACTATTTATAGGAACATAAATGGACACAGCTGTATCACATTGGAGTATACATATAATTACTTTCAAATATCTGTTAAAATAACAAATTCCCACGAGCGTTGGAGTGAATACAGTCCTGCTGACATCTTGGTTTCAGCTCAGTGAAACTGATTTCAGACTTCTGGCTTTCAGAAATTCAAGACAATATATTTAAGTTGTTTTAAGCCACCAAAGTGTGGTAATTTGTTATAATGGCCACAGACTAATAATTATGTCAAGTATCTTTTTTTGTGCTTATTGGCCATTATATATCTTTTGTGGAGAAATATCTTTTAAAATCACTTTCCACCTTAAAATTGGATTATTGGAGTTATTAAGTTATAATACTTCTTTATATATTCTGGATACAAGTTCCTTATCAGATATATAATTTGTAAATATATTATCCCATGTTGAGTTGTATAAGTTCTTTATATATTTTGGATACTAACCTTTTTTTCAACCTTGTTAATATCTTCTCCCATTCAGCAAGTTGTCTTTCAGTTTTGTTGATTATTTCCTTCACTTATTTTTATTTTGATATAGTACCAATAGCTTATTTTTGTTTTATTTCCCCTGCTTCAGGAAACATACCTAAAAAAATGTTGCTATGGCTGACATCAGAGATGTTACTATTATGTTCTCTTCTAGGATTTTTATGGTTTCAGGTTTCACATTTAGGTCTTTAATCCATTTAAGTTTATTTTTGTGTATGATATAAGAAAGTGGTCCAGTTTCATTCTTTTCCAGGTAGCTGACCAGTTTTCCTAAATAATCCAATTAAAAATGGGCAGAGGATATGAACAGACATTTATCCAAAGTAAAGATCCAGATGGTCAACATACACATGAAAAGATACTCAACATCACTCATCATCAGAGAAATGCAAATCAAAGCTACAATGAGATATCACCTCACACCTGTCAGAATGGTGAAAATCAAAAACACAAAAAACAAAAGTGTTAGAGAGAATGTGGAGAAAAAGGAAACCACTAGCACTGTTGGTGGGTATGCAAACTGGTACAGCCATGGTGGTAAACAGTATGAATTATCCTCAAAAAGTTAAAAAAATTGTTGTTGCTGTTATGTATGAATAAAATGAAAATTATTCATCTGTAGAAAAGAATGAAATCTTGTCATTTGCAAGGACATGGATGGAGCTAGAGAGTATAATGCTAAGCAAAATAAGTCAGTCAGAGAAAGACAAATACCATATGATTTCACTCATATGTGGAATTTAAGAAATTTAATTTAATTTAAGAAACAAAGCAAAGCAGAGAGAGAGAGAGAGAGAAACCAGGAAACAGACTCTTCACAATAGAGAACAAACTGATGGTTACCAGAGGGGAGGTGGGTGAGCAGATGGGTAAAAAATGTGATGAGAATTAACGAGTGCAGTTGTTGGGATGAGCATTCAGTGATGTATAGAACTGTTTAATCACTATATTGTACACCTAAACTATTATTACCCTGTATGTTAACTATATTGGAATTAAAATTTAATAAAAATAATTAGAAAGAAAAAAAAATTATCCCATGCTGTGAATTGCCTTTTCACTTTCTGATGGTATCATTTGAAATGTAGAAGATTTTAACTTTGATGAAGTCCAATTTATTCATTTTTTTTTCTTTTGTCTCTTTACATTTTGTGTCCTGTGCTGTAAATAATAGCTGAACCCAGGGTAATGAAGATTTACACCTATGTTTGCTTCTAACAGTTTTATAGTTTTAACCCTTAAAACTTGATATATGTTCACATGGAGTTAATTTTTGTATGGTGTTTGATGATGGTCCAGATTCTTTTCATGTAGTTATATAGTTGTCCCAGCACCAGTTGTTGAAAAGACAATGCTTTCCCCCATTGAACTGTCTTTGCACCATTATTAATGATCAGTGGAAAGTGAAAGTAAGAATTCAATTTGTACTCTCATTTCAATGCCATCAATCTGTATTTCTCTTCATATGCCAGTACCACACTGTCTTGATTACTGGAGCTTGAAGTACATTTTTAAATGGGAAATACATATACTCCATGTATGAAATTGGAGATATTCTGGGTCCTTTGCCTTTCTCTATTAGCATGGTAGGTCTGTCATAATAAAATCCCAAAGCATGGATGGCTAAAACAAAATAAATTAATTTTCTCACAATTCTGGAGGCTGAAAGTCCTTCTAAGGCTTCTTTCCTTGGCTTGTAGATAGATGGATGCCTTCCTGCTGTGTCCTTACATGATCTTTTCTCTGTGCTCAAACATTGCTGATGTTTCTTTTTGTGTCCAAATTTCCTCTTTTATAAAGACATTAGTCATTTTCGGTTAGGCCCACCCCAGGAACCCCCTTTAATTTAATCACCCATTTAAAGCCTCTATATTCAAATACAGTCTCACTCTGAGGTACTGGGAGTCAAGCCTTCAACATATATTCTTTCATTTCTGATTTTACTTGAGTTTTCTCACTTTCTAAGTCTAGCTAAAAGTTTGTCAGTTTTGTTTAACTTTTAAAATCATGAACTCTTAATTTTGTTGATCTTTCCTGTTGTCTTTCCAGTCTCTATTTTATTTATTTCTGGTCTGATCTTTGTTATTTCATTTCTTCTGCTAAGGGTATAAACTTAGATTGTTTATTTGAAATATTATTGCCATGAACTTCCAACTGCTTTTGTTGCATCCCATAAATTTTGGTATGTTGTGCTTCCATTTTAATTGTCTCAATATATTTTTTGATTTTTATTTTGATTTCTTCTTTGACCCATTGGTTGTTCAGGAATGTGTCGCTTAATTTTCAACATTTTTTTTATTTTCTAGGTTTTCTCCTATCATTGATTTCTATTTTCATACCATTGTGGAGAAGATATTTGGTATGATTTTAATCTTCATACATTTTCTATGACCTGTTTAATATTCCACATGTTCTTTTTCTTTTTCAATTTTTTTATTAACATATAATGTATTATTTGTTTCAAGGGTACAGGTATATGATTCATCAGTCTTACATAATTCACAGTATCCACCATAGTACACACCTTCCCCAGTGTCCATCACCCAGATATTCCATCCCTCACACCCCCCTCCACTCCAACAACCCTCAGTTTGTTTCCTGAGATTAAGAGTCTCTTATGGTGTGTCTCCCTCTCTGGTTTCATTTTGTTCCATTTTTCCCTCCCTTCCCCTATGATCCTCTGTCTTGTTTCTCAAAATCCTCATATCAGTGAGATCATATGATACTTATATTTCTCTGATTTCCCTTAGCATAATACCCTCTAGTTCCATTCACGTTGTTGCAAATGGCAAGATTTCATTTTTTTGATGGCTGCATAATGTTCCATTATATATATATATATATCTATATAGATATATATATATATATCTATATAGATAGATAGATGATAGATAGATAGATAGATAGATGATAGATAGCTCACACCTTTTCTTTATCCATTCATCTGTTGATGGACATCGAGGCTCTTTCCATAATTTGGCTATTATGGACATTGCTGCTATAAAGATTGAGGTGCATGTGCCCCTTTGGATCACTACATTTGTATCTTTGGGGTAAATATCCAGTAGTGCAATTGCTGGGTGGTAGGGTAGCTCTATTTTCAACTTTTTGAGGAATCTCCATACTGTTTTCCAGAGTGGCTGCACCAGCTTGCATTCCTACCAAGAGTGTAAGAGGGTTCCCCTTTCCCCACATCCTCGCCAACATCTGTTGTTTCCTGACTTGTTAATTTTAGCCATTCTGACTGGTGTCATTGAGGTTTTGATTTGGATTTCCCTGACGCCGAGTGATGTTAGCACTTTTCCTGTGTCTGTTGGCCATTTGGATGTCTTCTTTGCAGAAATGTTGTTCATGTCTTCTGCCCATTTCTTGACTGGATCATTTGTTCTTTGGGTGTTGAGTTTGATGAGTTCTTTATAGATTTTGGATACTAGCCCTTTATCTGAGATGTCATTTGCTAATATCTTCTCCCATTCTGTCAGTTGTCTTTTGGTTTTCTTGACTGTTTCCTTTGCTGTGGAAAAGCTTTTTATCTTGATGAAGTCCCAATAGTTCATTTTTGCCCTTGCTTTCCTTGCCTTTGGAGATGTTTCTAGGAAGAAGTTGCTGCAACTGAGGTCAAAGAGGTTGCTACCTGTGTTCTCCTCAAGATTTTGATGGATTCCTGTCTCATATTTAGGTCTTTCATCCATTTTGAGTCTATTTTTGGAAATGGTCCAGTTTCATTCTTCTGCATGTGGCTGTCCAATTTTCCCAACACCATTTGTTGAAGAGACTGTCTTTTTTCCATTGGACCTTCTTTCCTGCTTTGTCGAAGATGAGTTGACCATAGAGTTGAGGGTCCATTTCTGGGCTCTCTATTCTGTTCCATTGATCTATGTGTCTGTTTTTGTGCCAGTACCATACTGTCTTGATGATGACAGCTTTGTAATAGAGCTTGAAGTCCGGAATTGTGATGCCACCAGCATTGCTTTTCTTTTTCAACATTCCTCTGACTATTCAGGGTGTTTTCTGGTTCCATACAAATTTAGGATTATTTGTTTCCTTTCTTTGAAAAAAGTGGATGGTATTTTGATAGGGATTGCATTAAGTGTGTAGATTGATCTAGGTAGCATAGATATTTTCACAGTATTTGTTCTTCTAATCCATGAGCATGGAACATTTTTCCATCTCTTTGTGTCTTCCTCAATTTCTTTCATGAGTATTCTATAGTTTTCTGAGTACAGATTCTATGCCTCTTTGATTAGATTTATTCCTAGGTATCTTTATATTTTTTTAAATTTATTTATTTATTTGACAGTGAGAGACACAGCAAGAGAGGGAACACAAGCAGGGGCAGAGGGAGACAGAGAAGCAGGCTTCCCCCAGAGCAGGGATCCTGATATGGGGCTTGATCCCAGGACCCTGGGATCATGACCTGAGCCAAAAGCGGATGCTTAAAAACTGAGCCACCCAGGACCCCCATTCCTAGGTATCTTATGGTTTTGGGTGCAATTGTAAACAGGATCCACTCCTTAATTTTTCTTTCTTCTGTCTTGTTGTTGGTGTATAGAAATACCACTGATTTCTGTGGATTGATTTTATTCCTTCCACTTTAGTGAATTCTTGTATGAGTTCTAGCAGTTATGGATGGAGTCTTTTGGGTTTTCCACATAAAGTATCATATGATTTGCAAAGAGTTAGAGTTTGACTTCTTCTTTGCTGATTCAGATGCCTTTTATTTCTTTTTGTTGTCTGATTGCTGAGGCTAGGACTTCTAATACTATGCTGAATAGCAGTGGTGATAGTGGACATCCCTACCGTGTTCCTGACCTTAGGGATAAAGCTCTCAGTTTTTCCCCATTGAGAATGATATTTGCTGTTGGTTTTTCATAGATGGCTTTCATGATATTGAGGTATGTACCCTCTATCACTACACTGTGAAGACTTTTAATCAAGAAAGGATGCTGTACTTTGTCAAATGCTTTTTCTGCATCTATTGAGAGGGTCATGTGGTTCTTGTTCTTTCCTTTATTAATGTATTGTATCACATTGATTGATTTGTGGATGTTGAACCAACCTTGCAGCCCAGGATTGATCCCATTTGGTCATGATGAATAATCCTTTTAATGTACTGTTGGATCCTATTGGCTAGTATTTTGGTGAGAATTTTTACATCCATGTTTATCAGGGATATTGGTCTGTAGTTCTCCTTTTTGCTGGGGTCTTTGTCTGGTTTTGGGATCAAGGTAATGGTGGCCTCATAAAACAAGTTTGGAAGTTTTCCTTCCATTTCTATTTTCTGGAACAGTTTCAGTCATTCCCCTAGTTCTGGGATTTTTGCCTTTCTCATTGATTGGTAAACTTGGTCTTGGCTGGATGTTCTTGATGATCTTCTGTGGGGAGGGGCCTGTTGCAGTGATTCTCAAATGTCTTTGCCTGAGACAGAATTGCACCACCCTTGCCAGGGTCCAGGTTAAGTAATCTGCTCAGGTTTGCTCTCGTAGCTTTTGTTTCCTGAATGCTTTCTGTACAGCTTTGGAGGACGAGAATGGAAATGGTGGCCTCCCAATTTCTGGTCCCAGAGGAGCCAAGAACTCAGGGCCCCACTCCTCAGTGAGCCCTCAGAGAAAAGCAGTCAATCACTCCTGTCTCCCTGGTCTCTGGCCGCACTCAGTGCTCACCCAGCCTGTGACAGAGTGCTTCTATCTCTGGCACAGGACTCCATTTGGAGTCTCCAAACCCAGCAGATTCCTGCAGTGCGCTGCCACACCTCTCCTCCCAGGGGAAGAAGGGGAGTGTCCCTGGATCTGCTGCATGTTGGGTCCCTGCTGGAGGAGCAGAGGCCTGACTGTGCTGAGATCACAGTTTATGGCAACCCCTAGCTGAGAGCCCACTCCTCAGCTCTGTCTTTGCTGCCGGCTTCCCTGCTCCAGTACCTGGGAGCTCTGCCACAGTCAGGCACTCCCGGTCTTTCTGTGACCCTGAGGGTCCTGAGACCACACTGTCCCAGCAAGGGTTCCACTCCCTGCTTAGCCACTGGAGCGACGTCCCTCAGCAGAGCAGACTTCTAAAAGTTCCAGTTTTGTGTTCTGCTGCTCTATCACTTGCGGATAGTGGCTGATGGAGGCCCCCTACCCCACCATCTATCTTCCTGTATATCACCTCAGATTCATTTCTCCACACGTCCTACTTTCCAGAAAATGGTCACTTTTCTGTTCATAGAATTGCTGCTATTCTTTTCTTTGATTTCTTGTTGAGTTGGTAGGTGTTCTGAATGGTTTGATGACTATCTTGCTGAATTCCTGGGACCATATGAAATTTAGGTTTCCTACTCCTCCTCCATCTTGTTCCTCCCCTCTAATATTCCACATGTTCTTGAGAGGAATGTGTATTCTGCTGTTGTTGGATGGAACATTCTGTATATGTCTGTTAGGTACATTAGATCCAAAGTGTAGTTTAAGTCCAATGTTTTCTTGTTGATTTTCTATTGGGATAATCTGTCCATTGCTGAAAACAGTATTGCAATGCCTTACTATTATTGTATTTTCTAGTTCTCCTTTCGAATTTTTAAATATTTGCTTTATATTTTTAGGTACTCCCATGTTGGTTATTTATAGATTTATAATTATTATACACTCTTGTTGAATTGGCCCCTTCATCATTGTATAATGAAAACCCAGTTAAACTGGACACAAAATTTCTAATGGACACTTCATTGAAGAAGATATATGGATGGTAAATAAGCACATGGAAATCTGCTTACCATTGTTAGTTGTTACACAAATGCAACATTAAACCACAATAAGATATCATTACAATCCATTTAGAATTACTAAAAGTAAAAGACTAATTTAAGAAGTATTGGTAAGGATTTAGAGCAACTGGGAATCATTCATTGCTAGTAAGTACATGAAACTGTACATTTTGGAAAACACTGTGAAAGTTTCTTATAAAGTTAACCATATATTAACCTTATAACCGAGCCTTTTCTTTTCTAGATATTTACCCAAGAATATGTAAACAAATAGCTACACAAAAACTTGTACATGAATCTTTATAGCATCTTTATTTGTAATAGTAAAAATAGCATACAGTCCATTGTCCTTGAACACATGAATGCATAAACAAATGGTGGTATATCTATATAATGGAATACTACTCAGCCATAAACAGGAATGAAGTATTTATGTACACAACATAGAAGAATTGTTAAATGCTTATGCTGAATGAAAGAAGTTAGACCAAAAACCATATATACATTATGTTTGCATTCTCATACAATTTTAGAGAAGGTAAACTAATCTACAGTGACAGAAAGCAGTCTAGTGAGCAGTCACCTGAGTATTGGGGGTGCTGGAGAGACAAATGGCTTATAAAGGGACAAAAGAAAACTGTTGGAGGTGATGGGTATGTTCAGTATTTTGATTTTGGTTTCAGGGTTGTATTCATATGTCAAGCTCATTGAGTTGTAGATTCAAATGTGTGCAAACTATTGTACATCAATTATACTTTAATACATATATAAGAGAAACATAATAGGCAAAACCTCTAAAGTCATTTCAAAATTTAATGCCAATGTACATTTAGGTTTATATATGTTATTTCATTTTTTGCTGTTGATTTCTCTTGCTTTCTTGAGTGTATACATTTAGGTTACAATTTTTATAGTCAATAGATATATGTTCAATATACATATTTGTGGTTTTTCAAGCATTTTAATTTAATTTGTACCAGAGGAAATTTTTCAGAAAAATATTATCCTCCACATTGCAGGAAATATGCTTATATTCTCTCTATTTAACTCTGTTACAGGGAAGTCAGTTTATGTATTAGATGAATCTCTCCAAGAATCTCTTAATTTCATCATTTCCATATATTGGAAAAAAAATTGAAGATCACTGTAAGTCTAACTGAACTCTGCTCAACCTTCCACAGTGCCTGGCTCCATATAGCAGCTCTTCAGCAACATTCTATTTTTTTCTCTCCATTCACTATGAAAAATATATGTGAGGGGTGCCTGAGTGGCTCAGTTGGTTAAGCCTGGACTCTTGATTTTGACTCAGGTTGTGATCTCAGGGTCATGAGATTGAGCCCTACATTGGACTCTGCGCTAAGCATGGAGTCTGCTTGAGATTCTCTCTCTCCCTCTTTCCCTCCCTGCCCATTCACGTTCTCTAATATATATAAAATATATTGCATATTTTATTATATTAATATATATTAATATATATTAATTATTATATTTAATATTTTATATATCCATATATTATATAATTAAATATATTCTCCCTGAAAACAAGGAAGAAAATACATATAAATCTCAAACTGCCTTCATATTGGCATCTTTTTTCTCCTTGCCTAAAATATTTAAATACCTTTGTGTCTTTAACAATGCTTTCATTTATCATCCATTGAAAGTCATTGGTACTAGAGGGTATTATGCTAAGTGAAATAAGTCAATCAGGGAAGGACATGTATCATATGATCTCACTGATAGGAGGAATTCTTAATCTCAGGAAACAAACTGAGGGTTGTTGGAGTGGTGGGGGGTGGGAGGGATGGGAGGGATGGGTGATGGACATTGGGGAGAGTGTGGGCTATGGTGAGCTCTATGAATTGTGTAAGACTCTTGAATCACAGACCTCTACCTCTGAAACAAATAATACATTATCTGTTTAAAAAAAAAAAAAGGAAGATAGTAGGAAGGGAAAAATGAAGGGGGGAATCGGAGGGGGAGACGAACCATGAGAGACTATGGACTCTGAGAAACAAACTGAGGGTTCTAGAGGGGAGGGGGTGGGGGGATGGGTTGGCCTGGTGATGGGTATTAAAGAGGGCATGTATTGAATGGAGCACTGGGTGTTATATGCAAACAATGAATCATGGAACACTACATCAAAAACGAATGATGTAATGTATGGTGATTAACATAACGTAATTTAAAAAAATATAAAATAAAATAAAATAAAAAGAAAGTCATTGGTAAATTGCTACAGCATATGTCATGGCAGTATTCCACACTCCACTCTCTTACTATGTATATCAACCTTTGTTTTTCCTCCTTACATGTAACACAGTTTAATAAACTGTATAGTTGATTCATTAGGTAATTCAACAAATATTTATTCAGCATGTGGTTATGGACTACTTACTATATGCTAGACATTGTTCTAGGCACAGTGAGAAAAATAGAATTAAAAAAATAAATTCTTGGGGCGCCTGGGTGGCTCAGTCAGTTAAACGTCTGCCCTCGGCTCAGGTCATGATCCCAGGGTCCTGGGATCGAGCCCCGCATCGGGCTCCCTGCTCGGCGGGAAGCCTGCTTCTCCCTCTCCCGCATCCCTGCTTGTGTTCCCTCTCTCTCTGTGTCTCTCTGTCGAATGAATAAATAAAATCTTTAAAAAAAAAAAAATAAATAAATAAATAAATTCTTGCCCTATGCAGCTTATATTCTAATTAGGAAAGTATTACTATCGTTACTATATTCTAGTGTCCCACAGTGGACAATGCCTCTTAACATTTGAACTGATACTTTTACGACCCTCTTAACACCTTTTGCATAATGTTTTTCCCTTCTTTATTTTTCAGAAAATAGTATAGGTTATTAACTTAATGTTTTAATCACGTCTCTTTGAAAGTGTGATTTCATTTTCTTTTTACTTTCATATTTTATTTTCTAATCACTCCTTCTTATCTACCTTCACCCTTGCTATGTTTCTTCCTTCTTAACCAGACCTTTCTGGCCCTGCTAAAAGTATAAACTACCCCTTCTAATATCTGCAGCATTTCATCTCCTTTTCTTTCTGCCTGATGGCTTCTGTCCCTGCTGTTCTGCCAGCTTCTCACAAGGTCTTTTTGGCTAACAGAAAAATGCACCACTCAGATCCCCCTTGAAGAAAGGATTTGCTACCCAAGGGAGGAGTGTGACTAGCCAACAGCCTCAAACTCTTAGTTGCTTTAAGGTCAGTATCAGCTTTTGAGCCAATTACATGACATTTTAGTAGTGCATCAGTTCAATTACTGAGCAAGCCACCTGTAATGAAGGCCTAAACTTCATCTCCTTTAATGAGTAATCTCTGCTCTGGAGATTCCTGGCTCTGGAGCAACCCTTCTGGATTGGCAGAAACTCTGTCAGGTCTTTATTATGGTCCTAGGCTCCCTTTCCCAATTCTGTTTCCTCTTTCACAGCTGTTACCCCCTGAAAAACCTTTTGCTCTGTAACTCTTCCTCAGCATCTGCTTCTTGGAGAACACAAATGGGGATGTTCATTACTGACTCATTACCACCAAAACAATAATCACCTTCTCATTTCTCATTCTGCTTGGTCTCTGAGTAACATTTGAAGTTTCTAATATTCCACTTTGAAATTCTATTTTATTTTATTTGTAGTCACCCTAATATCTTCCAGTTCTTACTCACCTTAATCTTTGTTAGTGTCACTTCAAATCTGGATTCTTTTCTTCTAATCCCCAAATCCTCTGTGTTGCTCACAAGTCTATTTTGGACCTCCTCTTTCTTTCCACTCATTTCTCTTAGATGATCTTAGTCACTCTTTTTCCTTCAAGTTCTTTTTATGGGTTTATAAGGTGATATATTTCAATTCAAGCTCTGGGGCATCAGACACCAATTTTCAACTGGTCATCCAATGTCTATACCTGCTATTTCACAAGTATCTCCAAGTCAACATCTTTAGCTGAACGTGTTATCTCCCTGTTCAAATATGCTGCTTTCAAAATTGGTGCCCCTCTCGTCCAGTGGCTTAGTCATCTTAACAATTTCATCAACCTCCATAATAAAATATTCAGCAAACTGACTTTCCTTCCAGAATATCTCTCTGATCTTTCTACTACTTTTATTTTTCTTCCCACTCTAATCCTGAGGATGTAGACATTTTTGGCTTAAACTACTGAAAATACCCTTTCGTGAGCCTGTTGCTTCTAGTCCTCATCATTTCAAGCCCACCACACCCAAACTACTACAAGTTATTCTAACACAAAAATCCACATTTATTTGCCCTAAAATTCTTGGATGATTTTAAATTATTTAATTACTTAAGATTAAAGTCCTAAAATGCACCAATGTCCATATGAAACATTCACTCATCTGAATATAACTCACATCTCAAATGTCACAGCTACCTCTAAGCTCACTTGATAACTGTAGAGGTAACAAAATTATCTTAGTTATATTCTGAGAGAATTTTGAATATCCCTGTCACAAAAATTTTTCTTTCTAGCTGTGGCATCGTTTGTATGTTCAGTTTTCTGTTAGTTTCTGAGGTACTTGGAGACATGGATATTGTCACATATATTTTGGTATCTGTCTAGTTCCAGGCATGTAGTAAGCATGTAAAAAAAAATTGTATTAAATTAAAATGATTTGAATGTCTGTAAATTATACTCATTAAAACTGAGCAGTCAATACCAACAATGGAAATACAGTAATGAATTTAAATAATAAATGTATGTTTCTCCTTTTGGTTTCTTGACTGAACAACAATGATTTTTAGTAGAACCATGGACAACCTTTTAATACTTATCATGCCTTAAGTGACATATATATTAGACTTCAAAAATTTGGTCAGGTTATAGACAATCAGGAAGAAATTTTACTTTAAGAACAACATAATCCTGATATGTTAATTCCATCAAGTTTCATATAATTTGACAAAAAGATAAAAATACTAATTTTAAGGTAGATAGAAATAATCAAATAAATGAATATGATATACAATGTGCTTCCCAACAAGAATAAATGATTAGGTTATAAACACTTTAGTGAAATAGGCAAAATTGCTATTTTGAAGTTAAGTTTCTTCTGTTATCATTTGTCACCTGTAAGAATATTTTCTTGATAGACACTAAAGTTAGATTTTGGAAAAGCATGAAAAAAGAATATATATTTTAATTTTTTTAAAGATTTTATTTATTTATTTGAGAGAGCCAGAGATAGAGAGAGAGAGAGCACAAGCTGGGGGAGCAGCAGAGGGAGAGGGAGAAGCAGACTCCCTGCTGAGCAGGGACCCTGATGTAGGACTCAGTCCGAGGACCCTGGGATCATGACCTGAGCCAAAGGCAGATGCTTAACCGACTGAGCCATCCAAGCACCCCAAGAATATATATATTTTAAAAGGCTAGCTTTCTCCATTTAATTTTTTTTCTTTTACAGACAGAAAAAAACAATCATTTGGTTTTGTGGATAAATATTATATGTAAGGAATGCAAGCAAAAGTATTCCATGGAAGGACAACTCAAGAATTGTCTGGCAGGGACTCCTGGGTGGCTCAGTCAGTTGAACATCAGACTCTTGGATTCCATTCAGGTCCTGATCTCAGGTTCCTGGGAGGGAGCCCTGCTTAGGCTCCACACTCAACCTGGAGTCTTCTTTCCCTCTCCCTCCCCCAATGCCCTTCCCTAGGCTTTCTCTCTCTCTGTGTGAAATAAAGAAATAAAATCTTTAAAGAAAAGAAAAGAATTGTCTGGCAAAAAAGTCTTTGCAAAATGGAAATTATGCAAGTCATCAACTTGCATAATAAGCCAAAAAATGAAATTTCTTTCCAAGTTATTCCCTTTGTGTGTGTGAATGTCATACTGATGGGGGAAAAAAGTTTACATTTAACCTTTTACTAGCCACAGATTTTCCTAAGAAGCCGAGTTATACACAATGGAATAAATAAATAATGGGAAAATAAAGTTGTTCTTACAGGATCATTTCATAGTTGTGATTTGTTTTTTGGATTTTTTTTTTTTTGGCCTGATATTTAAATTACGATTCCATACTGAGGGATTAAAATACATACATACATCCATTTCATATTTAGCTTTTTATTTAATTTCCTTAACCAAAGTGTTTTTTTTTTTTTTTTTTTTTTAAGATTTTATTTATTTATTTGTAAGAGACAGAGAGACAGAGAGAGGCAGAGGGAGAGGCAGGCTCCCCGCTAAGCAAGGAGCCCGATGCGGGACTCGATTCCAGGACTCTGGGATCATGACCTGAGCCAAAGGCAGATGCTTAACCATCTGAACCACCCAGGCACCCAACCAAAGTATTTTCTAAGAAACAAAGTTATCTACCACGGAATTGGTTTAGTACCATTTTTTTTTTTTTACACTCTTTATCTCTATGCACGTATGTGTATTTGTTTTGACCTGAGACTTAAATTAGAAATCCAGCGGTAGATATGGTTTCCATTTTCTGTTTTCCTTCACTACTGTAGTTCAGCCATTGTGCCAAAAAACTATGACGAGGACTATTAACATTGCCAAGCACTTCACCAGCAGATGGCCCATTTCCAGAGGAGAAAATGCACTTTATGACCCTCACGTCATCCCTGAATGCGTTTCCAATGTCCGCATTTTGGAATATAAAGCCCAAGCCCACGTGGGCAGCAGGACAGGTTGGTGTGTGCCTCCTGCGCGCAGCGGGCGGTGGGTGGGCGCCCGGGACTGTGACTGCGACTGCGACCGCGACCGCGACTGCTCCTGCGGGTCCGCAGAGGGGGCGGGGTGGGCGGAGCAGCCGCGCCCCCCTCCCCCACCTCCCCGCCTCTGGCCCAGACCCCAGCCCCACCCGCCCAGAACGCAGGTCCCGCGCGTGCGGCCGCCGTTCCGCAGCCAACAGACATCACCTTGGCAAGGCCAGCAGGCCCCGCGATGCTGTCTCTCCTGCTGATCCTCTCAGGCCTGGGCCGGCTGACCTCCGCGGGCCATCGTGAGTGAAGGACCCTGCTCCATAGAGGGTCACCTGTCGCAGAGCCTCTGGGCGTGGCGGGCCCCAGAACCTTGCTCCAGAACCCCGGGTCTGGCTGGGGAGAGCCCAGCGTCTTGTCAGAACAGACCCCGCTTAGAGTCAGGATCCTCCTGGGCCTGCTGCTTGGAGGGCTCGGAGCAGGACTGAGACATTTGCCCCTCACTTGCCTGACCCCGCACTTGGAAAGAGGGCGCGCATGTTCTGGGAGGTGGGCACCTCTTCACCTACTGGGGCTGAGGTCAACAAGTCTCAAAGTCTCTGGATGGTAGTAGGGTCACACCCCAAAGTGTATGGATGGTGGAGGGAGCCTCTTCCTGGAATGTACAAAGATTGATTCTGTGGCGGGTGAGTGCGTGTCTGTGTGTGTGTGTGTGTGTGTGTGTGTGTGTGTGTTGGGGCTTGGAAGTTCAAAGAGTGATGGGATGTGGCAGGACACGCGAAGAATTAAGGTTGCTGCCAGGCACTGGGGAATGTTCATACACATGTTTTCCTTACTGTAGATCCTGAAGCATCGCTTCTACAAATTACAGTGCCACGGAAGATTGAGACAAATACCAGTGATGGTGAAGTTTCAGAAACACATGTAATTAAGAAATCACTTTTTAATAAATGCTTTGTTTTTACTGGACTACATGACCCAAATCAATTCATGCATATATCCCTTTGAAATTTTGTGCTCTAATTACTGTGTTAGAGTTCTTTTGTCTGAATGAAAGCAAGTGTTTTGATTGTTTTTCATTCGTTAAGTAATATATGAACATTATAAAACTACTTTAAAACACAGACTCAGGAAAAGAAGTGCCCCAAATCTCTATCACACAAAATGATATATACAGTCACTGGACTATTTGTCTAGAAAATAGGGACATTTAAATATTCTTTGTGAGGTCACAATAAAATGTACCTTGTAACATGATTTTAAAGTGATAATATATAAAGAACTTCTTCATATGCAAATTTGAGTATATATACATATATAAGTCTTTGTTAAAAGGAAAGTACTGATATTGTTAATCTGATTAAAATAAAACATACATTGTCAAATCTAGGTAGCACAGAATGCTTTTTAATGGTAAAGCTCTTTTCATATTAGTGTGATTTTTATGAATGATTCATTAAGTATAATTTCTATGACATTTCTATGACACACATAATTTGTGCCCATTAATTTTATTTATTTATAAGTTTTTATTTAAATTCCAGTTAACATACAATGCAATATTAGTTTCAGGTATACAATATAGTGGTTCAACACTTCCATACAACACCAGTGCTCATCACAAGTGCACTCCTTAATCCCCATCACCTATTGTTTTTTATTATGTTAGTCACCATACAGTACATCAGTAGTTTTTGATGTAGTGTTCCATGATTCATTGTTTGCTTATAACACCCAGTGCTCCATGCAGTACGTGCCCTCCTTAATACCCATCACTGAGCTAACCCAACCCCCCACCCCCTCTCCCCTCTAAAACCCTCAGTTTGTTTCTTGGAGTCCATAGTCTTTCATGGTTCATCTCCCTCCTCCAATTTCCCCCCCTTCATTTTTCCCTTCCTTCTCCTAATGTCCTCCATGGTATTCCTTATGTGCCACAAATAAGTGAAACCATATGATAATTGACTTTCTCTGCTTGACTTCTTTCACTTAGCATAATCTCCTCCAGTCCCATCCATGTTGATGCAAAAGTTGGGTATTCATCCTTTCTGATGGCTGAGTAATATTCCATTGTATATATGGACCACATCTTCTTTATCCATTCATCTGTTGAAGGGCATCTCGGCTTTTTCCAGAGCTTGGCTATTGTAGACATTGCTGCTATGAACATTGGGGTGCATATGGCCCTTCTTTTCACTACATCTGTGTCTAGGGGTAAATATCCAGTAGTGCAATTGCTGGGTCATAGGGTAGCTCTATTTTTAATCTTTTGAGGCACCTCCACACTGTTTTCCAAAGTGGCTGTACCAACTTGCATTCCCACCAACAGTGTAAGAGGGTCTCCCTTTCTCCACAACCTTTCCAACATTTGTTGTTTCTTGCCTTGTCAATTTTTGTCATTCTAACTGGTGTAAGGTGGTATCTCAATGTGGTTTTGATTTGAATTTTCCTGATGGCTAATGATGATGAACACTTTTTCATGTGTCAGCCATTTGTATGTCTTCTGTTCATGTCTTCTGCACATTTTTTGACTTGATTATTTGTTTTTTGGGTGTTGAGTTTGAGAAGTTCTTTATAGATCTTGGCCTTCAATGCTTTCCCAACCAAAATACCAATGGCATTTTTCAAAGTGCCAGACCAACAATCCTAAAATTTGTATGGAATCAGAAAATATCCCAAATCACCAAGGAAATGGTGAAAAAGAAAAACAAAGCTAGGGGCATCACGTTGCCTGATTTCAAGCTATATTATAAAGCTGTGATCACCAAGACATGGTACTGGCACAAAAACAGACACATAGGCCAATGGAACAGAATAGAGAGCCCAGATATGGACCCTCAACTCCATGATCAAATAATCTTCAACAAAGCAGGAAACAATATTCAATGGAAAAAAGACAGTCTCTTCAATAAATGGTGCTGGGAAAATTGGACAGCTATATACAGAAGAATAAAATGAACTTTCGGGACTTCATCAAGATGAAAAGCTTCTGCACAGCAAAGGAAACAGTCAACAAAGCAAAGAGGCAACCCACGGAATGGAAGAAGATTTTTTCAAATGACACTACAGACAAAGGGCTGATATCCAAGATCTATAAAGAACTTCTCAAACTCAACACCCATCACCTATTCAACGCATTCCCCATTCATCTCCCCTCGGATAACCATCCGTTTGTTCTCTATAATTTATGAGTTTGTTTCTTGATTTGCCCTTCTTTCTCTTTTTTCCCCCACTTTGCTCTTTTGTTTTGTTTCTTAAGTTCCACATATGAGTGAAATCATGTGGTATTTGTCTTTCTCTGACTGACTTATTTCGCTTAGCTTAATACCCTCTAGCTCTATCCATGTTCTTGCAAATGCCAAGATGTTATTCTTTTTTATGGCTCAGTAATATTCTGTGTGTGTGTGTGTGTGTGTGTGTGTATACACATCTTTCTTATCCATTCATCAATCAATGGACACTTGGGCTATTTCCATAATTTGGTTATTGTAGATAGGGCTGCTGTAAACATGGGGTGCATGTAAGCCATTGAGTTAGTATTTTTGTATCCTTTGGGTAAATAACTAGTAGTGCAATTCCTGGATCATAGGGTAGTTCTATTTTTAACTTTTTGAGGATACTCCACACTGTTTTCCATAGTGGCTGCGCCAGTTTGCAGTCCCACCAACAGTGTAAGAGGGTTCTCCTTTCTCCACATTCTCTCCAACACCTGTTGTTTTTTGTGTTGTTGATTTTAGCCATTCTGATAGGTGTGAGGTGATATCTCGTAGTTTTGATTTGCATTTCCCTGATGATGAGTGATGTTGACATCTTTTCATGTGTTTGTTGGCCATCTGGATGTCTTCTTTGGAGAAATGTCTTTTCATGTCTTCTGCCTATTTTTTAATTGGATTGTTTGTTTTTTGTGTGTTGACTTTGATAATTCTTTATATATTTTGGATACTAACCCTTTATCAGATATGTCATTTGCAAATACTTTTTTCCCATTCCATAGGTTGCCTTTTACTTTTGTTGATTGTTTCCTTCACTGAGTAAGTAGAAGCTTTTAATTTTGATTAAGTCCCAATAGTTTGGTTTTGCCTTTGTTTCTCTTGCTTCAGGAGAAATATCTAGAAAGAAGTTTCTATGGTATAGATGTCAGAGAGGTTGCTGCCGGTGTTCTCTTTAGAATTTTTATGGTTTCAGGTCTCATATTTAGATCTTTAATTCATTTTGAGTTTATTTTTGTGTATGGTGTAAGAAAGTGGTCCTGTTTCATTCTTTTGCATGTTGCTGTCCAATTTTCTCAACACCATTGTTGAAGAAACTGTCTTTTTCCCATTGGATATTCTTTCCTGGTTTGTTGAAGATTCATTGACCATATAATTGTGGGTTTACTTCTGGGTTTTCTATTCTACTGATCTATGTGTCTGTTTTTGTGCCAGTACCATACTGTTTTAATCACTATAGCTTTGTAATATAACTTGAAGTCTGGAATTGTGATGCCTCCAGCTTTGCTTTTCTTTTTCAAGGTTGTTTTGGCTATTCAGGGTCTTTTGTGATTCTATGCAAATTTTAAGATTATTTCTTTTAGCTCTGTGAAAAAATGCTGTTGGTATTTTGATAGAGATTGCATTAAATATGTAGGTTGCTTTGGGTAGTATAGACATTTTAACAATGTTTTTTCTTCCAGTCCATGAACATGGACTATCTTTCCATTTCTTTATGTCATCTTCAATTTCTTCCATCAGTATTTTATAGTTTTCAGAGTACAGGTCTTTCACCTTGGTTAGGTTTATTCCTAGGCATCTGATGGTTTTTGGTGCAATTTTAAATTAGATTGACTCCTTAATTTCTCTTTCTGCTGTGTCATTATTGGTGTATAGAAACACAACAGATTTATGTACATTAATTTTGTATCCTGCTACTTACTGAATTTGTGTATGAGTTCTAGCAATTTTTTGATGGAGTCTTTTGGGTTTTTTATATAGAGTATCATGTCATCTGCAAATAGTGAAAATTTTACTTCCTCCTTGCCAATTTGGATGCCTTTTATTTCTTTTTGTTGTCTGATTGCTGAGGCTAGGACTTCCAGTATTATTTAAATAACAGTGGTGAGAGTGGACAACCTTGTCTTGTTCCTGACCCTATAGGAAAAGCTCTGTTTTTCTCCATTGAGGATGATAATTAGCTGTGTCCTTTTCATGTATGATCTTTCTTATGTTGAGGTATGTTCCCTCAAAACCTACTTTGAGGGTTTTTATCATGAATGGATATTGTACTTTGTCAAATGTTTTTTCTGCATCTATTGAGAGGATCATATGGTTCTTATCCATTCTTTTATTAATGTAGTGTATTACATTGATTGATTTGCAAATATTGAACCACTCTTGTAGCCCAGGGATAAATTCTACTTGACTGTGGTGAATGATTTCTTTAATGTATTGTTGAATTTGGTTTGCTAGTATGTTATTGAGAATTTTTACCTCCATGTTCATCAGGGATATTGGCTTGTACTTCTCTTTATTATTGTAGTCTTTATCTGGTTTTGGTATCAGGGTAATGCTGGCCTCATAGAATGAATTTGGGAGTTTTCTTTCCTTTTCTACTTTTTTGGAATTGTTTGAGAATAGGTATTAACTCTTCTTTAAATATTGGGTAGAATTTGCCTGTGAAGCCATCCCACCCTGGAGTTTTGTTTGTTGGGAGTTGGGAGTTTTCTGATTTAATTTCTTCCCTGGTTATTAGTTTGCTCAAGTTTTCTATTTCTTCCTGTTTCAGTTATGGTAGTTTATATTTCTAGGAATTTGTCCATTTCTTCCATGTTGTCCAATTTGTTGGCATATAGTTTTCATAATATTCTCATATAATTATTTGTATTTCTATGGCATTGGTTGTTATTTTTCCTCCCTTGTTTGTAATTTTATTTATTTGGTTGCTTTCTCTTTTCTTTTTGGTAAACCTGGCTAGAGGTTTATCAATCTCGTTATTTTTTTCAAAGAACCAGCTCCTGGTTTCATTGATCTAGTCTTTTTTTTTTTTTTTTTTTTTTTAGTTTCTGTCTCATTTATTTTTGCTCTAATCTTTACTATTTTCTTCCTTGTGCTGCCTTTAGGTTTCAACTGTTGTTCTTTTTCTAAGCTCCTTTAGATGTAAGGATAGGTTGGTTGTTTATTTGAGATTTTTCTTGCTTCCTTGGTAGACCTGTATTGCTTTATACTTCCCTCTTAGGACTGGTTTTGCTGTATCCTAAAGGTTTTGGATTGTTGTGTTTTTATTTTCATTTGTTTCCATGTGTTGTTTTTTTTTTTTTATTTAAATTCAATTTAGTTAACACTTAGTATATTATTAGCTTCAGTTCAATTTAGTGATTCATCAGTTGCATATAACACCCAGTGCTCATTATATTACATGCCATCCTTAATGTCTGTCACCCAGTTACCCCATCCCCCCCACCCGCCTCCCCTCCAGCAACCCTCAGTTTGTTTCCTAAAGCTAAGAGTCTCTTATGGTTTGCCTCCCTATTTTCAGCTTATTTTATTTTTCCTTCCCTTCCCTTATGTTCATTGTTTTGTTTCTTAAATTCCACATATGAGTAAAATCATATGGTATTTGTCTTTTTCTAACTGTCTTATTTCACTTAGCATAATACCCTCTGGGTTTCATCCACATGGTTGCAAATGGTAAGATTCCATTCTTTTTGATGGCCGAGTAATATTCCATTGTATATATACACCACATCTTTTTTTAATTCAATTAATTAACATATAGTGTATTATTAGTGTCAGAGTCATCGTGCAGTGATTCATCAGTTTTATATAACACCCAGTGCTCATTACATTATATGCCCTCCTTAATACCCATCACCCTGTTACCCTAGCCCCCAAACCCAGCCCTCCAACAACCCTCAGTTTGTTTCTTATGATTAAGAGTCTCTTATGGTTTGTCTCCCTCTCTCATTAGGTCTTGTTTTATTTTTCCCTCCCTTCCTCTATGATCCTCTGTTTTGTTTCTTAAATTCCACATATAAGTGAAATCATATGATAATTGTCTTTCTCTGATTAACTTATTTCACTTAGCATAATACCCTCCATAATACATCATTGCAAATGGCAAGATTTCATTTATTTTTTTAATGGCTGGAAATACAAACCAAAACTGCAATGAGATACCACCTCACCCAGTCAGAATGGCTAAAGTTAACAAGTCAGGAAACAACAAATGATGGTGGAGATGTGGAGAAAGGGGAACCCTCTTACACTGCTGGTGGGTAGGCAAACTGGTACAGCCACCCTGGAAAATAGTATAGAGGTTCCTCTAAAAGTTAAAAATAGAGCTACCCTATGACCCAGCAATTGCACTAGCAGTTTGTACTAGTAGTACAAATATGATCAAAAGTGATCTAAAGGGGCACCTACACCCCAATGTTTATAGCAGTAATGTCCACAATAGCCAAACTATGGAAAGAGCCCAGATGTCCATCAACAGATGAATGGATAAAGAAGATGTTATATATATATATATGAATATTACTCAGCCATGTGTTTTTTAAATTTTTTCTTTGATTTCCATTCACTGCTTAGTAGCATGTTCTTTAACCTCCATGTATTTGTGGTGTTTCCAGAATTTTTCTGGTGATTGACTTCTACTTTCATAGTGTTGTCTTTAGAAAAGGTGCATGATATGATTTCAGTTTTTTGTATTTGTTGCGACCTGATTTGTGACCTACTATGTGATCTATTCTGGAGAATGTTCCAGGTGCACTTGAAAAGAATGTGTATTCTGCTGTTTTAGGATGGAATGTTCTGAATTTATCTGTTCAGTTCATCTTGTCCAGTGTGTCTTTCAAAGCCATTGTTTCCTTGTTGATTTTCTGTTTAGTTGATCTGTCCATTGATGGTGTTAAAGTGTTCTACTATTATTGCATTATTATTAGTTCTTTTATGTTTGTTATTGTTTTATATATTTTGGTGTTTCCATGTTGGGTACATAAATATTTACAATTGTTATATCTCCTGTCAGAATGTATCCTTTATGATGATATGGTGCCCTTCTTTGTCTCTTGTTACAGTCTTTGTTGTAAAGTCTAGTTTATTTGATATAAGTACTGCTACTCTGGCTTTCTTTTGACATCCATTTGGGAGATAAATATTTCTCCATTCCCTTACTTTTCTTCTGCAGGTGTCTTTAGGTCTAAAAATGAGTCTCTTGAAGGTACCATATAGATCATCTTATTTTATTATCCATTCTGATACCTATGTCTTTTGATTGCAGCATTTAGTCTGTTTACATTCAAATTAATTATTAATAGATATGTATTTATTGCCATTTCATTATTTATTTTGAGTTGTTTCTGGTGATTTCTCTGATCCTTTCTTGTCTTTGTCACTTTTGGTCTCTCTTTTGCACTGAAAGAGTCCCTTTTAATATTTTTTGCCGGGCTGGTTTAGTGATCACAAATTCTGGGATACTCTTATTTCTCCTTCTATTCTGAATGATATCTTTGCTGGATAGAGTATTCTTGGCTGTAGATTATTCCCATTTGGCACTCTGAATATATCATGCCATTCTCTTCTCGCCTGCCAAGTTTCTGTTAAGAAATCTCCAGTTAGCCTTATGGGCCTTCCCTTGTAAGTGAAGGACTTCTTTTGTCTTGTTGCTTTTAATACATTTTCTTTATCACTATATTTTGCAAATTTAATTACAATATATCTTGGTGTTGAGCTGCTTTTGTTGACTTTAATGGAAGTTCTCTGTGCCTGCTGGATCTGAATGTCTGTTTCCTTCCCCAGATTAGGGATGTTTTCAGTTATTATTTCTTCAAATAAAATTTTTGCTCTCTTTTCTCTGTCTTCTTCTGAGACTTATAGGTAGCACAGAGAATTGGTAAGAAAGAGAATGTCCACCTCAGTTTCTAAAGATAGTAAATTTGAACTTAGTTAATTTTTAGATATATGCACAATCATATTTTTAATTTTTGTGATTATTTGTAGGTTTGGTATAAGTCTGTAATCTTGATATATTTACCTAAATACATTTCTTTTGACTCAGGAAGAAATACAATATCTGCTTATAGATTACACTTATAATCATGAGAATCACTTATAATTATTTGAATTAGTAATTAAATTGCCAGAAAATCCTTTCAGCCAAATGGTTTTGTTTTTATTATTTATTTTTTATTTCTTTTTAAAAGAGAGAGGGAGAGAGGGAGAAGGAGAGAGACAGCAAGCCTAGGGGAGGGGCAGAGAGAGAAGGAGAGAAAACCTTAAACAGGCTCCACACCCAGCATAGACCCTGACGTGGAGCTCGATCCCAGGACCCAGAGCTCATGACCTGAGCCAAAATCAAGATTCAGACACTTAACTGACTAAGCCACCCAGGTGACCTGGTTTTAAATTTTAGGAAAATTTTTTTAAAAAATTCAAGGAAGGATGATGTGTCCTTTTCAGAGACTGGAACACAGAATAGAACATAAGTCAAGTAATCCTTCTGATCATTCAGTAATTTTTTAAAAATATTAATGTACCTTTGACAGGGAACAAATGAAGTATGAGAAAGGGAAATTATAGGTCCTTTCACTTAACTAAATATTTGAAAAGTGAAAGTAGCAAATAATTGTAGAACATTATGACCAAGTAGATTTTCTCCTCTGTTGAAGGATATTTTAATAGTAGAAAAATGTATTAACCTATCACACTAACATATTTTAAAATATCAATGAATGTGACCGAAAGAACATTTTAGAAAATTACTCATACATTCATACACACATATTCACCAAATATGCACATAATACTTTCCTTCAGAAGAAAACGGCCTCAATGTGTTTAAATGGATCCAGGGAACAAGGGCAGCACCAACCAAAGCCATGTGTAACCTAATATCATACTTAATGTTTTACACACTACAGCATTCCATTTTAGGATCAGAATAACACAGGGGTGCCTATTATTTCCATTTTATTCAGTAATTTAAAATATAAAAAATTTAAGAAAAGAAATATTTAAAAAGTAGGGTTTAAAAGGTAAGACATAGAATAGCTATTACATAGACCATGTTTCTGCTTTGAGTAACTTGGGTATACGGTGATGTCATTAACTACCTAATATCCATAATATAGAAGGGAAATTATATTGATTTATTCTCAAACAATAGAAAGAAGAGGGATACTAAAGAAGTAGTACTTAAATCAATTTGTTTTCCACTTAGTTTGTATCTATACAATTACTGTTAACAATACCCATTGTGAAATAAATGATTTGAGGGGCATCTTTATACTGGTAAATCTCTGAAAATTGCAACTTGCTTTTGTCCTTCAGAAAGCAGCTTTAAATTTTAAATGATAATGAAACTTTTTAGAAAACCTACTTATTACAACAGAACGGATCAAATGCTAAAAAATAAAAAAGTGAAACATCAAAAGTAAGCTGGTGCAACTATAGCAATATCAGATAAAGTTAAAGAAGCACTTCAAGAGATGAAAGGTACCTTAATGATAATGTGATCAATTTATCCTGAAGATATCACCATACTAAATCTGTTTGTACTCAGAAACAGAGCTCTAAAATATGTAAGGCCAAAAACTACAGATAAAAGCAGAAAGAAATAATATCACAATAAATTGGGGAAATGTCAACACACCTTTATTAATAGCTGTAAAGTTACAAAAGACTGAACATGAGGTTTAAAATGACTTATGCAGAAAACTGTACCCAATGACAAAATTCACATTCTTTGCAAAGTGGAAAATTTACTCACATTGACCATGTGCTATGCAGTGATGAACGTGTATGTTTTATGATGATGTCACAGATTGGGTTCTTTGGGATGCAGTCTTTGAGAAGATTCCTGTGAAGGCAATTTATTAGGGTATGCTCTTGTGATGAACCCCTGTGGAAGGGAAGGGGAGGAAGTGGGAAGGGGGAGATGGAGACTCTGAGTCTCAACAATGTGTGAAGCTAGCATGGCCCATCAATATCTGGAGTTGGGATGAAGGGGGTTCTCATTAAACATGGGCTGTCTCAGAAAGTTGTGACTTGGTGTGAGGTGACCCTCTGTAGCTGAGGCAATTCCTAAAGAGGACAGGGAGAAGAGTGTTCTTACAGTTAGGGTACTTCCTTTAATCTGAAAAGGGGACCTGTGCTAAGCTGAAAAGAAGAGGGACCATAGTTTTATCTTCTGTATCACTAAATCATTCCTCTGCTTCTTCCATCCTAGTGGTTATCACATCCAGTCAGTTTCAAATCTCCGTTATTGCATTTTTCATTTTGACCTGACTAGTTTTTAGGTCTTTTATTTCTGTGGTAAGAGACTCCCTGGTGTCTTCTATGTTTTTCTCAAGCCCAGCTAGTATTCTTATGATTGTTGCTTTAAATGCTGGATCAGGTATATTACTTATATATGCTTTGATTAGATCCCTGGCTGTGACCTTTTCTTGTTTTTTTTCTTTGGGGATGAATTCCTTCATCTTGGCATTTTCTCTAGGTCTCTGTCTTCTGTGTGTTAGCAAAGCCTGTTAGGTTTTGGCTCCCAAGAGTGATGGCTTTATGAAAAAGATACGGTCCAGGGCCTGGTGCTTCAGGAAGTGTCTCTGGTGTGTGCTTTGTGCACTCTGCTGTTGTGGTTTGGTTGCTCTTTCCCTCATATCAGTCTTCTGCAGTTTCTCCTTGCCTGAGGGGGTGTTTGGACCTTGGCCAGAGTGTGGCGTTTTAACTAGGTGTGCTCTTGCTTGCTTTTCAAAAACGACTTGAGAGCTGAAGTTTTGCAGAACACTATGGTCAGTAGACATGGTGTGTGCAGGGGTTTGTGCTGGTCTTCTTGGGGAGGGGCCCGCTGCTCTGGTTCTCAGGTACACTTGCCTGAGAAAAGCCATACTTGCAGAGCACAGGGTTGTGGAACTTGGTGTAACAGCTTAGGCAGTCAGTGTTGGTGGTGTCCTGCTTATGAAGTTAGTTTATGCTGAGGGGCAGGAGAGAGAAATGGTGCCAGCCAGCTCCCTCGTCCCTGGAGAGGGGCGTTCGCACATGCTGCTCCCAAGGAAGTCCTCCCTGAAGAGCAAACAATCTCCCCTCATGTGTCCCAGGCATGCCTCAAATTGCTGCCTTCACCCTGTCTGCATTGGCCTCCTGCCTGACTGACAGCACTGTGCACCTTGGCCTCTATCCCAGGCAGGTCAGCTGAGTTTTAAAACTCCAAACTTTAGGGACCTGGGCTGGTGTGGACTCACGCTGTTCCTCTGGGGTAGGGTCTCACTGTTCTGGGACTGATGCAGGTTCATTCCAGAAGGGCAGTCATACCAAAGCACAGGGGCACAGAATTTGGAATAAAGTGCAGCAAAGGGCCAGAGTCCAGGATAGGCACCCTCAGCAGGTGTCTCTGCACCGATGCTGAGGGGCAGGGGAAGGTAATGGTGCCCATTGGCTCTTTTGTCCCCAGAGAGGCAATGCTGCCTCTCCCAGATGCACCCCAAGAAGGGGGAATGGTCTCTCCTAGTGCATTCCGGGGAACCTCAGATCACGCTGTCTGTCCCTGGGCTATCTGCCCTCCTTCTCCACAGGAGCACTGCAGCACCCTCCGGGCTCCACAACTCCCATTAACTCTAAAACGCCAGTCTTTGAGCCCCACTGGTTGTAAAACCTCCTGAAAATCAGCCCCTCTCATTTTCCCAGTCAATGGCTTTGGGGAAATGCTATCCCCTGTGTGCTCCTCTCTCTGTCTTGGCTCTCCCTGTGACTAGGGCTCCCTCCCCTCTGCAGTATCTGCAATCTGTTTCTCCCCTAAACCATGTCTTCACACCTTCTACCTTCCACAATGTGGCTTCATCTCTCTAGTGCATTCCTCAGATTGATTTCTTGAGTATTTAGAATGATTTGATAGTTATCCATCTGTGTTCAGGGATGAGGCAAGCCTAGGGTCCTCCTACTACCCTGTTATCTTAGCTCCCCACTACCTGTGCTATATTCTTTAATTTTCAATTTATTTGGGCTAGAAATTGGAAAGTAGAAAAAAGATAATTAAATTCAAGTTTCTTCAAAGATTACTCAACATTTCTAAATGTAACCATTTTAAATTAAAATTTCATTATGATAGTAAATTCTAATGACTGATGCTATTAGTTTAGAAATAGATTTAGACTCCTTGATTTTATTTACATTGAATTATGATTAATTCTGTCATATATTCCAAGATGGAAGAAACATAGCAACATGCATGTATATATAATTTTGAGACATGTGTGATACCATCTGTTTACATGAATGAGAACCTATATTTAAGAAATTATAGCTTTTGAATTAAGAATTTTAGATTTCTACTAATTACTTTTTCTCTGAATACTTTGCTGTAGGTCACATATGCCATCAAAATTGACAGGGAAACATATACTTTCCATCTTAAAAAACAGTAAGTGGTCATTTTTCTTTTCATACACTTCTTTCATTTCTTCAATTTTTACAATTACTACCCTATGTTAAGCCTAAACAAGAGCTTGCCTGTTGTATTTATTTAACATGTTATATCTTTGTGATTTATGACAGATTAGAATTTCAAGTCTTCATCTTGAGATTTAAATCTAATATTGGAGCCTAATTCTAATTTAATGATATAAGTATTAACGTATATTAGATAAATTAAAATTATTCTATGTAACTCCTTGAAATATAACCATAAAAACATCAATGTAAAGGAGTAATTTTATTTGTACATGTTTAATTTTGTTTGTCTTCATGTCATTTTACATATTTATGTGACTAAGCATTTTACTTGATATTAGACCATTTTTTTCTCATCTTGGTATAATAATTTAATCTTTTAAATTTTGTTTTTTACTTTTGCTCTTTGAGGAAACCAATAATAATCTTGTGTGTATATTTCCACCATTTTCTATTCTAAATTTCATCTTTCCCTTAGATAAAACCTATAGAAACTGATCAATAAAGTTCGTTTTTACACAAATAGAAATACAGTTTTGCCACTAGTAGGTCTTATTTAATAATGGTGTTCGGGCACCTGGGTGGCTCAGTCGTTAAGCGTCTGCCTTTGGCTCAGGTCATGATCCTGGGGTCCTGGGATCGAGTCCCACATCGGGCTCCCTGCTCGGCAAGAAGCCTGCTTCTCCCTCTCCCACTCCCCCTGCTTGTGTTCCTGCTCTCGCTATCTCTCTCTGTCAAATAAATAAAATCTTTAAAAATAATAATAGTTGGGGCGCCTGGGTGGCTCAGTTGGTTGGGCGACTGCCTTCGGCTCAGGTCATGGTCCTGGAGTCCCGGGATCGAGTCCCACATCGGGCTCCCTGCTCAGCAGGGGGTCTGCTTCTCCCTCTGCCCTCTGCCCTCTTCCCTCTCGTGCTCTCTGTCTCTCATTCTCTCTCTCTCAAATAAATAAAATCTTAAAAAATAATAATAATAATAATGGTGTTCATTTTCTTGCTCTATGTATATATTTTTAATTCATTTTTAATAGATAACATTCCATAGTATGTAATATTGATAGATAATGAGGTTAGTTGCAGGAATTATCACTATAGAGTCCTGCAATAAACATCCTTGTATGTCTATCTTATGTAATAGAGATTTTGTTTTGTAGGCTTGTTATCAAGAAATGGGTTTCTGAATCAGGAACTATGAATAACAGTAATAATAGTAATAATAATAACAATAACAACAAAAGTAACTGACATTTATAGAGCACATACCAATTGCCAGACATATTTCTTTCTTTCTTTTTCTTTCTTTCATTTAGAGAGAAAGAGTGTGCACATGAGTGGGGGGTGAGCAGGAAGGGACAGAGGGAAAAGGAGAGAGAGAATCTTAAGCAGACTCTATGCCTAGCTTGGAGCCCAAAGTGGGGCTTGATCTCATGACCCTGAGATCAAGACCTGAGCCTAAATCAAGAGTTGGTCGCTTAACCAACTGAGCCACCAAGGCACACCTTGTCAGGCATATTTCTAAGCAATTTGCATGTAGTAACTGATTAAATTTTCACAACAACCTTCTTTATTACTCACCTTTTTGTATTAGGATTTTGAGAGAAATGGCCAGTTTCTGAAATCAGTTTAGATTTTCAAAAGTATGTGAGATGTGCTAAAATATTATATTGCATCTTTGTGTCAATTTAGATTTCCCTAAATAACTTCTCCAAACAATTATCAGCTTTTTTCATTTTCTTGTTTCCTATTTAATATTTATTTTTTCAGAGCAGTTTTAGGTTCACAGCAAAATTGAGTGGAAGGTACAGAGAGTTTCTGTATGCCCCGTGCCCCCACACAGGTAGAGCCTCTCCTGTTATCAACATGCCCCACAAAAATGATACATTTGTTATAATTAATGATCCTACATTGACACATCATTATCACCCAAAGTGCATAATTTGTATTAGTCTCAGATTTTTTATATTGATTTTTTTATTTTGATTAAAAATAAAAAAGGAAAATTCTGAGAATCATATAAACAATTAGGTTCTCACCATGAGTGACACACATGTAAGCATTTTTTTTATATATTCTTCTAAATGTGTACATTGTAGGTAATAGTGAAATCTATTATTCCCATGCCCACACATATTCAGTTCTTTCATTCCCCAGTGCTAATCACAATTATGATACTGACACATACTCTTCTGTCATAATTTTTCTTCATTCATCTGTATGCCTAGAGATTAATAAAAATCATCATGTTTTCAGTATTGCCTTAAATAGACATAAATGGCACAATACTCCTCTATATAATTTATTTATCTTAATATGGTGGACTACTAAAGTGACCCCAATTCTTTACTTCTCCCTGTATCTTCACTCTTTGCCATGTAACTTTGAGTTCCTATCATCAAGAGGTAGAAAATATACATCTTCCCCAGCCTCCCCACTCCCCAGCCCTTGGATCTGAGTTTATTTATGCAAGGCCAACTTCATGGGTACATGGTCCTTCAGGGTCCCATGGTTAGAAAATGCCCTGTATGTTGCTGCCGTGAGATTCTTAGTACTTCTAAAAAAAATAATAACCCTTGTATTTTCATTTCATCACAGGCCCTGCAAATCATGTAGCCCATTCTATGACTATGTGACTTACACAGGTTTGAAAAAACTCACCTTCTTTCCTGCTCTCCATCTTTTTGCTCTGCCATCCCTACGAGTATATGCTTGGGCCAGCTTCCTGGAAAATGGAGATAGGTGGAGCACAGCCAAGGTGCTCTAATCATCCCTAGATCAACCAACATTCAGCTGAATGAATGAATCCAGAATCCAGATGAATGAATGAATCATTTAACATTCAGCTGAATGAATGGTTGAATCCCAGACCATTGAGCAAGTCTGGCTACCATTAGCAGAACTACTACTGCTACTCACTCATGACCCAGAAGTGTGAGCAGTAGATATTTATCATGTTATTGAATGTGGTTCTGGTTTTGGGGTTGTGCTTTTCATGCAACATTTTGTATAATATTATTTTTTGAGATTCATTCATATTTATGTGTGCAAAATAAGTTCATATATTTTAAATACATATGTAACTATCAAATAAGTATATCTTATTTATTATTTATTCACCCATATTTATAACAAGAAAAGGTGTATTGTGGATATCCTGGGCACCAGTGAAATTGGTGGGTTATAAATGATGCTATTCTCAGGAGTGCTATATGCTACCCATTTTTACTTGAGGGTTTATACCAATTTTCACTCACACCAATCATTCGAAAACATTTCTTTTCTCTATATTCTGACCAAAATTAGTATCTTCACTTATTTATTTTCATTAATTAACAGATAAGAAATGGTATTGTATTGTGTTTTAATATGTGCTAGTGCTTTATTCTGCTTTATTTTTTTAAAGATTTTATTTATTTATTTATTTATTTGAGAGAGAGAGAGGGAGAGAGCACAAGCAGGGGGAGTGGCAAAGGGAGAGGGAGAAGCAGATTCCCTGCTGAGCAGGGAACCAATGCCATCTCAATTCCAGGACCCTGGGATCATGACCTGAGTGGAAGGCAGCCACTTACCCAACTGACCCACCCAGGTGCCCCTTTATTCTGCTTTAAATAATGCTTTCAATATGTTTTAATTGTTTAAGAGTAATCTTTTCAAATGTTTACTGACTATTCTAACTGAATTTCTTCCCCTATGTTTTGTTTTTTCTTTGGGTTTTTAGTTTCAATCATTTGTTTTGAGTTATTTTCAATCCATGACTTATCTTTTTAAATTTTTTCTCCACGATCAGATTGTGGGAATTTTTGTTTATTGTAGATGTTAACCTTTTATCTGTTCTAGATGTTGCACATATACTCCCCAGCCTATTGGTTCCCCCCTCATGTTTGTGGGATTCATTGCTATAAAAATGAAATTTTCATGTAATCATTTTATTCACTATTTTTATAGGTTTTCAGATTTTTCTCTTGTGTCTCTCATATTCTGAACTTATATCATAATATTCCTATAGTATTAAAAATTTATTTTATATTTAAGATATAAATCTGAGGCGTTCAGTATTTTACAACTGTATTGCATTTTACAAGTTTTATCACTGTTTTTTTTATTTGCAATTTTATGCTGACTCAGGTATTGTTTATTTAGTATACTTTCACATCGTTTTCTTCTTCAGTTAGAATATGCAGATGACATGTTTTCTGGATTTGTACATATTTGCAAATGTCCCTTTTGTTCTCATAATTGAATAACATCTTGACAGTGTGTAGAATTTGTGAGTCCTATTCCTTTACTATTAATTTTTATAACATGATATCATTCATCTTACATCAGTTTTCCAGTATGTTTTGTGTACATGTGAGTACACATGTATGCATGTGTGGTGTTACATTAATCCTCCCTGACATATGATAAATCCCTGAAATTTTCATTTTAGTTTTAAATCTCTACACATTTTTAAAGATTTTATGGAAATCCATGGTTTCATCTTGGGTCTTATGAATCTGCCCTCTATAGTATAGTTTTTCCTTCAACTATTTTCAAATCTTTATTTTAGCTGTGTTTTTTACTAGCAAAATATGTTCTCTTTATTGACTAGGACTCTATTTCTATTCTTAGCAAACAAATTCTCTTAGACACATTTATTGAATTATTTATTTTCATCTGTTATCATTTTAGTTTCAAAGTATCTTTTTTTTTTCTTGAAAAGATCTGCTCTGAAAGCTTATTAGCTTTTTAAAATTTTCTTGAAATAATGATTATTTTCTTTAACCAATTTCTTCATTCAACTTCATTAGGAACTTCTTTTAAGTTTGCCTTCCACCCTTTTGTTGTTCATTTTCCTTACATTGAGTGGTCATGTGTATTTCTATTAATTCATTGATTAAGGCAGACTTTTTTGTTATTTTGTTATTAAGTTTTGCTAAAACTCAGCAACAAGAGGATTAAGGAAGGTTGCCATTAAATTAGTTGCCTTCCAATACAAAATGCAATACTCTGTAAAGGGTTAAAACATCTGCAAGTAGACTAATTTGTTATTTTGTATTTCTATTAATTCACTGATTAAGGCAGACTTTTTTGTTATTTATACTTCAAAAGTATACTTTTGAAGACCCAGGATGAATGAACTTGCAAACTAAAGTTTTATCCTTTTAATTACGCTTGTCAGTAATCTGTTGAATTTCCTTCTCCTGGCAGATGCTTCTGGATTCCCATTTCCACCACCTCCATTGACATGCTTAGTTACTAAAATGTGGCTCTGCCCTTGGGCCAGAATTCATGTTCCAGGTACTTGCTCCTAAAGCAACCTGTGTCATCTGGCGTTGCCCTTGAATATATGTGGACTCTGAGCTGATAAATATCAGTGTTTTGTTTTGTTTTGTGTTTTTTTCTGGGAAGCTCTCTAGTTTTGTTATTTGAATTGAGAAAAAGGAAGAGCTGTCTGGAATGAGAGAAGATGAAGCAGGTCTGGAAAGAGAAGTAGTGGTGAATGTGCATACTCCGTGAGTGCTCTGGTCCCTCTTTGATTCTGGCCTTGAACTGCCCCTTGGTGTTTGGAATCCTTGAGAAACCCCGGTTTCCTGGCAATTAATCCTGGGGTCAGATTGTTCCATAACAATCACTATCTTCTCTGTAAGATTACGCTTCGGTACTATTTATATGAGGTTTGTCTGTAGGATTCATGTAGCTTAAGAAATGTGAGCAAAGCACTAATTTCTGCTTCTAAACAAAGGCTTTAGGGACTATTGTATGCTTCTACAATTTCTTTTCTCCTTCTGCTACAAGAAAGGCATGTTCCACAGGGTAGGAGGTATGTCTTTTCCCGGGTTCCAGAATGGAGCTGAACCTGCAATAAACTTGTGAAGAACATTCATTGTTGTTTTGAGGCATTGAGAATTTGGAGGTTGTTCTCACCACGGTATAATTTCATGAAAACTAATGGAAAAAGCATATACTTTTTGTTTCTTACCAATCCATGGCTACTTGTTAGCAAATATTAACAAATTAGTAAATATTTATGCCATGAGATTTACTGATTGTTGACTCTAAAAGAAAATTTTGCCATGGAAATCTGGAAGTCCTGGTTTCTAGTATACATAAGTCTATGTCATTATGGTGTCCTTACTGCTATAGATTATATTGCTTAGTATTTTTTCTTAAACAAAATATGCTAGCAGAAGGCAAATGAGATAATGGAGAGATGAGTCCATGTAATTTTTGGATATTTGAGCTTATAAAATTGAAAAATTATTTAATATCAGGATTCTATTTTTGCTAATGTTACTATTACAATGAAGTGTCATTACTTTGGTTGAATTAGGTCATTTTTAGACCCTCATTTCCCGGTGTATGCATACAACAAATCAGGAACATTGTATCCAGATTCTTCATTTATAAAGGTAACTTTTCCTTTATGCTCTGTAGATTTACATTTTTTTTATTTCATCAAGGTGCCATTGGTGGAAGAAAAATAATGCTTTCTACCCCACAGAATTATTGGGCAAGCAGTCAGAAGCCCAAATATAATGTGTCAATTACTATGAAGGCAGATTGAACAGAACAACTGCTTTTCAAATTTGGAACTCAGGAACGTCCTATCCTAAAAAGGTCTTTTAAACCATCAGAAGTATTAGTAGGGGTCTGAGAGAGAAAGAAAGTGGGTTAAGGAGCTAAGAATAAGAAGCCCCTAAATACAGATTCATTTTAATTGAGATGTCATAGGACCTGAGCTGTGGAGGAAGTGGTGGGAATTATTTTGTGGAAAGACCTTATAGAAAGAACTGCCTTATAGAAAGGAAAGTGAGGATGCAAAAATATATTGGGTACAGAATCTGAATAGGTTCACATGTGAAACATAGGAGTTTGCATTGTATCCCAAAATGCAGATAGGAGTCAAGAACTTTTTTAAAAAGATTATTTATTTATTTATTTGAGAGAGAGAGAGAGAGAGATCATGAGCAGGAGGGAAGGGTAGAGGGAGAAGCAGACTCCCTGCTGAGCAGGGAGCCCGATGAGGGACTCAATCCCAGGAACTTGGGATCATGACCTGAACCAAATGCAGACGCTTAACAGACTGAACCACCTAGGCACCCAGGAGTCAAGAAATTTTTAAGTGTGTGAGAAAGTTAACTTTAGTCTGTGAGATATTTATTTTGTGAGAAGAGATTGGAAAGAAGTAAATTCAAGTGAAGGGTCAGATTCTATTGCTGTATTGCAACTGAGAGATAATGAAATTAAAAATAAAGTAACTAGTACAACATTGTCTTTGTCAGCATCTGCAAGTAGAAAGCAAAACAAAATACATGAGACACCTGTTTGGAGACATTTGACAATAGGCAGGTCAGGATTTTTTTTTCCTTTGAGAGAAAAGAAAGCCCAGAAGGTGAGTCACATTCAACTTGGCCCTTCTGACTGAGGATAAAGTCTTAACCATAGCATAGGGAGTTGGAACCAAACAGAAGTTGAAGGGTTTACAGTTCAGAGCTGCTGAAGCAGCTGGAACTGGCATAACACAGGACCAGGGAAGAGAGGCCATCAGATGTATGATTTTTTTGCAGGGAGGGGAGCAGTCCTTATACCCTTGACTAAATATTAGGCTGCCTGTGTGCTGGCTAAGACTCTACTGAAGAGCAGAGAGTAAAATGGAGGTAATACTGTCAAATAGTGTTGGGAGATGTTGGATTTTCAGCCTGGGCAGAGTAGAATGACTTTGCTAAAACCCCAGACATTCAGCTGAGACCAGAAAGGCTAATCCTTAGGAGGAAGGATCAAGCTCTGAGGTAGGAGAGACTCTAATCACCTCTGTTCCCTACCCCAAGGCCTAACTAAAACTCAGCAACAAGAGGATTAAGGAAGGTTGCCATTAAAATAGTTGCCTTCCAATACAAAATGCAATACTCTGTAAAGGGTTAAAACGTAGAGGAAGGAAAAAATGCAGATAAGGGTAAAATCAATGAGAGAGAAAAAAGGAAAAATAAATAGAAAAAAATTAAAGCCCAGAATTTAGTTCTTTAAAAGGACTAATAACTTTAATAACCCCTAGTAAGACTGACCTAGGACAAAAACAATTTCCATCAATATTAGGGATGAAGGGAGATATGATTAGTCATACAGAAGATAAAATGATATTTTGAAGTATTATGAAAACTTTATGTCAACAGATTTGGTAATTTAGATGAAATGGACAACTTCCCTGAAAAGGGCAACTTATCGAAATTGAGGGGACAAATAACAGAAAATCTTAATCACATGAAATCTATTTAAAAAATTGAATTTCTAAACAACTACATTCCCATACAAGGTTTAGATATTTTCACACTTTACGTATTGAGAGATATTATGGTTGTTTCCAATTTAGCTATTAAAAATAATGTTTCTACGAACATTCATATTTATTTATTTTTAAATTTTTATTTGAATTCACTTTAGTTAACATATACTAATATTATTAGTTTCAGGAGTAGAATTTAGTGATTCATCAGTTGCATATAACTGCTGGGCTCATCACATCAAGTGCCCTCCTTAGTGCCCATCACCCAGGTACCCCATGCCCCACGGACTTCCCCTCCATCAACACTGTTTATTTATTTATTTATTTTTTAAAGATTTTGTTTATTTATTTGACAGAGAGAGACACAGCGAGAGCAGGAACACAAGCAGGGGGAGTGGGAGAGGGAGAAGCAGGCTTCCCGTGGAGCAGGGAGCCCAATGTGGGGCTTGATCCCAGGACCCTGGGATCATGACCTGAGCTGAAGGCAGACGCTTAACGACTGAGCCACCCAGGCACCACCTTTTTGTGTCTTCTTCAATTTCTCTCATGAGTGTTCTGTAGTTCCTAGAGTATAGATCCTTTACCTCTTTGGTTAGGTTTATTCCGAGGTATCTTACGTTTTTTGGTGCTATTGTAAATGGAATCGTTTCTCTAATTTCTCTTTCTACAGTTGCATTGTTAGTGTACAAGAAAGCAACTGATTTCTGTGCATTGATTTTGTATCCTGCCACATTACTGAATTGCTGGATGAGTTCTAGTAATTTGGGGGTGGAGTCTTTTGGATTTTCCACATAAAGTATCATGTCATCTGTGAAGAGAGAGAGTTTGACTTCTTCTTTGCCAATTTGAATAACTTTTATTTCTTTTTGTTGTCTGATTGCTGTTGCTAGGACTTCTAGTATTATGTTGAAAAATAGTGGCAAGAGTGGGCATCCTTGACGTGTTCCTGATCTTAAGGGAAAGGCTTTCAGCCTTTTCCCATTGAGGATGATATTCACTGTGGGTTTTTCATAGATGGATTTTATAAACCTGAGGAATGTTCCCTCTATCCCTATACTCTGAAGAGTTTTAATCAGGAAAGTGTGTTCTATTTTGTCAAATGCTTTTTCTGCATCAATTGAGAGGACCATATGGTTCTTCTCTCTCCTCTTATTAATGTACTCTATCACATTGATTGATTTGTGAATGTTGAACAACCCTTGCATCCCTGGGATAAATCCCACTTGGTCGTGGTGGATGATCCTTTTAATGTATTGTTGGATCCTATTTGCTATGATTTTGTTGAGATTTTGGAATCCATATTCATCAGGGTCATTGGTCTGAAATTCTCCTTTTTGATGGAGAATCCCTTGTTTGGGGATTAAGGTAACGCTGGCCTCATAGAATGAGTCTGGAATCTTTCCTTCGGTTTCTATTTTTTGAAACAGCTTCAGGAGAATAGGTATTATTTCTTCTTTGAATGTTTGGTAGAATTCCCCAGGGAATCCATCAGGCCCTGGACTCTTGTTTTTTGGGAGGTTTTTGATCACTGGTTCAATCTTGTTACTGGTTATTGGCCTATTCAGGTTGTCAATTTCTTCCTGTTTCAGTCTTGGCAGTTTATAGAATTCCAGGAATGCATCCATTTCTTCCAGGTTGCTTAATTTATTGGCATATAGTTGTTAATAATTTCTAATAATTGTTTCTATTTCCTTGGTGTTAGTCGTGATCTCTCCCCTTTCATTCATAATTTTATTAATTTGGGTCCTTTCTCTTTTCTTTTGGATAAATCTGGCCAGTGGTTATTGATCTTATTAATTCTTTCAAGGAACCAGATTCTAGTTTCATTGATCTGATCTACTGTGTTTCTGGTGTCTAATTCATTGATCTCTGCTCTAATCTTAATTATTTCTCTTCTAATGTGTGGCTTAGGCATCATTTGTTGCTTTTTCTCTAGTTCTTTAAGGTGTAAAGTTAGTTGGTGAATTCGGAATTTATCTATTTTTTTGAGTGAGGCTTGGATGGCTATGTATTTCCACCTTAGGACTGCCTTTACAGTATCCCATAGGTTTTGAACCGATGTGTTTTCATTCTCATTGGTTTCCATGAATTGTTTAAGTTCTTCTTTGATTTCTTGGTTGACCCAAACATTATTGTGCAGAGTTGTCTTTAGCTTCTAAATGTTTGAATTTCTTCCAATTTTTTTCTTGTAATTGAGTTCCCGTTTTAAAGCATTATGGTCTGAGAATATGCAGGGAATAATCTCAGTCTTTTGGTATCGGTTGAGACCTGATTTGTGGCCCAGTATTTGGTCTCTTCTGGAGAAAGTTCCATGTGCACTCGAGAAGGATGGGTATTCTGTTATTTTAGGGTAAAATGTTCTGAATATATCTATGAGGTCCATCTGGCCCAGTGTGTCATTCAAAGCTCTTGTTTCTTTGTTGGTTTTCTGCCTAGATGATCCCTCTATTGCTGAGAGTGGAGTATTGAGGGCTCCTACAATTAACGTATTGTTATCAATATGACTCTTTATTTTGGTTAACAGTTGGCTTATGTAGTTGGCTGCTCCCATATTGTGGGCATAGATATTTACAATTGTTAGATCTTCTTGTTGGATAGACACTTTCAGAATGATATAATGTCCTTCTGTGTCTCTAACTACAGTCTTTAGCTTAAAATCTAATTTTTCTGATATAAGAATTGCTACCCCAGCTTTCTTTTGAGGTCCATTGGCATGGAAGATGGATCTCCATCCCTTCACTTTCAGTCTGGATGTATCTTTAAGTTCAAAATGAGTCTTTTGTAGACAGCATATGGATGGGTCCTTTCTTTTTATCCAATCTGCAACCCTGTGCTGTTTTATGGGAGCATTTAGGCTGTTCATGTTGAGAGTGATTATTGAAAGATATGAATTTATTGTCATCCATGTTGCCTGTGAAGACCTTGTTTCTATAGATTGTCTCTGTAAATTTTTGTTCTATATCACTCTCAGGGTCTTTCTCCTTTTATAGAAGCCCCCTTAGTATTTCTGGCAGGGCCAGCTTAGTCATCACATATTCTTTCATTTTCTGCCAGTCTTGGAAGCTCTGCATTTCTCCATCCATTCTAAATGATAGCCTTGCTGGATAAAGTATTCTTGGCTCCATGTTCTTCTCATTTAGTACCCCGAATATGTCTTGCCAGGCCTTTCTGGCTTGCCAGGTCTCTGTGGATAGGTCTGACATTATTCTGATGTTCCTCACTCTGAACATAAGGCATCTCTTCCCCTTAACTGCCCTTAAGATGGTTTCCTTGGTTCTAAGATTTGCAAGTTTTACTATTACATGCCGGGGTGTTGGCCTGTTTTCCTTGATCTTGGGAGGGGTCCTCTCTGCCTCTAGGACACGAATGTTTGTTTCATTCCCCAGATTAGGGAAGATCTCAGCTACGATTTGCTCAATTATATCTTCTAGTCTCTCTCTCTCTCCACCCCCTCAGGGATCCCAATAATTCTGACGTTGGAACATTACATGGTGTCACTTATTTCTCTGATTCTATTTTCATGGATTTTGAATTGTTTCTCCCTGGCCTCCTCTTTTTCCTTCTTGTCTATTAATTGGTCTTCTAGATCACTAACTTGTTCTTCTGCCTTGCTTACCCTAGCTGTTAGATTATCTAGATTAGATTGGATCTCATTGATAGCAATTGTAAATTCTGCCAGTTCAGCTTTCATTTCTGCCCTTAGAGATTCTATGTTGCCATTAATTGATTTCTCCATTCTAACTATTGTCTTCACAATTGCTAGCCTGAATTCCATCTCCAACATCTTGGTTATATCTGTATCCATTTGTCAATCTGTGGCAGAAGTCACAGTCCCTGAGTCTTTCCTATTTTGGGGGTTCCTCCTCCTAGTCATTCTGTTGAGGGGTGGTTGAGGGAATGTACAGAGTCCAAATTATTGACCACAACCCAAGCCAGATGCACCTGTTTTATAGGGACCTTAGGGTTGCAGGCCTCTTGTTCTCCCAGCCTGTCTTCTGGTGGAGGGGCCTGCCATGCTTTTACTCAGGCAACCCTCTTTGGGCAGAGTTGCCCTGCCCCTGTGGTGGGGGGATGGGCCCAGTGAAAACAGGTTTTGGGGGGCTTTTGTTCTCTGGTGGCTTTCCCTGGCAGCTTTCGCGTCTCTTCCGAGAGTCAGAGCAGAAGAGATCATTTCCAACCCTCTGCCTCAGAGCAGAGAGACCACAGTCTGTTCTTCAGTGAGCTCTCCAGGCCACACTATCTCCATTTCTCTCTGTGCTGCTATAAACTGCAGTTTCCTGGGTTGTGCGCCCCTCCACAGCGCTTCCAGTCCTCGCCTCCAGGTTGGGGCATGTCTCTGCCCTTTGTGCTTCTAAAACTGCTAGCTGCCCCCAGTTTGCACATGCAGCCCCACCACTCCAGCTTTCAGTCTGAGGGGCTGCCCTAAAGTCCTTTCCCTGTTGCTACTGGTCTGCAGTCTGTGCCTGGTCCCCATTGTGAGAGACTTTTGTGCTCCTGTGTTATTTCAACTTCCCAGCACCAGCGCTTATTGCAACTCCCTCCCCTTCCACTTATCTTCCAATATCTGCCTGTGGAATTGTGGCTCCCCACCTCACACCTTGAAACCAACTGCCTGCGATATTCTGTTTGTAGAGATCCAGATCTATCTTCTTACATCTCAGGCTGATTTTGTGAGTGTTCAGAGTGGTCTGGTAGATATCCAGCTCAATTCCAGGGACCGGTTGGAATAGGGTCCCCTACTCCTCCGCCATCATTTCCTCCCTCTTTTGTGTGATTTCTATTGGTATTTTCATTTTGGTTACCATGTGGCTTACATGAAATACTGTATAGCTATAACAGTGTATTTTAAGCAAATAACAACTTTAATCACATACAAAAATTTACAATTTTTCTATTCCCCCTCACACTTATGTTATTGATGTCACAATTTACATTATTTCATATTTATGTTTTAACATATTTTAACATATTTTTAGTTATAGGTAGTTTTGATATTTTGCCTTTTAACATTCATATTAGAATTAAAAGTGATTTACCCACCAGCATTTCAGAAATAAAGTACTCAGAATTTTCTATATATTTACCCTTACCAATGAGTTTCATTCATTTTTATGTCCTTATTATTGTTGTTTAGCACCCTTTCATTTCTATTTGAGAAACTCCCATTCGTATGTCTTGTCATGTAGGTATAGTGGTGAGAGCTACCTTGACTTTTGAAACATCCTTGCCATGTCTGATTCTGATGCTTGCTCTGTCTCTTCAAATTGTTTTTGACTTTTGGTATGCCTTGTAATATTTTTCTTGATAGTTGGACATTATGTCATGGGTAAAAGGAACTGCTGTAAATATATATTTTAGTAATGTACTGATGAGGTGTGGGGAGAGAGGAGGTGTTCTACAGTCTTATGATTAAGTCTCAGTTTTGTAGTAAAGTTATGCTTCTGCACTATGAACTTCACAGGTGTTTCTCAGTTTTATTTCCCCTGAATGCAGGCCCTCTTAAGAACAGAGCGCTCTGATGTATTTCAGAATCGTTTCTTTTCCACTCCCATTGCTGAAAGTATGAGGGGTTTTCCTCTGATATTTACTATGGCATCTTTGTCAAGCTCCTGTAGGTAAATCTCACAAAGCTGTGGGGGCTCCCTCATGAGTTCTCTGGAATTTTTATTCCATATTTGTCCATACTGATCTTCTAGCATTTAATCAATTATAATCAGGATTACATGCCCTGGTACTGGTTCCAGCAGCACTTTTCACTACTGATTCTCTACTTTAGTAATCTGTAAACCTCTGTGTTCTCTCCAATCCTGGAGTATGTGATTTGCCCTGTGACCTTGCCTTTCTTACAAATCCAAGAAGGCTTGTTGATTTTTCAGTGTGTTCTGGTATTTGCATGCTGTTAGGGTGGAGTGGTGACTTCCAGGCTCCTTACATGCAGAACCAGGAATCAGAAATCTCTTATTCATGTCTTCAGATTTGCAGGGTATAATATTTTTGGTTGACTTTTTTCCCCTCTCAGTACTTTGAATATACCATCCTACTGCCTTCCGGCCTGCAAGGTTTCTGCTGAAAATTCTACTTAAAGTCTTAATGTTGTTCCATTATGTATGATAAATCACTTTTCTCTTGCTTCCCTCAGAATTATCTCTTTATATTTAAATTTTGATAATTTAATTGTAATATATCTCAATGTGAATTTCTTTAGGAACATTTCATTTGTTGTCTTTTGAACTTTTTGGATCTGGATATTAATTTTCTTCTATACATTTGGGGAGTTTCAAGCCATTATTTATTTGAATAAGCTTTCTGTTTTTTTTTTTTTTTAATTAAGATATAATTGATATATAACATTGCATAAGTTTAAGGTATACAGTTTGTTGATTTGATGCATTTATATATTTCAATATGGTTACCACTAAAGCACTAGCTAACTCCTTTATCATATCACATTATTCCTTCCTTCTTTCTCTTTGCCTTCTGAGACTCATATTATGTGTATATTGTTCCTCTTGATAGTGTTCCATAAGTCCCCTAAGCTTTCAATTTGTTTTCTTTTTGCTCCTCTGACCTGTCTTTGAGTTCAGTTATTTTTTCTTATGCTTAATCTAGTTTGCTATTGAAACTTTCAAGTTAATTTTTCAGTTCAGTTATTTTTCAGCTCTGTGATTTTTATTTGGTATTTTATTCTTTTCAAAATTTTATTTAAATTCTAGTTAGTTAACATAAAGTGTAATATCAGTTTCAGGAGAATTTAGTGATCCATCACTTATGTATAATACCCAGTGATCATCACAGCAAGTGTCTTCCTTAATATAAATCACCCATTTAGCCATCCCCCACCCATTTCCCCTCCATCAACCCTCAGTTTGTTTTCTATTGTTCAGAGGCTCTTATGGAAAAAAAAAGTCTCTTATGCTTTGCCTCTCTCTCCTTTTTTTTTTTCCCTTTTCCATATGTTCATTTGTTCTGTTTCTTAAATTCCACATACAAATGAAATCATATGGTTTTTGTCTTTTTTACTGACATATTTTGCTTAGCATAATAGACTCTAGATCCATCCACTTCATTGCAAATGGCAAGATTTCATTCTTTTTGATGGCTGAGTAGTAGTCCATTATATATAAAAAATAACATCATATCTTCTCTTTATTCATTCATCAGTATGTTCTTTCCATTGTTTAGCTATTGTTGATAATGCTGCTGTAAACATTGGGGTGCATGTACCCCTTCAAATCTGTATTTTTGTATCCTTTGGGTAAAATCTTAGTAGTGTAGTTGCTGGGTCATAGGGTAGTTCTATTTTAAACTTTTGAGGAGCCTCCATATTGTTTTCCAGAGTGGCTGCACCAGTTTACATTCCCACCAACAGTGTAAGAAGGTTATCCTTTCTCTGTATCCTCACCAACATATGTTGTTTTCTGATTTGTTAATTTTAGCCATTCTCACGGGATTGAGGTGGCATTTCATTCTGGTTTTGATTTGTATTTCCCTGATAATAAGTGATGTTGAGCATCTTTTCATTTCTCTATAAGCCATCTGGGTATCTTCTTTGGAAAATGTCTATTCATGTCTTCTGCCCATTTTGTAATTGGATTGTTTGTTTTTTGGCTGTTGAATTTGATAAGTTCTTTATATATTTTGGATACTAATCCTTTATCAGATACATCATTTTCCAATATCTTCTCCCATTCCATAGGCTGCCTTTTAGTGTTGTTGTTTCCTTCCCTGTGCAGAAGGTTTTTATCTTGATGAAGTCCCAGTAGTTCGTTTTTACCTTTGTTTCCCTTTCCTCCAGAGATGTGTCTGGTAAGAAGTTGCTGTGGTCAATGTCGAAAAGGTTTCTCTCTGTGTTCTCCTCTAGGATTTTGATGGTTTCCTATCTCACATTTAGGTCTTATCCATTTTGAATTATTTTTGTTTATGGTGTAATAAAGTGTTCCAGTTTCATTCTTTTGCAGGTTGCTGTCCAGTTTTCCCAATACCATTTGTTGAATAGACTGTCTTTTTTCTATTGGTAAAAGACTTTTATTCCTACTTTGTCAAAGATTAGTTGACTATATAGTTGTGAGTCCATTTCTGGGTTTTCTATTCTGTTCCATTGATTTATGTGTCTGTTTTTGTGCCAGTACCATACTGTCTTGATGACTACAGCTTTGTAATGTAGCTTGAAGCCAGGAATCATGATGTCTCCAAGCTTTGCTTTTCTTCTTCAGGGTTGCTTTGGCTATCTGGGGTCTTTTGTGGTCCCATACAAATTTTAGGATTATTTGATCTAGCTCTATGAAAAATGTTGGCATTTTGATAGAGATTGCATTAAATGTATAGATTGCCTTGGGGAGTATAGACATTTTTAAAAAAGATTTTTTAAATTTATTTTAGAGACAGAGAGAGAGAGTACAAGATGGAGGAGGGGTACAGTGGGAGAGAAATGGAGAGGGAGAGTTAGAGAATTTCAAGCATACTCCCTGCTGAGCATGGAGCCTGATGTGGAGCTTAATCTCAGGACCCTGAAATCATGACCTGAGCCGAAATCAAGAGTTGGATGCTTAACTGACTGAGCCACCCAGGTGTCCTAGGTAGTATAGACATTTTAACAATATTTGTTCTTCCAATCCATGAACATGGAATGTTTTTCCATTTCTTGTGTCTTCTTCAATTTCTTTCATCAGTGTTTTATAGTTTTCAGAGTACAGATCTTTTACTTCTTTGGTTAGGTGTATTCCTAGGTATCTTATGGTTTTTGGTGCAATTATACATGAGTTCGATTCCTCATTTTCTTTTTCTGCTGCTTCATTATTGGTGTATAGAAATGCAACATATTTCTGTATATTAATTTTATATCCTGTGATTGTCCTGAATTCATGTATTAATTCTAGCAATTTTTTGGTGGAGTCTTTCAAGTTTTCTACATAGAATATCATGTCATCTACAAACAGTGAAAGTTTGACCTCTTCCTTGCTAATTTGGATGCCTTCTATTTCTTTTAGTTGTCTGATTGCTGAAGCTAAGACTCCCAGTACTATCTTAAGTAGCAATACTGAGAGTGGTCATCCCTGTCATGTTCCTGACCTTAGAGGAAAAGCTCTCAGTTTTTCCCCATTGAGGATGATATTAGATGTGGGTCTTTTGTATATGGCTTTTATGATGTTGAGGTATGTTCCATCTATGCCTACTTTGTTGAAGGTTTTTATCAAGAATGGATGCTGTATTTTTTCAAATGTTTTTTTCTGCATCTATTGAGTGGATCATATGGCTATTTTCCATTCTTTTATTAATTAATAAATTATTATATTTATTAATTATTATATTTGTTGTTATTATTATTATAAATTTATTAATTTATCACATTGATTGATTTGAAAATATTGAACCACGCTTAGAGCCCAGGAATAAATCCCACTTGATCAGGGTGAACAATTTTTTTTTTTTTTTTTTTTTAGGGAGAGAGAGAGAGAGAGAGAGAGAGCGTGTGCACGGGGGGAGGAGCAGAGAGAGAAGGAGGGAGAGAATTCCAAGCAGGCTTCACACCCAACACAGAGCCCAACGCAGAACTCGATCTCACAATCCTGAGATCATGACCTGAGCTGAAATTAAGAGTTAGACACTTAACCAACTGAGCCACCCAGACACCCCATGGTGAATAATCATTTTAACATACTGTTAGATTCAATTTGCTAGTATGTTGAGAATTTTTGCATATATATATTTTTGTAATTCTCCTTTTAGTGGGGTCTTTGTGTCTGGTTTTGGAATCAAGGTAATGCTGGTTCTGTAGAATGAGTTTGGAATTTTTCCTTCCTTTTTCCGTTTTTTTTTGGGGGAACAGTTTGAGAGGAATAGGTATTAACTCTTCTTTAAATGTCTGGTAAGATATTCCTGGGAAGCCATCTGACCCTGGGCTTTTGTATTTTGGGAGATTTTTGATTACTGATTTAATTTCTTTTCTGGTTATGGGTCTGTTCAAATTTTCTATTTCTTCCTGTTTCAGTTTTGGTAGTTTGCATGTTTCTTGAATTTATCCATTTTTCCAGATTGCCCAGTTTGTTGGCATATAATTTATTCATTTATTCTCTTATGATTTTTTGCATTTCCATGGTATTGGTTGTGATCTCTCCATTTCATTCATGAGTTTACTTATTTGGTTCCTTTCTCTTTTCTTTTTGAAAAGTCTGGCTAGGGATTTATCAATTTCATTAATTTTTTCAAAGAACCAGCTCTTAGTTTGGTTGATCTGTTCTACTGTATTTTTGTTTGTTTCTAATTTATTTCTGTTCTAATCTTTATTATTTCCCTTCATCTGCTGGCTTTTGGTTTATTTGCTGTTCCTTTTCTAGTTCCTTTAGGTGTTAAGATTAGGTTGTATATTTGAGAATTTTCTTGCTTCTTGAGGTAGGCCTGTATTGCAAAATACTTCCCTCTTATGACTGCCATTGCTGCATCCCAAAGGTTTTGGACTGTTGTGTTTCCATTTTCATTTGCTTCCATGTATTTCTTTTTTAATTTCCTGGCTAACTCACTCATTCTCTAACCTCAATCTTCTTTAATCTCCATGTATTTGTGGTCTTTCCAAAATTTTTCTTGTGGTTGACTTCAAGTTTCATAGTGCTGTAGTCTGAAACTATGCATGGTATGATCTCAATCTTTTTGTACTTGTTGAGGGCTGATTTGTGACCCAGTATGTGATCTATTCTGGAGAATGTTCCATATGCACTCAAAAAGAATGTGTATTCTGCTGCTTTAGGATGCAATGTTCTGAGTATATCTGTTAAGTCCATCTGGTCCAGTGTGTCATTCAAAGCCATTGTTTCCTTGTTGACTTTCTGCATTGCTGTAATGAGGTGTTAAAGTCCCCTACTATTATTGTATTATTACCAATGAGTTTCTGTATGTTTTTTATTAATTGATTTATATATTTGGGTGCTCCCAAGTTGCAGGCATACATATTTACAGTTGTTTGATTTTGATGGACAGAACCCTTAATTATGATATGGTGCCTTTCTTCATCTCTTGTTACAGGTTTGGTTTAAAATCTAGTCTTTTTGATATAAGTGTGACTACTCCAGCTTTCTTTTGATGTCCATTAGCATGATAGATGATTCTCCATCCCCTCACTTGCAATTTGCAGGTGTCTTTAGGTCTAATGTGAGTCTCTTGTAGGCAGCATATAGATTGGTCATGTTTTGTTGTTGTTTAATCCATTCTGAGACCCTATGTCTTTTGATTGGAACATGTAGTCCATTTACATTCTGAGTGATTATTGATAGATATGATTAGTGACATTGTGTTACCTGTAATTTTGGTGTTTCTGGTGGTGTTCTCTGTTCCTTTCTAGTCTTTGTTGCTTTTAGTCTTTCTTTCCCACTCAAAGAGTCCCCTTAAATATTTCTTGCAGGGCTGGTTTAATGGTCATGAACTCCTTTAGTTTTTGTTTGTCTGAGAATCTCTTTATATCTCCTCCTATTCTGAATGACAACCTTGCTGGATAAAATATTCTTGGCTGCATATTTATTCCCATTCAGCATGTTAAATATATCATGTCACTCTTTTCTAGCCTGCCACATTTCTGTGGATAGATCTGCTACAAACCTAATATGTCTTTCCTTGTAGGTTAAGGACTTTTTCCCCTTGCTGCTTGCAGGATTCTTTCCTTGTCTGTGTATTTTGTGAATTTGACTATGATAGGTCTTGGTATGGGCCTGCTTTTGTTGAATTTGATGGGAATTCTTTGTGCCTCTCCAATTTTGATGTCTGTTTCCTTCCCCTGATTAAGGAAGTTCTCAGCTATGATTTGTTCAAATAAACCTTCTGCCTCCAATTCTCCCTCTTCTTCTAGGACTTCTATGATACGAATATTACTATGCTTTAAGTCATCACTGAGTTCCCTAATCTACATTCGTGTTCCAATACTTTTCTTTATCTCTTTTCAGCTTCACTATTTTCTATAATTTTATCTTCTGTGTCACTAATTTTTTCCTCTTCTTCATCCATCCTTGTTGTCATTGCATCCAATCAGTTTTGTATCTTAGTTATACCATTTTTTATTTCAGCCTGACTAGTTTTTAGGTCTCTTATCTCTGCAGTAAGATATTCTCTAGTGTCTTCTATGCTTTTCTCAAGCCAGCTAGTATCCTTATTATTATTGTTTTAAATTCTAGTTCAGGCATCTTATTTATATAAATTTGATGAAATTCTTGTCCCTTATGCTTGTGTTCTTTCTTTTGGGGTGAATTTCTCCATCTTGTCATTTTGTCTAGGTCACTGGTTTTTTTGTGTGGCTGTTAGGAAAGCCTGTTATATTCCTGCCCCTGAGTGTAATGGTTATACTAAAAAGAGGTTCCTATAATGTCTTGGGTGCTTCAGGAGGTGTTTCAGAGTGTTTACTCTGCTGTTGTGTTTAGGCTGCTCTTTCCCTCAGGTCAGTCCTTTGCAGTTTCTCCTTGCCTGCAGTGGCAGGTGTTTGGACCTTGTCCACTATGTGGCAAGTTTTAACCAGGTGTGTTTTGGTCCACTTATTAAAAGAAGTGTACCCTGTTTCTGCTAAAGCTGAAGTTTTTCAGCAGTCTATGATCAGTGGACTTGGTGTGTGCAAGGAGTTTGTGTTGGTCTTCTGGGGGAGGGGCCTGCTGCACTGATTCTCAGGCAGACTTGCTATAGTGGTTATACCTGCAGGGTGTGTGGGGTCAGGGCTTAGTGTAAGTGGCTCTGGTCTCCACTGGGAGAGATGCTGTGTTGCTCACTGAAGTTGGTCAGTGCTGAATCGGGGGCGGGAAGGGGGGATGAATGACATCATCCCACTCTCTTCTCCCTGGAGTGGTTAGTTCATACCTGCCATTCTTCAGGAAGCCTTCACAGAATTGCAAACTTTCACATTTCTTGTGTCCCCAGCTTCCATCAAATCCCTGTCTTCACCCTGTCAGTGTCCAAACTATCCGCCTGCCAGGTGGCACAGTAGTCTGTGCTTAACAAAGGTACTCAGCTGGGTTTCAAAATTCCAAATTTTAGGGACCCATGTGGTGGAGACCCATGTTGAGCTGCTAGGGGTCTTGCCACACTGTGGCCAGTGCCAGTTTGTCCCAGAAAATCAGTCACATGACCACGCAACTGTTAAGAGTTTGTGGTAAAGTCAAGGTTTGCTGCCCTCAGCTGGTGTTTCTGTCCTTATGCTAGTGAAAAAGGCAGTACATTGGCACCACTAATTCTTTTGTCCTTGGAGAAGCCATTCTGCCACTCTCAAATGCAGGAGAATTGTTTTTCCCCATTCAACCCATGGGATCTTCAGACCATGCTGCCTTCTCCTGGGCTTCTACCCTCCTTCCCCACTGGAGCACCACTAAACCCACCTGGCACCACCCCAGTGATAGCTCAGACTTCTTCAGACTTTGAGCTCTGCTGCTTACAAAAACTTGGGTTGGCCAGCCCTTCTTTTCTCAGTCAGTGGTTTGGGGGCACTTTTTCTTGTGCGATCCCCTGGGCACACTTTCACTCTTTCTCTCTCTTTCTTTGTCTCTCACTCCTCTATCCATGATCAGGGTTCCCTCCCCTACATAGCACCCACAGTTCTTTTCTCCCCTAAATCAACTCTCTGCAGCTCCTACCTTCCACAATGTGACTGTTTCTCTACCTGTAGATGTGCAGTTTGTTCTCTCAATCCTCAGAGTGATTTCTGGGGTGTTCAGAATGATTTGATATTTATCTAGCAGTGTTCAAGGGATAAGGCAAGTTTAGGGTCCCCCTCATCCTCCTCCATCTTATTCTATCTTCTGTTTCATAATTTAAGAAAATATTTTCTATCTTTTTTAAAAAAAAATCTCACTTTGTTCATGCAGTGTTCTCTTGACCTCAGTGAGCATTTTTAATTCTCTGTGAGGTAAATTATTTAATTTAATTTCATTAGGATCAGTTTCTAGAGATATCTTCTTTCTTTGTTTGAAACTTCTTTTCCTGATTCTTCATTTTACTTGACTCTGCTTTGGTCTCTGCTTATGAGACAAAACTAATTGCTTTGTCCAGTCTTTACTGACTGCATGTACAGAAGAGGATCCTAACAAGTCATCCTGGCCAATGATTTTGGGGGCCTCTATCAAATCTTTATCTTTCCAAGGGGAAACATGCATCTGTGTCTTTTTCCCCACTCTGTCTGTGTCAAGCAGGAGAGAGGATCAGTAGCATCTACCCTCCCAAGCTTCTGCCTCTATTCTTACCCTGGCAACTATATTGTGCTTGGCCCATCTGTGCTCCAGGATTGGTGAGACAGATGCTGATTTTTGGGCAGTTTTGGTGAAGAAAGAAAACTGCACACCTGGATCAACTTTTTCCTTCCCCAAGGAGAAGCGGAGCTGGCATCTTTTTGTCTATTTAATCTGTGCTTTGTGGGGACATGGGTGGAGAAATCAATAGTGTCTACTAGCCCAAGTCACCATCTCCATTTTTGTCTGGATGGCTAGATTATGCTGAACCCATTAGAGCTCCAAGACAGGTGAAACAGGTTCTAGTTCTTTGGATAGCCCCTTCAGAAAAGTTGGGGCACTAGACATGTGGACAAACCCTTATGCTCTGGATCAAGCTGGGGGCCAGAGGGTCTTCTTGTGATCATATGGCAGTGGTCTGGGGCAGTGTCCTTGTTGAAAGGGTATGCCAAATCTCCATATTGGCTTGGTGAGTCTGATTTTGCATTCTCCCAAGGTCTGCAAGTGCCTTTCAATTAGTTTCTAATTCCTTATAAAGGAAATTTGTTTGTGAATTGTTGCTGAATTAGTTTATTTTTTAAGGGATGGAGGGTTCAGGGCTTCCTACTCCACCATCTTTCTGGCCAGAGTTTTAGCCTTTATTTCTTTGAATACTTTTTAGCTCCCAATTTTTTCTGTTCTTGCAGAGTCTGATATGTATTTTAGATCTTTTGTTATTATTCCACAGGTCCTTGAGGCTCTATTCATTTTCTTAGTTCATTTTCTCTGTTTTATATATTGAGTAACTTCTGTTGATCTGCTCTCAGGTTCACTGACTCTGTTGCTTGCCATCTCCACTTCACTTATGAGCCTATCAAGTATGTTTTTTTTTTTTTTTTGGTAGGTATGTCTATTTTTTAGGTCAAATATTTTTATCTGTTTTTATAGCTTCTATTTATTTTCTGATATTTTCTGTTCTTTTATTGTTTCAAGATTATTTGTAACTGGTTACTGAAGCAATATTATCACAGCTACTTTAAAATCTGTTAGTTCCAAAGTGTGATTCATCTCAATATTGTTATCAATTGGTTTTACTTTCTCATTCTTGTGATTTTCTTCATTCTTGGTATAGCATATGATTTTTGGTTGTATCCTTAACATTCAAATCTAGTTTTTAGACAGTAACCCAGGTTAAGTTTAGATTTATTGTGGTTTGTTGTACCAATGACAATTTCACTTTTTGTGGGGTTTTAATGTTATTCTATTGTGATTAATTCTTCTGGTTCTTCTCAAGTGCTTGCTGGATCTCTGCTGGTGCAGCCTATAGTGGTAAAAGGTACTTTCCTGGGCCTTTGTATTGCTACGTGGGGTTGGGTGATGAAAGTCCCATCAGATAGAGAACATTTATTCTGGCTCTTCTCTAACCCTGTCAGTGCACTTCTCACTCTATCTCTGTTAGTGCCCTTGGGTGAGGAAAGTTTCTATCTGGGTCACTTTTTGTGTTTTGTGTTGGGAGTGTTGAGAATTATCTTATGAAGTTCATTTTTTTTCCCCTAGCACAAGGTCAGAAGCTACAGAGACTGAACTACTCTCTGCTGCTGGGTAGAGGGTTGGGATGTGGTTTGCCTTATACCTTTTTGTGAAGGGCTTGCAGCATAGTCTGCTGGAACTAGTGCAGGCAGAGGGGGCTACTGCTGTTCCTTGACGTGGAGCAGGATTGCTGTGCCACTGTTAGTGGGTGGGGGACAGGAGTTAAGCATAGTTTTGAGAAAAAGTGAATGGCTCCTGTTGGAGATGTATGTCTGGGAGCTAATAACATATAACCAAATTCATAGGGGAGAATGTGATGACACTAAAGTTTTCATAGCACAGCATTAACAAAGGAATAGGATTGATTCTAGATATCAGTAGATATCTAGAATGTTCACTGAATGAGAATATTAGGGAAGAACCTGGATAAACTAATGCTGTGAAAGTTCATGGGGAGGAGAGCTTGAACTAATGATGGTGAGATATTAAATAGATTAAATAATATGGTGAGATATTAAAGAGAAATAAAAATGAGGAAATGTCAGGGTGCTTTGGGGTAACAGAAAAAAAGTGAAATATTCACTTTTGAAGTCTAATATTATTTATATTGAGTTAGCAGTTATAGATTATATATTCAGGAAATGTCAACTACACTCAAATAAAAAATTAAATAACCTGAGAAAAGGAAAAATTACAACTGAGTCATTAAACATAATACTGTAAAATAAACTAAAATGATAAAACATAAAAAAAACAAAAACAAGAAAAAGTGTGGCTGTGAAAGAAAAGACACAGATAAGAAAGTTATTCATCAAAAATTCAGAATTATAGAAAGAATTATTTTGTGGAAGGAGAGGAGCCATGATTATTTTTAGGCAAAAGAGGGTTAAAAGAAAGAGATTGTGGGTAGATAACAAGGAAATGGGATATCTGGTGAATAATATTATGGTAATGACTAAATCTGAGTGTTTGATGATGTCTAAGAAGTAAGGATGAATCAAAAACTTTATTTAAAATCATTCATGAATGTATCTTCATATACTTCTGTTTAGGGCCATTGCTTTTATCAAGGATATGCTGCAGAAATTCCAAAATCAGCTGTGACCCTTAGCACCTGTTCTGGACTCAGGTAATGGCATATTCCAGAGATGTACATGATTGAAAATCTTGCATGACCTTTTAATTTTTAGAAACATGAAGCATAGAGTGAAGGCAAAGAAAATAGACTTCGATTTTGTTACTTCTCATATACTTTCTTTTCTTCCTCCTCTTCTTATAATTTTTCCTATCTCTTTGTCTCCATCCCAGGCTTTCAGTCATAAAATTTATTCAGGAAAACTCCCCCTAGTATGAAGAATAATCACATTCTTCAATCATACTAAAACCACAATAATCCTAAATGACATAATAGGCAGAAAATGGTATAAAATTAAGTTTGAAAATTTATCCATGTAAGAAGGGATGATTCTTAGACATTAGACTGCAAAGACCACTATTAAATTTCTACAAAATGTTCTTATTTAGTGGTGATTTAAATTCTCAATGGGAAATCTATATCAAGTATCTTTTTATTTCTTTTTATGTGTTTAAACATCTAGGGGATTTTTGCAATTGGAGAATGTCAGTTATGGCATTGAGCCATTGGAATCTGCAACTGTATTTGAGCATATGCTTTATCAAATAAATAATGAAAAAATTGATTTTTCTCCCTTAAAAGAAAATTTTCCTATGCCCCAGTTGGTACAAAAATCCTACAAGATTCTTGTGAAATCAAAAGTAAGTAACCCCTCTTATGAAATCTTCATTTGTGTTACTTCTAATAATTTATTCACGTTGAAATGTGTTATATTTGGGAAATAATTTAACTGATATTGACTATACTAAAATCTTCTGTTGTAAGATATTTATTTTAAATATATTTTTATGTTTAGTCATAATATTTAGAAACAGTAATAGATATAGTCACATGTAATTTAAAAATCAAAGTACTCACATTTCCCTAATTGAAAGTGTTTTTATGCATATAAACATAGTTTCATTTTTACCAGATTTGCATACTACTAATATAATGATACCCAAATTTACTTATTAATAGTTTTTCTGCATTTTCCTTGACAATACATGTTTTCTTTATTATTTGATAAAAAAATTAAAATTAGAAAAGAAGGAAGAAATTGTTCCAAAGGTCATCATCTAGAAATAGTGCTTAGAATTTTGGATTATTCTAATTCTTTTTACATATCTAGTTATAAATGTAGATTTATAAATATATATTTTTAAACAAAAAATGATATAACCACATATACTTCTTTGAAATTTCCTTTTTGCTATTAAGAGGATAATACACATCATGTTAACACTTACTATTATTTACAATTAAATAATGGGTGGGTTAGCATCTATTAAAATATTAAACATATGCCTTTGCAAGGAAAATAAGCATAGACTATAATGTTATTTTCTAAAGGTAAATGCAGTTGTGGAATCCACTGTGATCATTTTGATGTATACTGCTTTATAGTTTTTCATGTATACATATATATATGCATAAACTTGAAATGTATATATTTTATACAATCATGTCATATTTGCATATTTATATTTTTACATTAAGTAATCATTTTGCATGAATGTACCACAGTTTTGAACAATTACAATTTGACTATAAATGCTTACATGTACGGGTAAGCATATTTCCAAAGACTTTTTGATATATAGATAGATGATGATAGATAGATAGATAGATAGATAGATAGATAGATAGATAAGTATATATCTATATATATCCTAACTTCCTCCTCATTTGTACAACTTTATATTTTATCATCAGTGGTTAAATAAATGAACCTCTGTCCACACATTGTCATCACATTGAATGTAATGGATATCACATTGAAGAGAAGCAAAACAAAATATTTATGAATGAAACCTGAATTGAATTTATTATGAACTCCATCTCCCTATTGCTTTAATTTGCCTTTATTTATTTTGACAGTTAGTGGTATGAAAGCAGATTAATAAAACTGCCTTTCATAAACTCAAAAAAATGATAAAGTGTGATCATATATAGAGATGAAAATTTCATTTTTAATGAAAATAAGATGTGACCCCAAACTTTATGCCAGCTCTGAAAACCATCAGCATATTGTAATACAATATTAGACACAATTGAAACAATTTTTACCACTGAAATAGAGCACTATCACAAAATAAATTGAAAAACTTTAAAAGATTCCATGAATACTCTTCTGTGGCAGAAGAAGAACCTGAAGGATGGACATAACTTTGGAAAAGACAAATAATACTGCACTTGAAGCCATTCCCCGGCAGTGAATCAGCAATAAATCAGAGATTAGACAACATAGAGATAACATACTGTTCCAATTGCCTTGGTTTGAATTCCAAGTCTGTCCATTTTAGCCACAAGAACATGAGCAAATAACATAACTTTGCTGTATTAAAATGTTCTTATCTGTAAAAAAAATAATAAAAATAATACCTAACTCATACATTTATTTTCAATATTAAATAAGTTTATAAATGGAAATTACTTAGCATAGTATCTGGACAAATAAAAAAGTGATCAATAAAAATCACTACTACTATTAATATTTGCTCACTATGTTTTCTAATGTAGTGGAGCAAGGTAATTGTAAGTAATGATGGAAAATTTGGGTACAAAACAAAATGCAATAATGAAGTAAAATAGAGACAAAAATTTCAGAAAGTAAGAAGAAACCAGGATTATCACTGCAAGAATGAAGTTAAATGAGTATTGATACGTGTTTGTGAATTTTACCTTTCATGAAGTAACTCGATAATTGCTTTTCATCCTGAATTTGATAAACTTATCTATAGGTTTAGTTAAGCATGTTTTCACATGACCAGTGCTTTTACAAGCACAGATATATAAAATTAGTATCTTCAATATATCAGATTTTTTAAAGGAACAGAAAAAATAACATAAAAGCTTATCTTTTAGGTATATTTTTATATTTTTGAAAGTAAACAGAAATAAACTTATAAACAAGGTAAACACTTTCATTATAACCAGAGTTGAGAAGTAGATAGAAACCAAACAAAATACAGTAAAGGGCTTATCTGTTGAAAGCATCTTGGGCACATGCATTTACTCATCCCTTCCTTAAACCCCCTTAAAATGAAAATGTATTTTTAAAAAGGCAAAAACATACAAAAATAAAAAGAACAGGAAAGGAGTAATAACAATGGACATTGAATACCAGATAGCTGGTTTAAAAATCTGAATCCTAAACTGGTAATTGGGATAGGCTATAAGAAACTTGAAATATACTGCTGTACTATTCAGATGTTTCTGGAATTGTATGTCCAGTTCCCCTAGGGATTTTAAAAGTGAGCTCAAGAAGATAACTCGTTGAAAAAAAAAAAAAAAAAAGAAGATAACTCGTTGAAAGTAAGTTGTGTAAGTATGTAGAAACCTTCATTTCCTTTCTTAACTAATTGTCTCTGTTGTAGACTGATAGATCACTGAAAGCTGTTTTCCTTGGGGAGTCTATGAAATGGGGACACCAGGCACAGATGTTCTATTGTATTTCCCAATAGAGGAGGAATACCATACTGAAACTAGTATAATTAAGTTAAACTTGGCACATTGGATATTGGGAACCAGGCTTACACATTCTAAGAAGTATATTGGACCCCACTTCAGGAGGTAATCAAACCAGCTGAAATAAAAAACAAACAAACAAACAAACAAATCTAACTGCATTAACAGCACAGTTTTCCCAACCAACAACCCAGACAAAATTACTCTTTGTAAAGACAACAGCTCATAAACTCCATGTGTAGTCACAGAGATGTTGAAATAAGCTATTAAATGCTCAATTGCTAATATGAAGAGGCACTAAATATATGATCAAACAATTAAGTATGGAAGATAGAGACATGAATAAATCAAAATTTTCAAGTTTGAGGTACCAAAGAATACAGAAGGTGAAGAAAACAAAATGGTAGAGAAAATATTTTATCCACAAAATAAGAATGAAGTGCTATTTAAAAAATAACATTCAGCAGATAAGTAACAGTAGTTGGAAATTAAAATTATGGTAATAAAAATATAAAAACCCAATAGAAAGTTCAAAGGATAAAATTCCAGAAATTACACAAAAAGAAAGAAAAAAGACAAATAACATTTGAGAGATAAAAACTAAAATAACAATATGGGTGGGCACCTGGGTGGCTCAGTTGGTTAAGCATCTGGGTTTCCACTCAGGTCATGATCTTGCGGTCCTGGGATGGAGCCCTGCATAGGGCTCCCTGCTTGGCAGGGATTTTGCTTCTCCCTCTTCCTCTGCCCCTCCCCCCTGCTCATCCTCTCCCTCTCTCAAATAAACAAAATCTTTAATAAAATAAAATAAAATAAAATAAAATAAAATAAAATAACAATATGGGTGATAGAAGTTTCAGTATGAATAAATAGAGAAAACTGAACTGAATAACTCATAAAATAATTTAAGAAAAAATTCTCAGAATTATTTAAGATTGGGGCGCCTGGGTGGCTCAGTTGGTTAAGTGTCTGCCTTCAGCTCAGGTCATGATCCCAGGATCCTGGGATCGAGCCCCCGCATCAGGCTCCCTGCTCAGTGGGGAGTCTGCTTTTTCCTCTCCCTTTGCCCCTGCTTGTGTGCTCTTTCTCTCTTGCTCACTTTCTCTCTTTCTCAAACAAATAAATAAATAAAATCTTTTTTTAAAAAAAAGAATTATTTAAAATGACTTTCTAGACCGATATTTAAAAAATTGGTTTCTTATATGTGATCAAAATGCAAAATGGCATGAAATTTTCCCACAGCAATACTGGAAGTTGAAAGGCAATGGCACAATTAGTGAGGCAAAGTAATTTCCAATCTGTAATTCTAGATCAATTCAGAACTACAGAATTGAGATTTTTTTTTTTTTACTAAAAAAACCCCCTTTCTTCCTAATGTGAAATAGTCTTCCTAATATATAAAATAAGCAAACCAGAAGCAGAAAAAAGAGACTCTACTCTCATCCTGATTGAAGATAGTAGCCAGATGCAATCACAACCAAATTCACAAACAATAGTTGCCAAATATCATAAACTTTAACCAAATGAAAAGATGGAAGAACTGTGTAAGCAGCTGTCCTCAATCTGTATTTTTCATGAGAATCTCTTATTAGGTCAAATCCCACCAGGTGCTGAAGCAAAAATTCCAACTGTCAGGGGCTTAACAAGTTTATGTCTTGCTCATGAAAATACCAAAGTGGATGAAACTCTCCTGGTTGATTCCCTTCCTAGCTCTGACTCGGGGACTGTAAGAGTCCCCTACTAGATTATTTGAATTCAGTCAGAGCAAGGGGCAAGAGTGTGTACATCCCCACCTCGATACAGTTGAGCCTGGACAGGTGTCTCACTGACATCTCTTCTCTTGGAAAAGGGAGCAAACATTCTTAGATAATTGGCCATTTCTTTTTTTTTTTTTTTTAAGATTTTGTTTATTTGTCAGAGAGAGAGAGAGAGCACAAGCAGGGGGAGCGGCCGGAAGAGGGAGAAGCAGGCTCCCCACTGAGCAGGGAGCCCCACTCGGGACTCGATCCCAGGACGCTGAGCTGAAGGCAGACACTTAACTGACTTGAGCCACCCAGGCGCCCCATAATTGGCCATTTCTTATAATAAAGCAAAAGTGTAATAAAAGTCACTAATCCCCACCCGCTGTTCAAGAATGGTTTGACTTGAAAGGACTACATATATTCTAAAATAATAATAATTAGAAAGGAATAAACATGGAGTATATGAAATATAAACATAAAATGTAAGATAGAAAAACACAAAATCCAAAATGAACGAAAAAACTCTATGTACTGCCACCTAGGTGCCGCATACTGTTCTAAGTGCTTGACATATATCCCGTCCAATTCTTTCAACATTTTCTCCCCTTACAGACCAGGAAACAGAGATTTAGAGAATTTAAATTATTATCCTGGGAAATTCTCTGGTAAGTTGTAGCATTAAAACTCAAACCCAGAGAATATGACCCCAGAGATACGTTCAGTAGTAGTTTAATGGTCTACCTTTATATAGTCTGTTTAAAAGTTCCCCGAAAGTGCTCAGGAAATAAATGTAAGAGAAAAATAAATCTATTTTAAAAATAATAAAAGAACTACTGAAATAACAGTAGACATTGTGCTAAAACCCCAATTTATAATATTATAGTTAGGTTTGAGTATAGAGAAAGCAATGAAATAAAAATGATGCTAGAGAAAAGCTAAGAATATATGATAGTTAATTTTATATGTCAAGTTGGCTGGGCTACATTGCCCAGATGGTTATATTTTCTGGAAATTCCTGTGAGGGTGTTTTTGAATAAGTTAAAATCTAAATCAGTGAACTTTGAGTAAAGCAAATTGTCCTCCATAATGTGGATGGGCCTCATGCAATCAGGTGAAGTCCTCAATGAAACAAATGGATTGACCAACTCTTTAATAAGACAGGATTCTCCAGATGATTACCTTTATACTGAAACTGTAGCATCAGCTCACCCTGCATCTCTAATCTGATGGTTTCTAGACCTGAAGTACAACATTAATTCTCACTGGGTTTCCAGCCTACTGGCCTTTTCTTTCCAGGTTTTGAACTTGCTAACTTCCATAATCATGTGATTCAATTCCTTATAATAAATCTAATTATAAGAAACAATCATACACATCCTACTGGTCCTGTTTTTCTGGGGAACCCTGAATAACTGAGCATGAAAGACTGATAATGGCAATTCAAGATAATAAAAATGTCATTAATGAATAAAATAGCACCCAAGATATTCCACATTATTAAAGAATAATTTTTTTGAAAAAAAAAGTCCTGAATTAAAAAAAAAATTCTTAAGAAACCCTAATAAAAAACTGGCAACATTGAGATATAATATGATTAATATATTAGACTTTATAAATAAGGAACTATCTTAAAGGCATCTTGGCCTCAAAGTCACCCATAAAAGTAGGGAAACAGACTGGCCTTAGCCTTTGCCAAATGAAGTGCTTATAAGATAGTGCATAATGTATATGTAGGGTGTATAGAACGGCTTCTCTGGATGGCATAAAAATCCCAACAATTTTTTATCTAGTCAAGTTGCCATTATAGTATAAAACCATTTGTACTTTTTCAAGAATTTTGAGACTATAGTATGTATGGGACTTTGAGGCACTATGCTTTAAACCAGTACAGCAAAACAGGAATGAAACAATTTAACAGATTTATGTAGAAAACCACGGGACCATATTGATAGTTCCAAAAATATCATTTGGTCAAACTCAACACCCATTCATGATAAAAACTAGGATGTAGGAAACTTCCTTGATCTCTCTGTGCCCCCTCACATGAGCATGTAAAAGGAAAACAGCCATCTGCAAAGTAGGAAGAGTGCTCTCAGCAGATGCCACATCTGCTGGCACCTTGATCTTAAACTTCCTAGCCTCCAGAACTGTGAGAAGTAAGTGTACATTGTTTAAGCCACCTCATTTATGGCATATTTATTAGAGCCTGAACTGACTAAAATAGTCCGTCAGATTAGAAATAGTGCAAGGCTGTCTGCCCTCACTATTTCTAGCCAACTTTTTTTCCTAGAGTTCCTAGAGAGTTCAATAGGAGAAAGAATAATAAAGGGCATACTGTTTTGAAAGAAAAATAATGTGCTTTATTTTAGTGACCTAACTCGGTACATAGAAAACATTAAACAATCTCCACCAAAGTTATCAGTACTAATAAGAAAGTCTAGCAAGGTCACAAGAAATAAAGAAATTTATATGGTTAAAATATTTATTTTCCTCAAATGGATCTGTAGATTCAGTGTAATCCCAATCAAAATTCCAGAAAACATTTTTGTGGAAATTGTTCTCAATTTTATAAGGAGAGATGCAAATTACTCACATAGTTTTAAAAATAAGAACAAGATGAAGGACTTACATTATTTTTTTCTTAAAGAGCCAGAGTGTAAATATTTTTGATTTGTGGGGCAGATGGTCTGTTGGAGCTACTTCACTCAACATTTATGGCATGAAAACAGCATAGAGGATGTATAAACAAATGGGTATGCCTCTGTTACAATAAAATATTTTTTTATAAAACAGGTGGCCATATCTCAGGCCATAGTTTGCTGACCCCTGTTATAGAGATGCATATTGTGTTATTGATATAAATGTAAACATATAGATCAGTAGATCAGAATAGATCAGAAATACACCCACATGCTATTGGCTGATTGATTTTCCATGAAGGTGCTAATAAAGATTTTGAAAGACTAAAGAATGACCTATTCAATGAGTGGTGCTAAAATACTTGATATTCACATGAAATAAAATCAATTTTAGCCCTTATTCAGAAAAACTGAATTAGAGCATAGACTTAAATGTCAAGGCTAAACATAAAATTTCTAGGGAACTTAAGAGAAACCAAATTAAAGAGCCATAAGCCTGTGAAAGATGTTCAATATAATTCATTAATCATCAGGGAACTGCAAATTAAAACCTCAATGAGATATTAATGCCGACCAATAGGAACAGATACAATGATAGAGACTATAATACCAAATACAGGCAAAAATATGGAGTAATTGACACTCTTTTTATTTCTTGGTAAAAATGCAGAATGATCACACTGTTTTAGAAATCTGGCATTTTTCAGAGGAATGTTGAAAAAGAAAAGCAAAGCTGGTAGCATCACAATTCTGGACTTCCAGCTCTATTACAAAGCTGTCATCATCAAGACAGTATGGTACTGGCACAAAAACAGACACATAGATCAATGGAACAGAATAGAGAGCCCAGAAATGGACCCTCAACTCTAGGGTCAACTACTCTTCCACAAAGCAGGAAAGAATGTCCAATGGAAAAAAAGACAGTCTCTTCAACAAACAGTGTTGGGAAAATTGGACAGCCACATGCAGAAGAATGAAACTGGACCATTTCCTTACACCACACACAAAAATAGACTCAAAATGATTGAAAGACCTCAATGTAAGACAGGAGTCCATCAAAATCCTAAAGGAGAACACAGGCAGCAACTTCTTCGACGTGACCTGCAGCAACTTCTTCCTAGAAACATCGCCAAAGGCAAGGGAAGCAAGAGCAAAAATGAACTATTGGGACTTCATCAAGATAAGAAGCTTTTGCACAGCAAAAGAAACAGTCAACAAAACCAAAAGACAACTGACAGAATGGGAGAAGATATTTGCAAATGACATATCAGATAAAGGGCTAGTACCCAAAATCTATAAAGAACTCATCAAACTCAACACCCAAAGAACAAATGATCCAATCAAGAAATGGGCAGAAGACATGAACAGACATTTTTCCAAAGAAGACAACCAAATGGCCAACAGACACATGAAAAAGTGCTCAATATCGCTCGGCATCAGGGAAATCCAAATCTAAACTTCAATGAGATATCATCACCTCACACCAGTCAGAATGGCTAAAATTAACAAGTCAGGAAAGGACAGATGTTAGCAGGGATGTGGAGAAAGGGGAACCCTCCTACACTGTTGGTGGGAATGCAAGCTGGTGCAGCCACTCCGAAGAACAGTATGGAGGTTCCTCAAAAAGTTGAAAATAGAGCTACCCTATGGCCCAGCAATTGCACTACTGGGTATTTACCCCAAAGATACAAATGTAGGGATCCAAAGGGGTAGGTGCACCCCGATGTTTATAGCAACAATGTCCACAATAGCCAAACTATGGAAAGAGCCAAGATGTCCATCAACAGATGAATGGATAAAGAAGAGGTGGTATATATATACAATGGAATATTATGCAGCCACCAAAAGGAATGAAATCTTGCCATTTACAATGACGTGGATGGAACTGGAGGGTATTATGCTGAGCGAAATAAGTCAATCAGAGAAAGACATGTATCATATGAACTCACTGATATGAGGAAATCTTAATCTCAGGAAACAAACTGAGGGTTGCTGGAGTGGTGGGGGGGTGGGAGGGATGGGGTGGCTGGTGATAGACATGGGGAGGGTATGTGTTATGGTGAGCGCTGTGAATTGTGTAAGACAGTTGAATCACAGACCTGTACCTCTGAAACAAATAATACATTATATGTTAAAAAGAAAAAAAAAGAAGAAGAAGATAGCAGGAGGGGAAGAATGAAGAGCGGAAAATCGGAGGGGGAGACGAACCATGAGAGACTATGGACTCTCAAAAACAAACTGAGGGTTCTAGAGGGGAGGGGGTAGGGGGATGGGTTAGCCTGGTGATGGGTATTAAAGAGGGCACGTTCTGCTTGGAGCACTGGGTGTTATATGCAAACAATGAATCATGGAACACTACATCAAAAACTAATGATGTAATGTATGGTGATTAACATAACATAATAAAAAAAAGAAAGAAATCTGGCATTTTTGTCCTACTTTACACACTCACAATTACCATTTGACTCAGGTATTCCATTTTTAAGGATTTTCCAAGAAAAATTGAAGAACATAATTGCACAAAGACCTCTACATGAATATGCATAGTTTCATTTATAATAGCTACAATTTCTAAGTAATCCAAGTGATCATCAACAGGTAAACGTAAAAACAAATTGGGATATATTTCTAAAATGACACACTACTTAGCAATAAACACTTATGCATTATTAAGAATCACAACATAACAGATGAATGCTGAGTGAAAGAAGCCAGATATAAGAGTATGTGACATATGATTCCAGTTTTATGAAATTCTAGAATAGATTATTCTAACCTATGGTGAGAGAGAGCAGATCATTGATTGCCTTGAGTCCTGTGGGCTCTCGACTTAGAAGAGGGTGATGGAAACATTCTTTATCTTATTTATAGAAATGGTTACATTGGTATATACATTAATATCAATTTATATAACTGTGATAGAGTTAACATAAATAAAGTATAAATGAGAAATTAAAGGCAATTTGGGGGAAAGGTGATGAGAGTTAATTTAGCTTGAAGGTTGGAAGAGGGTCTAAGAGGAAAGTTTTGAGAAAAGGAAACATGGCTTTTCCCTCATTTCACTAACTTTTTTAAGGATTCTAATTATAAAGAATATAAGATAAAAGTTTTGATTTGTTCCTAAAATTTTTATTTGGAATCTCACCTGCTTATTTTTTCAGGGTCCTCCATCATCTTATTTTGCTATCACTTATATCTGTATCGTTATGTATCCGTAGCAAACTATCCTATCATCTATCTATCTGTCTATCATCATCTGTCTGTCTATCCCTTTCTATGTGTGTGTGTGTGTGTGTGTGTATATAATGTGAGTGAGAATAACAAACAATATAAGAATTTTTCTTATAGAATGTTTTATTTTTATGTTTTATTTAAATGTTTTATTTAATTCATGTCCTCTGTTTTACAGAAAGATTCAGATGAACTATTGGAAACCATTCTGAAAATACAAATCATTATGGATAAAGCTTTGGTATGCATTATTGATATTGATAATATCTTTGCTTTGTGTTTAAATTCAAAGGGAATATGAAAATGAAAATTCCACTTGTCTGAAATACATATATATTTTATTCTGTTCAAAATATGTATTTAAGTGTAGCAGGACATAAAGAAATGTGAATTGCCTTTGCATTGGCATTGGGGGGACTAGTATTTATAGTATTGATCTCAAAATCAATATAGAATTCTAGCAAAAATGTACAATTTGTATGTACGGAAGAGTTCTACTACATTATAATCTAGTCAATTATAATGAGCTGCATATATTTCTGGATCCGCCCCATATAGTGATGAAACTCTTACATAAATTAATTTTTATTTTAAAATAAGCTATTTAATTATTGAATTGGAGATTCCTGTTATTAAAAAGTATCTTTTATAAGATTATTTTATGCTTTATAATTTCTTGGATTCTCTTAGATTCTCTGATGGAAATTTTATATTTTAAAAATGGGAAGAATTATTCATAGGAATGTTCATTTAGTTAGGGAATATATTTTTTGAAGATTTTATTTATTTATTTGAGAGAAAAAGCATGAACTGGGTGAGGGCAGAGGGAGAAGCAGACTCCCCGTTGGTCAGGGAGCCCAATGCGAGGCTCCATCCTGGGACTCCGGGATCATGACCTGAGCTGAACGCAGACAGTTGACCAATGAACCACCCAGGTGCCCCAGTTAGGGAAATTTTTGTTTATATAATCAGTTTTAGCAAAGCCATTATGGTTAGCAATTAAGAAATCTGATCTTTTCATTATTACTGATATTTTTGCATAAGGTCTGTCAATAAGTGCATAATTTTCAAAATTAGATTTTGTTGATAAAAGGAAATATTTAGATCTTTACATAATTTTTTATAAAAACAGCAGGAAAAAGTAGACAAAATAATAATAAAGAAAAAAGCACGTATAATTTTATATGCACGTTTCCTTTTCATATTTGAATATGTATGTGTATGTTCTTATACCTTTGTTTTATATATGCTGTTTTGTAAATTATTTTATAATGTTTTCCTGCATATTAATGAAATATATTATTTCAATTTAATTTTAACATTCACATAGTGTCTGATTAATGTATTTAATATAATTTAATCTATTTTACTAGCTAATGCCCTTTGGGGGCATTTAGATTTAGGTTTTGGTTGTTACATGGGGAATAATACTCACAAGCATTGAAATTATGCTCTGCCACAGCTGCCCCCATGAGGTTGCTAAAATTAAATCTAGACAGCCTACTTTCCTCTCTCCATTTAACTGAATACCTTCTTCCTTTCCAATAAAAACAGAAGGCATTTTCAATGCAAATGTCATCATGAGAAAACAACAACAAAGAACTCTAGAGCTTTTATATCCTATGATTAGTATTCCCTCTCTTTTTTATGTTCAGTTTATCTGTCTTAAATTTTAAAGTATGACTTTGTAAACTATTTTTTTCCTTACTCAGATAATCCCTGCCTTTTCATTAGAATGTTTAGTTGACTTATGTTTATCAAAATTACTAATACTGTGGATGTAGGTTAAGTACTGCTATGCTCTTAGTGTTCTACTCTTCCTATTAGTTATTTATTCTTTTGTTCCTCCTTTGCTACCCTTGGATTAGTGGGTTATTTTTAGTTTTTATCTTTATCTCCTATATTGGTTTTTTCTGTGATCTCTCTTTATCCCTCACATCTTACCCCAGTGGTTTCTTTATTGGTTTGAATTAACATTCCTAACTAGAATTAATATTATATCACTTCACATATAATGTAAGAGCTTTATAACACTAAAGTTCCATTTAACCCTGATATGGATATTAACTCCTTAACAGATACAGCATTTGCAGATATCTTCTTTTGTTCAGTAGGTTTCTTTTTTGTTTGTTGATGATTTCTTTCACCATGCAAAAGCTTTTTTTTTTTTCCGAAAAGCTTTTCATTTGATGTAGTTCCAATAGTTTATTTTTGCTTTTGTTTCCCTTGCCTTAGAAGAAATATCTAGAAAAATGTTGCTATGGTGGGTGTCAGAGAATTACTGCCTGTGCTCTCTTCTAGGATTTTTATGGTTTCATGTCTCACATTTACATCTTTACATTTTGAGTTTAGTTTTGTGTATGATGTTAGAAAGTGGTCCAGTTTCATTCTTTTCTTGTAGCTGTCCAGTTTTTGCAACATCATTTATGGAAGAGATTGTCTTTTCCCCATCATATATGCTTGCCTCCTTTGTCATAGATTAACTGACTATATAATTGTGGGTTTATTTCTGGGCTTTCTATTCTGTTCCATTGATCTTTGTGTCTACTTTTGTGCCAATACCATATTGTTTTGATTACTACAGCTTTGTAATATATCTTGAGATATGGAATTGTGTTACCTCCAGCTTTGTTCTTCTTGATCAACATTGCTTTGGCTATTTGGGATCTTTGTGGTTTCATTACAGAGCCATAAAATAGAATGAGGTCATGCTATTTGTGACAACATGGATGGGTCTAGAGGCTATTGTGTTAAATGATGTAAGTCAGACTGAGAAAAACAAGTACCATATGATTTTACTCATATGTGGAATCTAAAAAATAAATAAATAAACAAGAAGCAGAGTTAGACACATAAACATAGAGAAAAAACTGATGGCTGCCAAAGTGGAGGGAGTTGGGGATTAGGTAAAATGGGTGAAAGGGAGTGGGAGATACAGTCTTCCAGTTATGGAATGAATGTTATGGGAATAAAAGGCACAGCATAACATTAGAAATAGAGTCAATGATATTGTAATAGCTTTGTATGGTGAAAAATAGGAGCTACACTTGTGGTGAGCATAGGGTAATGTTTATACTTTTGGAATTACTATGCTGTACACCTGAAACTGATGTAACGTTTTGTGTCAACTACACTCAAATAAAAAATTAATGAAAATAATTGTAAAAATAACACTATGTGACTTTTTTAAAACCAAATTTATCAATTTATACAAGACCTAAGGGCCATAAACTCTTTTGTAATTTCTTGGCACCCTGTGGTCTCAAATCCAGCTTTTAATTTTTTTATATAAATTCAATTAGCCAACATATAGTACATCATTAGTTTCAGATGTAGTGTTCAGTATGTGATGTTATTATATTTTACTTTGCCATGTGTTATAAACCACAAAATAAATTATTTTTTAAATATTCAATTGTTTGAAGAAATTAAGGAAAAGAAAAAAGAATTTAATTTTCCCCTCATGTTTACCATTTTCAAAGCTCTTCTTTCCTTCTTATAAGTCTGTTTCTGATATTTCTGTTTAGCTTGTTGATGACTTTGCTTCAGCTTTTGCTCATCTAAAATCATTTTTATTTCATCTTCATTTTTTAAATATTTTATTTGGAAATATTTTCAAACTTTCAAAAAATTTGCAAGAATTGTGCTATGGTGAGTGCTGTGAATTGTGTAAGACTGTTGAATCACAGATCTGTACCTCTGAAACAAATAATACATTGTATGTTAAAAAAAAAAAAGAAGAAGATGGCAGGAGGGGAAGAATCAAGGGGGGTGGAATCAGAGAGGGAGATGAATCATGAGAGACTATGGACTCTGAAAAACAAACCGAGGGTTCTAGAGGGGAGGGTGTGGGGGGATGGGTTAGCCTGGTGATGGGTATTAAAGAGGGCAGGTTCTGCATGGAGCACTGGGTGTTATATGCAAACAATGAATCACGGAACACTACATCAAAAACTAATGATGTAATGTATGGTGATTAACATAACATAATAAAAAAAGAATAAGGCAAGAAATAGTTATACTCTCTTTATTCGGATTTATTAATATAGTATCCCATTATCACTTGTGCTCTATTTGAAAGTAAGTTGTAAATTTTCAGTGTACGTTTACCTAGAATAAGATCATTATCTTATATAACCACAATAGAGTTATCCATGTAAGGAAAAATAGCATTGTTAAAATACTTTTTATCAAGTCTACCATAACTTAATTGCATTATAGTTGGACAGTGTGATCTAAGTGACAATGCTTTATATTCAAATAACTCTTTAATGGCCTAATATGGGTCAATTTATATAAAACTTCCATGTATGTTTGAAAATATATATATATATATATACACATTCTTTCATTGTTTTATATAAGCCTTTATTCACCTTCACTCATACCACACATGCTGCACTGTGCGTAAATATACAATATGATTTATTGGAAAAGAGAAATAGCAAAGTACAAATAGTTTCTAGAGACCTAGGAGGATAACATCTTTTTTGTCTGTATCAGACAACTCTATCCATTACATTTTTTTTTCTGTGAGTAGTTTTTGGCAGACCTGCTGCAGATTTTTGAAGCTCTTAAGCTGCCACTTTTCATGTTTTCACCAATAACTTAGAAATGTGTGTACACATACAACTGAAGTATTTAAGAGAAAATATGTGATTTTTGTCTCCTTGAATGAAGACAATTGCTTGAATTTATTTTTATTATTATGGTACATTGTTTATCCAGGATATGTAGTCATGTTATCTTATTGTAATGAAGATAAATGGTGGCATATGATATAGCAGATAAAAATGACTTAGTAGCTTAGAGATTTGAGTCCTGGTTCTTATCTTTAGTAGTTATATGATCTTGGAAACTTACCTTTCAAACCTCCATTTTATATGTGTAAAGAGGAAAATAATCACAACCTTCTCATTTTAATATTATTGATTAATATGTAAGCTCCCTAGGTTTAAGCTTAAGACTTACTAAGCAATTGATAAACCTTAATTCTGTTTTTTTTTTTTTTTTCCTTTCACTGAGCACCACCTTAGTTTAACATTTTATATCCATTTAAAATGTGGTACTTTAAAGAGGGCACATATTGAATGGAGCACTGGGTGTTATATGCAAACAATGAATCATGGAACACTGTTCTAGAGGGGAGGGGGTGGGAGGATGGGTTAGCCTGGTGATGGGTATTAAAGAGGGCACGTTCTGCATGGAGCACTGGGTGTTATACACAAACAATGAATCATGGAACACTACATCAAAAACTAATAGTGTAATGTATGGTGATTAACATAACAATAAAATTTTTTAAAAAACTAATGATGTAATAATGTATGGTGATTAACATAACATAATAAAATTAAATTAAAAATAAATAATTAAAAAAATAAAATGTGGTACTTTAGTAATTTTCAGTAGTGAAACAAAATTTGTCTTTCAGTTTGATTACATGGGCTCTGAAGTGGCATTTGCAGCTGAGAAAGTTGTCCATATCTTTGGTCTTATCAACATTGTAAGTATTTATGTTTCAGTTAAATATTAAACATTCCTATTAATGCTTGTATAAATAACAGTTGTATAAATAACATTTTCGATTTTATTAAAAAGTATAGTCCTACCAACTAGTTTCACCCACCAATGGATTCCATCTCCAAAAATGAGTAAATTGAATCTATTAGCATTATGTATAGAGATGTAATATAATACTTATGACTACCTAAACCTGTATGTGGTGTATCTTCTATTTTTAGATGTTTTCCCAGCTTAAAGTGACTGTGAAGCTAACTTCTTTGGAGCTCTGGTCAGATCAAAATAAGATTTCAACTAAGGGGGATGCTGATGAAGTACTACAAAGATTTGTGTCATGGAAAGAACAATTTATGTTTCAAAGATCTCATGATATGGCATATTTATTAATGTGAGTGCATTTTTTGCATTGATATAGGGCTTATCAAATTATATGATCTGCTAACTATCAAAATTATATACAAAATGTGTTATGTATAATGACAAGAAACCTCAAAAATTGTACATATACTGTTAGCAAAATGCAAAATATAAAAATCTGATAACAATGTAAGACACTAAAACACTAAAACAGAGTAGACTGTTTATCCATGGAAATGTAATAGACTTGAAAATTTGGAAAGCCTCGGGAGAAACATGGGGACTCAAGGGTTTTAAAGATTTTCTCAGAGGTAAGTAATTGAAACCATCATTTTAACATTAAATAAAATATAAATTAGTTAACAGAATGCAGTAATTGCATATAAAGTGGTTACAATGCAAAACATTTAAATAGTAATATGGTTACCTTCTGATATATACGGACACAAAGTGTAGCTATATAACTGCATGTATTGTATCTTTCAAAAGCCTTCTTGTTGCTTGACTAATTTGATTACATGGAAAAATAAAAACGCAATTCTGAAGGTCTTAAGCAATATGGAATACATTTATACATCTATTGGTGTTTCCTGTGGCATTTAAGGTCAGATTTGGGGACTTAGGAGCAATATTAATAGGACTGAAATGTGTGAGGACACTTTCTGTGTCCTATCTCTTTTCGTTAGCATACTGCACGTTCTCTTTTCTCTCCCTGTCCTCCAATCTGATATTTTTTACACACCTTAAAGGACCACTGCGTGCAAATCATGGCAGTAGGTTATCCTGACCTGTACGCATTAGAATTATATCCATCTAGTGGTGGCAACAGTGATGATTAATGTTTTGGAAGGATTAGGCACTGCTGGGTTTTGGGCTGTGTATCATATAATGTTAAAGTAGACTTTAGAACTTAACTTTGTAGGAATTGTGGGAGATTACCCAAATACAAAATGATTGAAAACATTAGATATGATATGTAATATTCAAGTTTCAAAAACAGCTTTCTTTACTGAGGAATCCAATTCTTAAAAGGTCATTAAGTTATTAATAATTTAAAATGCATTTATTTACAAGAAAAATTTTGTTATTTAGTTATAGGGATCATCCTAATTACGTGGGAGCAACATATCATGGAATGGCATGCAATCCAAAATTCGCTGCAGGAATTGCTCTGGTATGCATTTTACTCCCATCTATTCAGTAATTATATCATGTTTTGAAAGTTAATATCCACTTCAAGGGGCCAAAGTACATATAGTATATTTACCATGCTGTTTTGACACATTTTTATAAAATATTTTTTATTTGGATTTTGAAACTCAAACATTACAATTTTTAAAAGTTTTTTTGTGGTAAAATACACAGAACATGAAATTTACGATCTTATAGTAATGTTATGTGTGTTCCATTGCTGTGTAACAGATCTCCAGAACTCTTCATCTTGTGTATCTGTAGCTTTGTACCTTTTCACCAACATGGCCCCATTTTCCAAACCCTCTAGCCCCTGGCATCCACCATTCTACTGTCTGCTTCTGTGAGTTTGACATTTTTGATTCTACATATAATGGTGATCATACAATATTTGTCTTCATATGTCTGGCTTATTTCTCTTAATATAGTACCATTTAGATTCATCCGTGTCATTGCAAATAGCAGGATTTCATTCTTTTTATGGCTGAATAACATTCCATTCTATGTGTGTATATATAGGTGACATTTTATTTTTCCATTCTTCTGTCAATGAACACTTAAGCTGTTTTCAACACCTTACTATCATAAATAATGTGCAGTGAATGTGGAAGTGCAGATATATCTTTATGATACTGATTTCAGTCATTTTGGATAAAAATGCAAAAGTGGGTTTGATGGATCATATGGTAATCCTATCTTTAATATTTTGAACCATCATACTGATTTTGAGAGTGGTTGTGTAATTTTATAATCCCATCAGCAGTTCACATTATAGTCATCACATCCTCACCAACAGATGTTATTTTCTGTGGTTGCCTTTTTTTTTTTTTTTATGGTAGCCATTCTATTGGGTATGTGGTGATATCTCAATGTGGTTTTGATTTGCATTTCTATGATTATTAGTAATATTGAGGATTTTTTCATATGCTTTTTAGTCTTTTGTATATCCTCTCTGGAGAAATGTCTATTCAAGTCTTTAGCCCATTTTTAAATTGGTTTATATGAATTTGATTTTTTTATTCTTGGATTTTAGCAGTTCTTTATATTTTGGATGTTAATCTGTTACCAGATATATGATTTGCAAATTTTTTCCCTCATTTTGTAGGTTGCCTTTATACTCTGTTGATCATGTCCTTTGAAGCACAAAAGTTTTACGTTTGGTGTAGTCCTGTTTGTCCATTTTTGCTTTTGTTGCCTGTACTTTTGGCATCATATCTAAGAAATCATTGTCAAACCTAACGTCATGAAGATTTCCCCCTATGTTTTCTCTTAGGAGATTTATAGTTTGAGGTCTTACATTTGGATTTTTAAGTCATTTTGAATTAATATTTGTATATGGTGAAATATACAGGTCCAACTTCATTCTTCTGTATGTGCATATCCAATGTTCCCATCACCATTTATTGAAAAAGCTCTTTTCTCCATTGAGTATACTTGTTGAAGAGACTGTCCTTTCTGCATTATGTCATCTTGGCACCCTTTTATAGATCATTTAACCATATATGCAAGGGTTTATTTCTAGGCTCTCTAATCTATTTCAGTGATATATATGTCTATCTTTATGCCAGTACCATACGGTTTTGATTACTTTGCTTTATAATATGTTTTGAAATCAGGAAATGTATATCCTTCAACTCTATTCTTCTTTTTTCAAAATTGACATGGTTATTTAGGGTCCCTTGAGACTCCATATTAATTTGGGGGTTATTTCTTCTATTTCTATTAACAGCTTAACTTCAATCACATACAAAAGCACTACTTTATAATTCTACTCAACACTTTATGTTACTACATAAATTATAGGACTTGTTTTGTTTTGTTTGGTTTGGTATTTGTCCTTCCAATTCTATACAATATTTAAAAGTTAATTTATTCACCAAAATTACAATACTGCATGTTACTATACTTGTCCATGTATTTACCTGTATTAGAGAACTTTATAATTTCCTTTTAGCTTTAGGTTGCTATCTAGCATCCTTTCTTTTTGCCATGACAGCCTCCGTTTTAACATTTATTATAGATCAAGTCTAGTGGTAATTAACTTTTGCTCATTACCTCAAATTTTATTTTTCTGAAAAAGTGTTCATGTCTTCATTATATTTTGAAATACAGTTTTGCCTGATAATGATAATTTTGGATGACAGTTTCTTTCAGCACTTGAAAAGTATTCATCCCAATCCCTTCTGACCTATAAGGTTTCTCCTGAGAAATCTACTGATAATCTTACGGGAGCTCCCTTATATGTGACAAGTCAATTCTGTCTAGCTGCTTTCAGGATTCTCTCCTTGTCTTTGGCTAATGGGAATTTTTGTGAGTCACTTTGGATTTCTTGGTTGGAATTTGTTGAGCTTCTTTTGTATGTTCACTCAGATTTCTGAAGTTTGTACTCATTATTTCTCCAAATAAACTTTCTTTCTCTCTTCTCTTTCTCAGACTCATTATAGGAATAATACATATATTGATCCACTTGTTGATGTCAGTAGGTTTTTTTTTTTTTTTTTTATTCGTCATTCTTTTTTTCTTTTTATTTTTCTCACTGGATGATTTCAAATGATCAGTCTTCATGTCTGATTCTTTCTTTTGCCTGATCAAATCTGATTTTAAATAAATCCCTTAAAGTTTTGAATTCATTTATTGTTCTTTTCAGCTCTAGAATTTTTTTTATAATAGTTAAAATCCCCTTGGTGATATCTATACCCAGAATTTATTTAGATATGTATGGCTAGTTCATCATTTTAAAATCAGTTAATGTAACCTATTTCATCAATAGGCTAACTAGAAAAATTGTTTGATCATATCAATAGATGCAGAAAAAGAATTTGACAAATCCAACACCATTTGTGATGAAATTTAGGAAAGGAGGTCTAGAAGGGAATTTCCTTAACATGAGAAAGGACATCTAGAAAAAAACCTATAGCTAACACCTCAGTGGTGAGAAACTAACTGCTTTCCCAGTGAGATCAGGAACAAGGCAAGACTGTAACTTGCCAGTCCTTTTCAGCTTTGTACTGGAGGTGCAAAACAATGGTAACACAAAATGCTGTGAGGATGTAGAGCAACAGAAACTCTCATTCATGAAGATGGGAATGCTAAATGGTACAGCCACTGCAGAAGACAGTTTGGCAACTTCTTACTCTTAACATATGATACAGCATTTATCCTCTTGGCAGTCACCCAAATAAGTTGAAAACATATCCACACAAAATCATGTACATTTATAGCAGCTTTATTTGTAATTACCAAAAATTGGAAGGAAACAAGATGTCTTTTAATAAGTGAAATGATAAACACAATGCAATAAATACATATAAAGGAATATTTTATTCAGGTATTTAAGAAGTGAGCCATTAAGCCATTAGAAGATATAAAGGAATCTATATCATATTCTTTTTTTTTTTTCTTTTTTCATTCTTTCCCTTTCTTTCCTCCCAGTTTCAGGTCTTTTCTGATTTGTTTAGTGTATATTTTTCTGGGATCATTGCTACCCTGTTAGCATTTTGTTCTCTCATTCATTTATTCTCCTCTGGACAAAATCACAAGATGAAAAAAATCACCTCAACAAAAAGAACAAGAGCCAGTACCGACTGCCAGGGACCTAATCAATATGGGCATTAGTAAGATGTCAGAACTAGAGTTCAGAATGATGATTATAAATACACAAGCTGGGCTTGAAAAAAGCATGGAAGATATTAGAGAAACCCTTTCTGGAGAACTAAAAGAACTAAAATCTAACCAAGTTAAACTCAAAAAGGCTATTAATGAGGTGCAATAAAAAATGGAAGCTCTAACTGCTAGGATAAATGAGGCAGAAGAGAGAATTAGTGATATCGAAGACCAAATGATGGAGAATAAAGAAGCTGAGAAAAAGAGAGATAAACAATTACTGGATCACGAGGCAGAAATCGAGAGAGAAGTGATACCATAAGACAAAACAATATTAGGATAATTGGAATCCCAGAAGAAGAAGAAAGAGAGAGAGGGGCAGAAGGTATATTGGAGCAAATTATAGCAGAGAACTTCCCTAATTTGGGGAAGGAAACAGGCATCAAAATCCAGGAGGCACAGAGAACCGCCCTCAAAATCAATAAAAATGGGTCAACACCCTGACATCTAATAGTAAAACTTATGAGTCTCAGAGACAAAGAGAAAATCCTGAAAGCAGCTCAGGATAAGAGATCTGTAACGTACAATGGTAGAAACATTAGACTGGCAACAGACTTATCCACAGAGACCTGGCAGGCCAGAAAGGACTGGCATGATATATTAGGAGAACTAAATGAGAAAAATATGCAGCCAAGAATACTTTATCCAGCTAGGCTGTCAGAAAAATAGAAGAAGAGATAAAAAGCTTCCAGGACAAACAAAAACTAAAGGAATTTGCAAACATGAAACCAGCCCTAAAAGAAATATTGAAAGGGGTCCTCTAAGCAAAGAGAGAGCCTAAGAGCAACATAGACCAGAAAGGAACACAGACAATATACAGTAAGAGTCACCTTACAGGCAATACAATGGCACTAAATTCATATCTTTCAATAGTTACCCTGATGTAAATGGGCTAAACACCCCAATCAAAAGACATAGGGTAACAGATTGGATAAAAAAACAAGACCCATTGATATACTGTCTGCAAGAGACTCATTTTAGACCCAAAGACACCCCCAGCTTGAAAGTGAGGGCGTGGCAAACCATTTACCATGCTAATGGACACCAAAAGAAAGCTGGGGTGGCAATCCTTATATCAGACAAATTAGATTTTAAATCAAAGACTGTAATAAGAGAAGAGGAAGGACACTATATCCTACTTAAAGGGTCTATCCAACAAGAAGATCTAACAATTGTAAATATCTATGCCCCTAACATGGGAGCAGCCACGTATATAGGCCAATTAATAACAAAAGCAAAGAAACACATTGACAACAATACAATAATAGTAGGGGACTTTAACACCCCCCCCTCACTGAAATGGACAGATCGTCTAAGCAAAAGATCAACAAGGAAATAAAGACTTTAAATGACACACTGGACCAAATGGACTTCACAGACATATTCGGAACATTCTATTCCAAAGCAACAGAATACACATTCTTCTCTAGTGCCCATGGAACATTCTCCAGAATAGATCACATCCTAGGTCATAAATCAGGTCTCAACCAGTACCAAAAGATTGGGATCATTCCCTGCCTATTTTCAGACTACAATGCTTTGAAACTAGAACTCAATCACGAGAGGAAAGTCAGAGAGAACTCAAATACATGGAGGCTGAAGAGGATCCTACTAAAGAACGAATGGGTGAACCTGGAAATTAAAGAAGGATTAAAAAAAATGGAAACCAATGAAAATGAAAACAAAACTGTTCAAAATCTTTGGGATGCAGCAAAGGCGGTCCTAAAAGGAAAGTATAGAGCAATACAAGCCTGTCTCAAGAAACAAGAAAGGTCTCAAATACACAACCTAACCCTACACCTAAAGGAGCTAGAGAAGAACAGCAAATAAAGCCTAAACCCAGCAGGAGAAGAGAAATAATAAAGATCAGAGCAGAAATCAATGAAATAGAAACCAAAAGAACAGATCAACAAAACTAGGAGCTGATTCTTTGAAAGAATTAACAAGATGGATAAACCCCTGGCCAGACTTATCAAAAAGAAAGAGAATGGATGCAAATAATTAAAATCGTGAATGAAAGAGGAGAGATCACAACCAACACCAAAGAAATACAAACAATTATAAGAACATATATTAAGCAACTATGTGCCAGGAAATTAGATAATCTGGAAGAAATGGACGCATTTCTAGAGATGTATCAACTACCAAAACTGAACCAGGAAGAAATAGAAAACCTGAACAAACCTATAACCACTAAGGAAATTGAAGCAGTCATCAAAAATCTCCCAACAAACAAGAGCTCAGGGCAAGATGGCTTCCCAAGGGAATTCTACCAAACATTTAAAGAATTAATACCTATTCTTCTGAAACTGTTACAAAATATAGAATTAGAAGGAAAACTTCCCAACTCGTTTTATGAGGCCACCATTACCTTGATTCCCAAACCAGACAAAGACCCCATCAAAAAGGAGAACTACAGACCAATATCCCTGATAAACATGGATGCAAAAATTCTCACCAAAATACTAGCCAATAGGATCCAACAGTACATTAAAAGGATTATTCAGAACGACCAAATGGGATTTATTCCTGGGCTCCCAATTTGGTTCAAAATCTGCAAATCAATCAATGTGATACAATACATGAATAAAAGAAAGAACGAGAACCATATGATCCTCTCAATAGATGCAAAAAACACATTTGACAAAGTACAGCATCCTTTCTTGTAAGGGATGGTCCTTATCACCAGGCAAGGATGTCCACTATCACCACTGCTATTCGACATAGTATTAGAAGCCCTAGCCACAGCTATCAGACAACAAAAAGAAATAAAAGCATCTGAATTGGCAAAGAAGAAGTCAAACTCTCACTCTTTGCAGATAATATGATACTTTATGTGGAAAACCCAAAAGACTCCACCTCAAAACTGCTAGAACTCATACAGGAACTCAGTAAAGTGGCAGGATAGAAAATCAATGCACAGAAATCAGTGGCATTCCTATTCACCAACAAGAAAAAAGAAAGATAAATTAAGGAGTTGATCCCATTTACAATTGCACCCAAAACCATAAGATACCTAGGAATACATCTAACCAAAGGGGCAAAGAATCTGTACTCAGAAAACTATAAAATACTCATGAAAGAAATTGAGGAAGACACAAAGAAATGGAAAAATGTTCCATGTTCATGGATTGGAAGAACAAATATTGTGAAGATGTCAATGCTACCTAGAGCAGTCTACACATTCAATGCAATCCCTCTCAAAATACCATCCACTTTTTTCAAAGCAATAAAACAAATAATCCTAAAATTTGTATGGAACCAGAAAAGACCCCGCATAGCCAGAGGAATGTTGAAAAAGAAAAGCAAAGCCGGTGGCATCACAATTCCGGACTTCCAGCTCTATTACAAAGCTGTCATCATCAAGACAGCATGGTACTGGCACAAAAACAGACACATAGATCAATGGAACAGAATAGAGAGCCCAGAAATGGACCCTCAACTCTATGGTCAACTCATCTTTGACAAAGCAGGAAAGAATGTCCAATGGAACAAAGACAGTCTCTTCAACAAATGGTGCTGGGAAAATTGGAGAGCCACATGCAGAACAATGAAACTGGACCATTTCCTTACACCACACACAAAAATAGACTCCAAATGGTTGAAAGACCTCAGTGTGAGACAGGAGTCCATCAAAATCCTGAAGGAGAACACAGGCAGCAACCTCTTCGACCTCAGCCACAGCAACTTCTTCCTAGAAACATGACCAAAGGCAAGGGAAGGAAGGGCAAAAATGAACTATTGGGACTTCATCAAGATAAGAAGCTTTTGCACAGCAAAAGAAACAGTCAACAAAACCAAAAGACAACCAACAGAATGGGAGAAGATATTTTGCAAATGACATATCAGATAAAAGGCTAGTATCCAAAATCTATAAAGAACTTATGAAACTCAACACCCAAAGAACAAATGATCCAATCAAGAAATGGGCAGAAGACATGAACAGACATTTTTCCAAAGAAGACATCCAAATGGCCAACAGACACATGAAAAAGTGCTCAATATCGCTCAGCATCAGGGAAATCCAAATCAAAACCTCAATGAGATACCACCTCACACCAGTCAGAATGGCTAAAATTAACAAGTCAGGAAAGGACAGATGTTGGTGGGGATGCAGAGAAAGGGGAACCCTCCTACACTGTTGGTGGGAATGCAAGCTGGTGCAGCCACTCTGGAAAACTGTATGGAGGTTCCTCAAAAAGTTGAAAATAGAGCTACCATATGATCCAGCAATTGCACTACTGGGTATTTACCCCAAAGATACAAATGTAGGGATCCAAAGGGGTACATGCACCCCGATGTTTATAGCAACAATGTCCACAATAGCCAAACTGTGGAAAGAGCCAAGATGTCCATCGACAGATGAATGGATAAAGGAGAGGTGGTACATATATACAATGGAATATTATGCAGCCATCAAAAGGAATTAAATCTTGCCATTTGCAATGACGTGGATGGAACTGGAGGGTATTATGCTGAGCGAAATAAGTCAATCAGAGAAAGACATGTATCATATGACCCCACTGATATGAGGAATTCTTGATCTCAGGAAACAAACTGAGGGTTGCTGGAGTGGTGGGGGTGGGAGGGATTGGGTGGTGGGTGATAGACATTGGGGAGGGTATGTGCTATGGTGAGTGCTGTGAATTGTGTAAAATTGTTGAATCACAGACATGTACCTCTGAAACAGATAATATAGTATATGTTAAAAAAAAAAGAAGATAGTAGGAAGGGAAAAATGAAGGGGGGGAAATTGGAGGGGGAGACAAACCATGAGAGACTATGGACTCTGAAAAACAAACTGAGGGTTTTAGAGGGGAGGGGGTTGGGGAGATGGGTTAGCCTGGTGATGGGTATTAAAGAGGGCGTTTATTGCATGGGCACTTGGTGTTATACACAAACCATGAATCATGGAACACTACATCAAAAACTAATGATGTAATGTATGGTGATTAACATAACATAATAAAATTTAAAAAAAAAGAAAATGAGAAATAAAAATGTATAGCCCGGTAAAAAAAAAAAAAAAAAAAAAAGTAAAGAAAGAAATGCTACTTGCCAGATGTTCTAGTATTCTGCCTTTAGAAAGAAGTTAATTTGATTTTCCCCCTAAAACTATTTCTGAAATCAAAAGTAATTGCCAAGTCAACCTTTAAGAATCTATGTATTTTTTTCTGAGTGTTCATTTGAAAAGTAATATAATTACTGAAGCAATGCTTATTCTTACTAATTTAAAAAGAATTTAGGGGCACCTGGGTGGCTCGGTCAATTAAGGGTTCAACTCTGATTTTTGGCTCAGGTCATGATCTCAGGGTCATGAGATCGAGCCCCATGTTGGTTCTCTCTCAAATAAATAAATAAATAAATAATAAAAATAAATTGAAAACAAATTTAAAAATAAAAAATAGGATTTCAATCAGTAATGTCTTAAAATCATGAGACTACATTTATCTTAATTGTTATTTCTCAATGCCATTTGGACTAAAAATGCTATTACTCAAAGATAATAACAAAATTTACCTATTTTTCCATATTTTTAAGCAAATAATAAGCTTTGGTATATTGGTTCTTTTTTTAAAAAGTGTATTTGCATTTACTTGAAAAGATAAAAAACAAGAAACAACTTAGATAACAATTCTGATTTTTTTTTTTTCTTTTTAGTATCCACAGATGATAACGTTAGAGGCATTTTCAGTTGTTATGACACAGTTGCTTGGAGTTAGTCTGGGATTAACATATAATGATGACATCTTCACTTGTTACTGCCCAGGAACTACATGCATAATGAACACCAAAGCAATGTAAGGTTTTATTTTTGTCAAATCTATATCTTCTCTTGGGAAATGTTGTAGTATTTTTTAATGTATAATCTCTTTCAGTAAAACCTGATTAAGAATATTTTTATTAAATAAACATGCACTTATTTAATGTTTATTAAAGGAAGAGAGTATTTGATAGTGTAGAAAATGTGCTTATTCATTCTATATTCTATGTGATAGTGTAGCGAGAAGGTGGATGTTGATGATGACTTTCTGGGTAAAATTTATTAATTCATCCCTAGATTTTTAATGAGTATCTACTGTGTCCTGGTTATTGTGTTAGTTTGATTTACAAATGATTAACAAGATAGATAAGTTCTAAATATATTAGTCCATCAGGGACAGAAAATTAAAAAGTGGACATAAGAACAAACAAAATCTAAACAGTTTATGATAGCCAAGAAGAAAATGAATAGGGAAAATATGGGGAGGAAAAACTTTCTGATAAAGTGGTCTAGGAATAATTATGGAGATAATTATGTTGGGATCTGAAAGAGAAGGCACGAATCTGGTTATTAAAGAGTTCAATGAAAACTTTTCAGTGAAACTAAGTGAAGTAATGCTTGGATAACAACAAGCTTGAAAAGCTTCACAGACTGAAATAAGGAAGTTGCAGGGAGGATAAAAAAGAAAAAACAAAACAAAACAAAACTGGGACTATAAGGAAGAATGTTTTAGACATAAGAAAAAGAAGTAACATAGAGTGAGACTAAAGAATTAGTCAGGGGAAGAAGTCCAGGATATGATATAGGAATGTAGGAAAGAGCCTGATCATGCATTCATGATGTGGGAATTGGGATTTTATAATAAATGAAATGAAATATATTCTTAATTGGTTCATTCAGTATGGATAATAAAAATTATCTTGTAAAATAAATTTAAAATATATCAGGGAGAACTATAATATAGTGATTTTGGGAAATGAAAAATTTCACAATAATCAATAACAGTTTCTTAAGACTGAGAGAAAAGGAGATGTCAAGAATTATTTGTAGGTAGGGGTTCTGGATCAAGAAGGCAACATAGGAAGAATCTGAACTCATGTCCTCCCACAGACACAACAAATCCACAGCTATGTATGGAACATTTTCCTCTAAAAAAATATAAAAGTTAGCCAAGGACTCCTACATATTGGACAAATGAGAAAAAGCCCATATCAGAGTGGGTAGGGGAGGCTAAGACACAATGTTACATCTTTCTGTAATTCCCACCCCTCCCATGCCAACCCACAATTGGGAGGGAACTGAAATCAGGAGTTTCTCCTTGAGGAATAAAGGGTTTGAACCCTCACTGGACACCCCAACTTTTAAGATAGCAGGTGCTAATTTGGCTCTCTCCATCTGTTGTACTCTAGAATGTCAATCTCTTCCACAGAGGAGCTTTTAGAGTTGTCTGGCATACCACTTTCTGTGGCTGCTACCCAAAAGGCAACCCTTGATCACCTGGCTCTGGTGGCCAGAAACGTTTGTATTCCTGGGTCTCATGGAACTGTAACAAATGGAGAGACAGTTATTGGCCAGCTACTGCTTCCCTGGTACTGCACAGACAACAGACTGAAACACAAACCCAGACTTTCTGTGAAATGGCCTATTTGCTCATCCTGGAGCTTCTGCATGAGGGTCAGGCTTGTGGTTTGGGATACCTCTAGAGCCCTACTAAGGTGAACTCTGGAAATGGAGTCTATGCCATTTTGTGCCCTTGCTCTGCCTCACAACATCTCTGGGATCTCAGGGAAAGGAACTTTTACAATCATCTGGTGCCCCAATTTTTGAAAATGCTGCACAGTGGATACCTCTGTATCTCCTGGCTCTGTTGGCCATCAGGATGTATGTTTGTGGTCCCCTAGCACTGTGTGTATTTTCATACTTTAAAATCTGTTACTTGAGGGTCTGTCTTCCAATCACCCTGAACCTAGGTGCTGATTGAGATCCTCCTCTTTGGGACAATAAAAGGTCTTGGTACATCCTTCACCACTTGGAGCCAAAAACTAAAATATGCTGCTTGGACAATCACAAGAGTTTGAGAGAAAACCAAGAGTTAGACAAGGTTGAATGGCAAGATTCCTCTCCTATGTGAGGCCACCCTTCAAAATGGCCGTTTTATCTAATACATAGCATTGGATAGAATAAAACAAAATGAAGAGACAGAGGAATGTGTTCCAAGCAAAAGAAGGTGGCGAAACATCAGAAAAGGACCTTAATGATACAGAGGTAAGTAATCTACCTAAAAAATTTGAAATAATAGTCATAAAGATGCTCACCAAGCTCAGGAAAAGAATGAATGAACAAGGTGAGAACATCAACAGAGAGTTATAAAATATAAGAAAGTACCAAGTAGAAGCCATAGAACTGAAGAATAAAATAACAGAACTGAAAATTCAATAGAGGGATTCAACAGCAGACTAGATGAACAACAAGAAAAGATCAGTGAACTCAAGAACAGTGTAGTGGAACTCAAGCAGAGCAGCAAAAAGAAAAACAAAATAATAAAAATGAAGATAAATAAGGGGCTTACTGGACAAATTAAGCAGACCAATATTCATATTATAGGGATCCCAGAAGGAGAGAAAGAGTCAAAGGGACAGAAAACTAGTTAACATTTGTCACCATAAAGAATAACATATGTCCTTTCTTTTCTTGTGATAAGAACTTTTAAGATCTAATCTCTTAGCAACTTTCAAATGTGCAATACAGTGCCGCCCACCCTGCCATTCCTGGTATGCACCCTTGGCCAGTACACGAGCCCCATCCAAGCAACCCCCATCCTGCCATATCAAGTGGGTGCCATCAGCCAGCACTAGAGCCCCTCCCAAGGGCCTCAAACTGGGGATCCAGCCACAGACAGGCCTGCAAGAGTCATGGCCTGGACTCTCAGGTGGGCCCAAGGGCCAGCCCTAATCACTGGTGTGCCTGTAGCAGTTGTGGCTGTCCCTCACAGGTGCACTGAGAGACAGCCCCACTCACCAGAAAGTCTGTAGCAGTCATAGCCTAGCCAGAACAGGAGAATGCACACAGCCCATATAGGGGGCAGTCCTGGGGCACCCGGCTTTGGTGTCCAGGTGGGTTTGCACTACTGGACCCTACAGGATCACCTTCTTCTTGAAACCACTCCTTCAAGAAATAACTACCTAGTACATAGAAACACACAGAAAGAAGGAAAATGAGGCACCAGAGGTTGCAAATGAAAGAATAAGATGAAACCTGAGAAAAAGAATGAAATGGAGATAAAGTTCAAAGTAATGGTCATAAAGGTGGTCACCAAATCATAAGAAGAATGATCACAGTGAAAACTTCAACAAAGACATAGACAATATAAAAAAAGAACCAATCAAGCTGAAAAATGCAATAATGAAATAAAAAAAAATACACTAGAGGTAATCAACAGCAGATTAGATGATGCAGAAGACTGGATAAGCAATATAGAAGACTGGATAGTGAAAAGTGCCCAGAGAAACAAAAAGAAAAAAAAAGGATTTAAAAATTTGAGGTTATTTTAAGGAACTTCTAGGGTAACATCAAGCATACTAGCATTCATATTATAGGTGCCCCAGAAGGAGAAGAGAAAGAGAAAGGATCAGGAAACATATCTGAAGAAATAATGTCTGAAAATGTACCTAACCTGGTGAAGGAGATCCAAGTTCAGGAAGCACAGAGTCTCAAATAAGATGGACCCAAAGAGAGCAAAGACACATTATATCACAGTGTCAACATTTAAAGGTCAACAGAGAATCTTAAAAACAGCAAGAGAAAAACTACTAGTTACGTATAAGGGAACCCCCATAGGATTATCAGCTGGTTTTTCAGCAAAAACTTTACAGGCCAGAAGGGAGTAGCATGATATATTAAAATTAATGAAAGGAATACTTACAGTAAAAAATATGGTACCCATCAAGGTTATCACTCAGAATTTAAGGAGAGATGAGGAGTTTCTCAGACCAGCAAAGCTAGAGGAGTTCATCAACACCAGACAGGTCACACAAGAAATGTTAAGGGAGTTCTTTCAATTGAATAGAAGAGGCCATAACTAGAAGTAAGAAAATTATGAATGAAATGAATCTCACTGGTACAATAAACATATAGTAAAGGCAGCGGGTCAACCACCTATGTAACTAGTACGAAGGTTGAAAGACAAAAGTAGACAATCATCTACCTATAATAATTAGTCAAGGTATACACAAAATAAGATGTCAAATATGATATCAAAAACCAAACATAGGGGAAGTATAAATGTAGCACTTTTGGAACACATTTGAACTTAAGCAACCATCAACTTAAAACAGACTGCAATATACATAGGATATTACATATGAAGCTCATGGTAAACACAAACAAATATCAATAATAGTTACACAAAAAATAAAGAGAAAGGAACTTAAACATAACACTAAGGGAGGTCACAAAACACCAACAGAAGACAGCAAGAGAAGAAGGAAACAGAACTACAAAAACAATAAGAAAACAATCAATAGAATGGCAGTAAGTCTATATCTACCAATAATTTAAATATATAAATAGACTGAATTCTCCAATCAAAAGACATAGGGTGTTTAAATGGACAAATAAAAACAAGACTATAGGGCACCTGGGTGGCTCAGTTGGTTAAGCAACTGCCTTCGGCTCAGGTCATGATCCCGGAGTCCCTGGATCGAGTCCCGCATCGGGCTCCCTGCTCGGCAGGGAGTCTGCTTCTCCCTCTGACCCTCCCCCCTCTCATGTGCGCGCTCTCTCTCATTCTCTCTGTCTCAAATAAATAAATAAAATCTTTAAAAAAAAAAAAAACAAGACTATATGTGATACCTACAATAGACTCGTGTCAGATCTAAAGACACACAGAATGAAAGTGAAGGGATGGACAAAGATATCCCATGCAGATGGAAATAAAAAGAAAGTTGGGGTAACAATACTTCTATCAGACAAAATAGACTTTAAAACAAAGGCTGTAATAAGAGACAAAAAAAGGTCATTCCATGATGATAAAGGAATAAATCCAACAAGATGATGTAACACTTGTAAATATCTATGGACTTAATATAGGAGCACCTAAATACATGAAGTATATATTAGCAGACACAAAGGGAGAAATTGACAGTAATAAAATAATAGTAGGAGACTTTATCACCCCACTTATATCAATGGATAGATCATCCAGACAGAAAATCAATAAAGAAACATTGGCCTTAAATGACACATTAACCAGATGAATTTAATAGATTTACAGAGCTTTCCATCCAAAATTGGCAGAGTGCACATTCTTTTCAAGTACACATGAAATATTCTCCAGGATATTCTCCAGGATAGATCATGTTAGGTCACAGAATATTCTCCAGGATAGATCATGTTAGATCACAAAACAAGTGTCAATAAATTTAAGAAGATTTAAATTATATCAAGTATCTTTTCCAACCACAACAGTTTGAAACTAGAAATCAATTGCAAGTCAATCAATTCAAATTTAGTAGAAGAAAGTAAATAATAAAGATAAGTGGAAATAAATGAAATATATACTTAAAAATTAGAAAAGATAAGGAAAACTATAAAAGTAGGTTATTTGAAATGATAAAATTGATAAGCCTTTAGCCAGACTTTCAAGAAAAGAAGAAAGACATTGATGAAAGAAATTGAAGGCAACAACAACAAAAAAATGGAAAGATATACCATGCTCATAGGTTGAGAGAATTAATATTGTTAAAATGTCCATACTACTGTATCTACAGTTTCAATGCAATTCCTATCAAAATACCCATGACATTTTTCACAAAGCTAGAACAAATAATCCTAAATGTGTAAGGAACCACAAAAGACCCTAAACAAAGTGATCTTGAGAACAAATAAAACTGGAAGTATCACACTCTCTGATTTCAAACTCTACTACAAAACCATAGTGATCAAAACAGTGCAATATTGGTAATTAGGACGTGTGGTACATTTTCTTGGGGGTTACTTTTTGAGTTTTGATTTACATAAAATAAATGCTCATATTTTACCTGTACATTTTGATGTCTTTTGACAACATATACATTTTCACAAATACGATCCCAATCAGGATAAGAATACTTCCCAACACCCCCAAAGTTCCTGGTGCACCCTTCCAGTCAACCCTCCCCCCAAGGCAACTACTTCACCAATTTCTATCACATTAGATTAGTTTCATCTGTTCCAGAAATTCATATACACAATAGGCAATGTTCATGTCTGACTTCCTTGCTCAACAGAATGTTGTTGTATACATCAGAAGTTCATTCCTTTTTGTTGCTGGCTAGTATTCTATTGTGTGAAAAACCCCACAATTTGTATATCTGTTCATTTGATGGACATTGGAGTTGTTTCCAGTGTAAATCCTTTATGAATAAACCTGTGATGAAAATCCTTGCCCCTCAAAGCAAACCAAACCAAAGCAAACCAAACCAAGAGTACAATGTCAGCACAAAAACAAACACATAGATCCGTGGAACCGAATAGAGTTCAGAAATAAACTCACACTTAAATGGTCAATTAGTCTTCAACAAAGTAGGCAAAAAATACAATGAGGGAAGACGGTCTCTTCAATAAATGGTGTTAGGAAGACTGGACAACTACATGCAAAATAGTGAAACTGGACTTTCTTATATCTATACAAAAATAAAGTCAAAATGTATTTAAAGACTTAAATGTAAGAATGGAAATTATAAAACTCTCAGAGGAAAACAGGAGCAAGATTTGGACATTGGTCTGAGCAATATTTTTTGGATCTGTCTGGTCATTAAAGGACAATAAAAGCAAAAATAAACAAATGGGACTATATCAAACTAAAAAAGTTTTTGCACAGTGAAGGAAAACATCAATAAAATGAAAAGGCAACCTACTGAATGATACACCTAATAAGGGGTTAATATCCAGAATATATAAAGAACTTATACAACTCAACACTAAGAACACAAATAATTCCATTAAAAATTGAGAGAGGACCTGAATAGACATTTCTCCAAAGAAGATATATAGATGACCAACAGACTCATGAAATATGCTCAACTTCACTAATCCTCAGAGAAATGAAAATCAAAACCACAATAAGATATCACCTCACACTTCTCAGAATGGCTGTTATCAAAAATAAGAAATAATGAATCCTGGTGAGGATTTGGAGAAAAGGGAACTCCATGCACTGTTGGTGGGAATGAAAAATGGGGTAACTGCTATGGAAAATAGTATGGGGGTTTCTCAAAATTTAAAAATGGAACTACCATATGATTCTGCAATTCCACTTCTGGGTATTTATCTGAAGAAAATAAAAACATTAATTTGAAAAGATATATGCTCCCCTATGTTCATTGCAGTATTATTTACAATAGCCAAAATAAGGCAGCAACCTAAACGTTCACTGATAGATATATGGGTAAGAAAATATTATTTATATATATCATGTATATATCATATATCAGCCAAAAAAAACCTATGAGATCTTGCCATTCGTGCAACATAGATGGACCTAGAGGGTACTATGCTGAGTGAATAAGTCAGAGAAAGACAAATACCTGTGATTTCACTTATATGTGGAATCTAAGAAAACAAAACAAGCAAAGAAAATTAAAAAAAACAAACCCAAACAGAAACATACCACAAATACAGAAAACAAATTGGTGTTTTCCAGAGAGGAGGGGATGGGAGAATGAAAAAAAATAGCAGAAAAATTAAAAGGTACAAACTTCCAGTTATCAAATAAATAAGACATGGGGATACAATGTACAGCATAGAAAATATAGCTAATAACATGTAACAACTTTGTATGGTGACAGATGGTAATTAAGTTATTATGGTGATTACCTTGTAATGTATACAAATGTTGAATCACTATGTCGTACAGGTGAAACTAATATATTATTGTCAACTACACTTCAATAAAAAGAAATAATAAAAAGAAATACTATTCTCCACTAAAAGGAACTGGGGCACCTTGGAGAAATGATTGAGTCTAGGGCTAAGGCAGAAAAATCAAATGAGTGTGGAACATCTTGTGTCAGAACATAAGGAGGTGTGGGCGCCTGGGTGGCTCAGATGGTTAAGCGTCTGCCTTCGGCTCAAGTCATGATCCCAGGGTCCTGGGATTGAGTCCTGCATCGGGCTCCCTGCTCAGCGGGGAGCCTGCTTCTCCCTCTGCCTCTCTGTCTCTTATGAATAAATAAAACCTTTAAAAAAAAAAAAAGAATATAAGGAGGTTTTCAAAGAACTATGGAGATTTGCCAAAGGGACAAAAACCAGTTTGAAGTGGCTCCCAATAGCCAAATCAGGGACAATTTGAATGTCATAAATAACAATGATAGTAATGGATTATAACCCAGTTAGTATAATTGGAAAACATGATTCAAAATTAAAATTGTGAGCCATTTGTTAGTATGCAATGAAAACAGACTAAGCAATGGTTCTGTAATAATGTTGTCAAGATGCATAACCTCAGTGTAGTTATGAGAGAACATTTTATAATTTTCAATCCTAAATTAAGGAAAAGGATTATTTTAGCAAATAATCAGCCTGTAATCATAAAACTTTTCAAGGTCATGAAATTCAAGAACAAATGTAGAAAATAGATAACTAAACAACAAACTTAGATATTGAGAACTAAATGGTTGATACTGAACTGAATCCTATTGCTATAAAGTGCCAGTATTGTGATAAAGGGGAAATTTGAATGGAATCTGAGGCTTAGATATTAGTAATGTATCACTATTTTCTGATTTTGAGGGGTCTGCTTAAGGAGAATTCATTTCTATGTTAGAATTATACATTAAAATATTTTGAGTTATTAAGATTGTTTTTGGCAATTATTCTTAACTGTTTCAGGAAACAACATTTATTCTTTGAACTATATTGTATCATTTCTCTAAGATTTATTTGGATTGCTACAAAATTAAACAAAAGCCCATTAAGTAGTACACTTAGAAATGTACAAATATAAAATAAAAAAGAATCTTGGACTTACAGATTTTATATACTCAATGCTGATATATCTTAATTGATAGATTTTGATAAAAAGAATAAATAACCCTGATTTTTCATTAGCATAATCAGTCATCTTTTCTTCCTTCAGTTTATATAAATTCCCTAATATGTTTCATTTTCTCATAACTATTACTTCTTATTATAATAATAATTATGTTGACAGTAATAATGAAAATAATAAGATATATTTAAAGAGAGCTTTTTGTGTGTGAAACACTGTTAAGAGTTTTAATATATTCTAACTCATGTCATTTTAACTTCCTCTACGTGCTAGATGTCTATTATATGGAATTACAATATAAATGGACTTATTGCTTTCATTTATGACTTGCATTAGGAAAAAAGCACATGAAACTAATAATACACTATATGTTAACTAACTGGTTTTTAAATAAAAACTTAAGGGGGAAAAAAGAATTCTCCCCTCCTTCTTGGCTCTTCTGTAAGTGAAGTGTACAGAATTCATAGTATTCTTTTTTTGTTGTTGTTGGAGAACTGAATCAAACAGATTTTATTCAACTTTTTAGGATGAGGAAAACAAATGATATAAAATAAGTCATAAGAAATGCTCTCTTGTACTATTTCAAACTATTTTCAATGCTTTACAAAATGCTCACACAGCAAATACAAAAAACTTTAACATAGTCTTATAACTTTTGCTGCAATAAATGCAACATTAACAAACATACAAATTTCTTCTGTACCAATCTTAAAAGTAGAATTACTGAATTACTAATTTTTACAATGTTATTCATACTTATTTTTATTCATATGTATTTAATGAGATCACTTCCAATACATAATTTTCCTTAACTTTATTTTTACATTAAGCCCGGTAGCCATCAAAAACCTTCCAGTAAGTTACACAGGTTTGTAGTCCAATTTAGACTCTAGCTTCTTAGAATCAACCACTTTTCTGACTGCTTTCATGAAGTCTTCCTGTACTACAAAATCATAGTATTCTATTGAAGAGGGTTTCTTTGAAACTGATATTATTCCATTTATCTGAAGAATATAATTTATTTTTAGACGTTCCCATGGTGTAAAGTTTTTTAGCAGTTGCAGCATGGATGAATTTAAACGTATGATTTCACAGCCTGAATTTGAATGTCTTCACAATCAAATAGTTTCAGAAGTAGTTTACCAAGGAAGAAATTCACTTTGTGGCAATGGAATTTTGGAACCACCAGAACAATGTGATTGTGGTGGTACAGAGGTTAGTAACAAACATAATAACTTATCTAAAGATTTTTCTTTGTGTTTCTTGTGTAGCCTTATAAATATAGATGTGATATAAAAGAGAAAGACTTTTTTTTCCCCCCCAAATGCTGCACCATTTATCAAATATCTAAGGGACATATTGGGCCATGTGATAATGGACTCATCCTGAATTTAAAGCATTTGAAGAGTTTAAGTAAAGGGTAAGTGTAGCATGGATTAAAGAGGTAGATTTTCTTCATTGTGTAACCATTAATAGCAATACCCACTTTTCTGTATTATAAACATGGTTAATGTCGATACTATTACCATTACCTCAGTCATCTCCTGAACTCCTCCAAAGTGACTGCATTGGTTCACTAAGTTATTACATGTGTATTGTTTACCTCCTCATCTCCTAATTTCCATTTTTGCAACTGTGGGATTTTTATTTATTTGAACTCAACTTCACAGAATTTGATTAATAATAGTCCTTGATGTGTTGTTGTTATATTTAGCTTTTTGTTATTACTTTTTTTTAAATTTGTGTTTAGTAAGATGGCTAATCATTGAATTTTGTTATAACTGCTTTCATATAATTATTAATAGTGATAATTTTGAGTATTTCATATTTGCTTGAGAAAATGTAAACTGTTAGGAATAAAATTCTATATAACTTGATTGCATTATAATTTTTAGGTTAGTGACTCAAATATTCTATATTTTTATTAGTTTTGTTTGCTTAAACTCTCAGTACTTAAGAAATAATATTGATACCTCCAACTATACAGTTGTATTTGCCTAATTCTCATTATAATTTACTCAGTTCATGCTTTGTATATTTTGAAGGTTTTTATATGGTGCAAACATATTTACAATTCTTATATCTTCCTAGAAATTTAACATTTACCTTTAAACACTGAATCTGTTTTTCTCTCATGTTGCTTTCTCTTTTAGCCTATCTGGTCTGGCATACATCTGTATCTGTGCACGCACTGGCTTTCTTTAATTCGTATTTCCCTAATATTTTTCTATTTACATTTAGCTTTTCTGTACTTTTACGTTCAATATTTTCATTGGGTTTTAATTTATTACTCATTCTGTGTTTGATTTATAAGATTATCCCGCAAACATTATGATTTTTTGCCTATTGTTTTAATTAATTAGAGTCCATAATTTATTCAGATTTCATTTGTTTTTACCTAATGGCATCTTTCTGTCCCAGGATCATCTCCAGGATACCTCATTACATTTACCTGTTATGACTTTTATTGTTGAGAGGGTGGAGAGGGATCGAGGTGGAGGGAGAGAGAGAATATTTATTTATTTATTTATTCTTATTATTTTAATTTTTAATTTATTCATTTGGGACAGAGAGATACAGAGAGATAGAGAGAGCAGGAGCAGTGGGGAGAGGCAGAGGAAGAGGGAGAAGCAGACTCCCTGCTGAGCAGGGAGCCCAACGTGAGGCTCCATCCCAGGACCTGGAGATCATGACCTGAGCCAAAGACAGTTGCTTAACCATCTGAGCCACCCAGGCTCCCGTATTTATTTTTTATTATTAACATATAATGTATTATATTTTTCAGAGGTACAGATCTGTGATTCAACAGTCTTACACAATTCACCAGCACTCACCATAGCACATACCTTCCCCAATGTCAATCACCCAGTCACCTATCCCTCCCACCCCCATCCACTCCAGCAACCCTCAGTTTGTTTCCTGAGATTAAGAGTCTCTTTTGGTTTGTCTCCCAGGAGAGGGAGAGAATCTTAAGCAGGCTCCATGCCCATCTAGCAGAGCCCATCATCACAGGGCTGGATCTCACAACCTTGAGATCATGATCCCAGCCGAAACTGAGATGGACACTTAACCAACTGAGCCACCCCAGCACCCCTGGCTGTTACGACTTCTTATGGTCCTCTAGACTACATATTATTTATAAGTTTAGTTGTCTCAAAATTTTTATATTTCCTATGTTCACTTTGCTACATTTGTTTTTCTTTTTTTATTAACATATAACGTATTATTTGTTCCAGGGGTAGAGGTCCGTGATTCATCAGTCTTACACAATTCACAGCGCTCAACTGAATTTTTTCTTTTGATCTGTATGTTTTGTTTTTCTTTCTATTTTTGTCAGTGATTCAGTAGATACGTACTTTCAATCTCCCTTTAGTGATTATCCTTGCATTTTACCATATATACTTAAGGTTTAACCATATCTGGGCCACATTCCCCCAAAATAACAGGATTTACAACCCAATTAACTTACATGACATTTTTGTAAAATATTTAATTTCTGTCATCTTTATTCTTTACATTAGAAAGTACTCCAAAGATTTTATTCAGAAGATAGTTGCTTTATTTTACCTACCATTCCTTTTATTTATTAAGCGGTTATTTTTTGCATGTAAAAGTTTCCTTCTGAAATAATGACCTTTTGAATTATATTCTATTCCTTAAAATATACCTAAATATATACTTAAAATATACTTTATATATTCTCTTTATATATGTTCTCTTGATAGGACAGTTCACTGCCCACTTTTGTTTACCAAAAAAAAATATTTATGTCATATTCATCATTTCATTGTGATATATAATACACATGAAATATGAATGAAGAAGGTAACAAATAGATACTTAACAAGCACCTGAATAATTTACACTGAGGTCAAAACAAACCTTAGCTCTACCAAAGGAGCTCTTTGCATGTCTCTTCCCAATCACATGCCCCTTCCTTCCAATCATCATTTACAATTTAATGATGATCATTTCAGTGCTTTACTCTTCAAGATAGTTTACCTCTATTTTTTGCATCCTTATGCAATATACTTTGGTTGGCTGTTTTTTACCTTTATATTGCAATCATATGGTTTCTATCATTTGGTAACTTGGCCTTTCATTCAATATTATACTTGCAAAGCTCATCTATTTTTAATATAGCTATAATCCAAATGTTTTCATTGCTTTTAGTGTTAATTTTTTTTTATTCTTATGTTAATCCCCATACATTACATCATTAGTTTTAGATGAAGTGTTCCATGATTCATTGTTTGTGCATAACACCCAGTGCTCCATGCAGAATGTGCCCTCCTCAATACCCACCAACAGGCTAACCCATCCTCCCACCCCCCTCCCCTCTAGAACCTGTTTGTTTTTCAGAGTCCATCGTCTCTCATGGTTCGTCTACCCCTCTGATTTCCCCCGCTTCATTATTCCCCTCCCGCTACCTTCTTCTTCTTCTGTTTTTTTTTTTTTTTTTTAACATATATTGCATTATTTGTTTCAGAGGTACAGATCTGGGATTCAACAGTCTTGCACAATTCACAGCGCTTACCAGAGCACATACCCTCCCCAGTGTCTATCACCCAGTCACCCCATCCCTTCCATCCCACTCCCCACTCCAGCAACCCTCAGTTTGTTTCCTACAATTAAGAATTCCTCATATCAGTGAGATCATATGATACATGTCTTTCTCTGTTTGACTTATTTCACTCAACATAATACCCTCCAGTTCCATCCACGTCGTTGCAAATGGCAGGATCTCATTCCTTTTGATGGCTGCATAATATTCCATCGTATATATATACCACCTCTTCATTATCCATTCATCTGTCGATGGACATCTTGGCTCTTTCCACAGTTTGGCTATTGTGGACATTGCTGCTATAAACATCGGGGTGCATGTACCCATTCGGATCCCTATTTTTGTATCTTTGGGGTAAATACCCAGTAGTGCAATTGCTGGGTATAGGGTAGCTCTATTTTCAACTTTTTGAGGAACCTCCATACAGTTTTCCAGAGTGGCTGCACCATCTTGCATTCCCACCAACAGTGTAGGAGGGTTCCCCTTTCTCTGCATCCCCACCAACATCTGTCCTTTCCTGACTTGTTAATTTTAGCCATTCTGACTGGTGTGAGGTGGTATCTCATTGAGGTTTTGATTTGGATTTCCCTGATGCTGAGCGATATTGAGCACTTTTTCATGTGTCTGTTGGCCATTTGGATGTCTTCTTTGGAAAAATGTCTGTTCGTGTCTTCTGCCCATTTCTTGATTGGATTCTTTGTTCTTTGGGTGTTGAGTTTGATGAGTTCTTTATAGATTTTGGATACTAGCCCTTTATCTGATAGGTCATTTGCAAATATCTTCTCCCATTCTGTTGGTTGTCTTTTGGTTTTGTTGACTGTTTCCTTTGCTTTGCAAAAGCTTTTTATCTTGATGAAGTCCCAATAGTTCATTTTTGCCCTTGCTTCCCTTGCCTTTGGCGATGTTTCTAGGAAGAAGTTGCTGCGGCTGAGGTCAAAGAGGTTGCTGCCTGTGTTCTCCTTTAGGATGTTGATGGACTCCTGTCTCACATTGAGGTCTTTCAACCATTTGGAGCCTATTTTTGTGTGTGGTGTAAGGAAATGGTCCAGTTTCATTGTTCTGCATGTGGCTATCCAATTTTCCCAACACCATTTGTTGAAGAGACTGTCTTTGTTCCATTGAACATTCTTTCCTGCTTTGTCAAAGATGAGTTGACCATAGAGTTGAGGGTCCATTCCTGGGCTCTCTATTCTGTTCCATTGATCTATGTGTCTGTTTTTGTGCCAGTACCATGCTGTCTTGATGATGACAGCTTTGTAATAGAGCTGGAAGTCTGGAATTGTGATGCCACCGGCTTTGCTTTTCTTTTTCAACATTCCTCTGGCTATGCGGGGTCTTTTCTGGTTCCATACAAATTTTAGGATTATTTGTTCCATTTTTTTTTTTTTTAAGTGGATGATATTTTGAAGGGGATTGCATTGAATGTGTAGACTGCTCTAGGTAGCATTGACATCTTCACAATATTTGTTCTTCCAATCCATGAGCATGGAACATTTTTCCATTTCTTTCTGTCTTCCTCAATTTCTTTCATGAGTATTTTATAGTTTTCTGAGTAAAGATCCTTTGTCTCTTTGGTTAGATTTATTCCTAGGTATCTTACGGTATTGGGTACAATTGTAAATGGGATCGACTCCTTAATTTCTCTTTCTTCTGTCTTGTTGTTGGTGTATAGGAATGCCACTGACTTCTGTGCATTGATTTTATATCCTGCCACTTTACTGAGTTCCTGTATGAGTTCTAGCAGTTTTGAGGTGGAGTCTTTTGGGTTTTCCACATAAAGAATCATATCATCTGCAAAGAGTGAGAGTTTGACTTCTTCATTGCCAATTTGGATGCCTTTGATTTCTTTTTGTTGTCTGATTGCTGTGTCTAGGACTTCCAATACTATGTTGAATAGCAGTGGTGATAGTGGACATCCCTGCCGCGTTCCTGACCTTAGGGGGAAAGCTCTCAGTTTTTCCCCATTGAGAATGATATTCGCTGTAGGTTTTTCATAGATGGCTTTTATGATATTGAGGTATGTACCCTTGATCCCTATACTCTGAAGAGTTTTGATCAAGAAAGGATGCTGTACTTTGTCAAAAGCTTTTTCTGCATCTATTGAGAGGATCATATGATTCTTGTTCTTTCTTTTGTTAATGTATTGTATCACATTGATTGATTTGTGGATGTTGAACAAACCTTGCAGCCCAGGGATAAATCCCACTTGGTCATGGTGAATAATCCTTTTAATGTACTGTTGGATCCTACTGGCTAGTATTTTGGTGAGAATTTTTGCATCCATTTTCATCAGGGATATTGGTCTGTAATTCTCCTTTTTGATGGGGTCTTTGGTTTTGGGATCAAGGTAATGCTGGCCTCATAAAATGAGTTTGGAAGTTTTCCTTCCATTTCTATTTTTTGGAACAGTTTCAGAAGAATAGGTATTAATTCTTCTTGAAATGTTTGGTAGAATTCCCCTGGGAAGCCATCTGGCCCTGGGCTTTTGTTTGTTGGGAGATTTTTGATGACTGCTTCAATTTCCTTAGTGGTTATAGGTCTGTTCAGGTTTTCTATTTCATCCTGGTTCAGTTTTGGTAGTTGATACATCTCTAGGAATGCCTCCATTTCTTCCAGGTTATCTAATTTGCTGGCATAGAGTTGCTCATAATATGTTCTTATAATTGTTTGTATTTCTTTGGTGTTGGTTGTGATCTCTCCTGTTTCATTCATGATTTTGTTGCTTTGGGTCATTTCTCTTTTCTTTTTGATAAGTCTCGCCAGGGGTTTATCAATCTTGTTAATTCATTCAAAGAACCAGCTCCTAGTTTCGTTTATCTGTTCTCCTGTTCTTTTAGTTTCTATTTCATTGATTTCTGCTCTGATCTTTATTATTTCTCTTCTCCTGCTGGGTTTAGGCTTTATTTGCTGTTCTTTCTCCAGCTCCTTTAGGTGTAGGGTTAGGTTGTGTACTTGAGACCTTTCTTGTTTCTTGAGACAGGCTTGTATTGCTATATACTTTCCTCTTAGGAATGCCTTTGATGCATCCCAAAGATTTTGAATAGTTGTGTTTTCATTTTCATTGGTTTCCATGTATTTTTTTAATTCTTCTTTAATTTCCTGGTTGACCTATTCATTCTTCAGTAGGATGCTCTTTAGCCTCCATGTATTTGAGTTCTTTCTGACTTTCCTCTTGTGATTGAGTTCTAGTTTCAAAGCATTGTGGTCTGAAAATAGGCAGGGAATGATCCCAATCTTTTGGTACCGGTTGAGACCTGATTTATGACCTAGGATGTGATCTATTCTGGAGAATGTTCCATGGGCACTAGAGAAGAATGTGTATTCCATTGCTTTGGGGTGGAATGTTCTGAATATGTCTGTGAAGTCCATTTGGTACAGTGTGTCATTTAAAGTCTTTATTTCCTTGTTGATCTTTTGCTTAGACGATCTGTCCATTTCAGTGAGGGGGGTGTTAAAGTCCCCTACTATTATTGTATTGTTGTCGATGTGTTTCTTTGCTTTTGTTATTAATTGGCTTATATAATTGGCTGCTTCCATGTTAGGGGCATAGATATTTACAATTGTGAGATCCTCTTGTTGGATAGATCCTTTAAGTAGGATATAGTGTCCTTCCTCATCTCTTATTACAGTCTTTGGTTTAAAATCTAATTTGTCTGATATAAGGATTGCCACCCCAGCTTTCTTTTGGTGTCCATTAGCATGGTAAATGGTTTTCCACCCCCTCACTTTCAATCTGGGGGTGTCTTTGGGTCTAAAATGAGTCTCTTGCAGACAGCATATCGATGGGTCTTGTTTTTTAATCCAGTCTGATAGCCTGTGTCTTTTGATTGGGGCATTTAGCCCATTTACATTCAGGGTAACTATTGAAAGATAGGAATTTAGTGCCATTGTATTGCCTGTAAGGTGACTGTTACCATATATTGTCTGTGTTCCTTTCTGGTCTACGTTGCTTTTAGGGTCTCTCTTTGCTTAGAGGACTCCTTTCAAGATTTCTTGTAGGGCTGGTTTTGTGTTGGCAAATTCCTTTAGTTTTTGTTTGTCCTGGAAGCTTTTTATCTCTCCTTCAATTTTCAATGACAGCCTAGCTGGATAGAGTATTCTTGGCTGCATATTTTTCTCATTTAGTGCTCTGAATATATCCTGCCAGTCCTTTCTGGCCTGCCAGGTCTCTGTGGATAGGTCTGTTGCCAATCTAATGTTTCTACCATTGTAGGTTACATATCTCTTCTCCCAAGCTGCTTTCAGGATTTTCCCTTTGTCTATGAGACTCGTAAGTTTTACTATTAGATGTTGGGGTGTTGACCTATTTTTATTGATTTTGAGAGGGGTTCTCTGTGCTTACTGGATTTTGATGCCTGTTTCCTTCCCCAAATTAGGGAAGTTCTCTGCTCTAATTTGCTCCATTATACCTTCTGCCCCTCTCTCTCTTTCTTCTTCTTCTGGGATCCCAATTATTCTAATGTTGTTTTGTCTTATGGTATCGCTTATCTCTCGAATTCTGCCCTCGTGATCCAGTAGTTGTTTATCTCTCTTTTTCTCAGCTTCTTTATTTTCCATCACTTGGTCTTCTATATTACTGATTCTCTCTTCTGCCTCATTTATTCTAGCAGTTAGCGCCCCCATTTTTGATTGCACCTCATTAATAGCCTTTTTGATTTCTACTTGGTTGGATTTTAGTTCTTTTACTTCTCCAGAAAGGGTTTCTCTAATAACTTCCATATTTTTTTCAAGCCCAGCTAGTATCTTTAAAGTGATGATCTGAACTCCAGATCTGACATCGTACTAATGTCCATATTGAGTAGGTCCCTGGCAGTCGGTACTACCTCTTGTTCTTTTTGTTGAGGTGATTTTTTCCGTCTTGTCATTTTGTGCAGAGGAGAATAGATTAATGAGAGAACAAAATGCTAGCAGAGTAACAACGTCCCCAGAAAATATACTGTAAAGAAATCAGAAAAGACCTGAAGCAGTGGGAAAAGAAAGGGAAAGAGAGAAAAAAGAAAAAGAAAAAAAAGAAAAAGATAAAGATAAAAACAAAAACAAACAAAACAAAACAACAACAACAGCAAAAAAAACAGAATGTGATCAAGTATGATCAGGCTGGTATATAGATCAGTGCCACACACTAGATTTGGGGTGTATTTTGGTCTTTTAGAAGAAAGTGCCTCCCAAAATTTTAAAGAAAGAAAAACTTATATATGTACAAAAATAAGGGTTGATATGATGAAGGGATGGAATATGATTGTAAAGATGGAAATTATAAAAAATTTTATAAAAGGAATTGATAAGAAGTTGTTTGAAAAAAGAAAGAAGAGGATTTAAAAAGAGAAAAAAGAAAAAAAAAGGGAGAGGATGTGATCAGGCAGGGGAATAGAAAACACCATATACTAGAGATTTAGGGTATATTTTAATCTGTTAGAAGAAACTATCTCAAAATTTTAAAGAGAGAACAACTTATATATATAAGCCAAAAATACAGGTAACTACTATGAAGGGATAGAATAGGACTCTAAAAATGAAAAATAAATTTTTTTTTTTAAAAAGGGATTGATAAGATGTTGGTTGAAAAAGGGAAAAAGAAAAATTCAAGAAGAAAAAAAAAAGAAAAAAAGACAGTTAAAAAAAAATTAACTTTAAAAGACTAAAGAATCATGGTAAAAAAGCCGTGAATTCTATGTGCAGTAGTCCCCTAGCGCTGGAGTTCTGCCGTTCTCATTGATCGGTAAACTTGGTCTTGGCCGGCTGTTCTCGCTGATCTTCTGGGGAGCGGCCTGTTGCCGTGGTTTCCAAATGTCTCTGCCGGAGGCGGAATTGCCCCGCCCTTGCCCCCTCCCGGCTAAGTAATCTGCTCGGGTTTGCTCTCCGGGGCTTTTGTTCCCTGCGAGCTTTCCGTACAGCTTTGGAGGCGGAGAGTGAAAATGGCGGTCTCCCAATCTCTGCCCCGGAGGAGCCGAGAACTCGGGGCCCTGCTCCTCAGTGAGCCCCCAGAGAAAAGCCGTCAGTCACTCCCGTCTCCCCGGTCTCTGGCCGCACTCCGTGCTCACCCGGCCTGTCACCCAGCATTTCTATCTCTGGCACCTGACCCCGGGTGGAGTCTCCAAACCCAGCAGATCCCTGCGGTGCGCTCCCATGCGGCTCCTCCCGGGGGAGGAAGGGGAGTCTCCCCGGATCTGCCGCTTGTTGGGTCCCTGCTGGAGGAGCAGGGGCCCGACTGGGCCGCGGATCACGGTTTATGGCCACCCCGAGCTGAGAGCCTGCGCCTGGGCTCCGCCTCTGCAGCCGGCTTCCCTGCTCCGTTACCTGGGAGCTCTGCCGCCCTCAGGCACCCCCGGTCTTTCTGTGACCCCGAGGGTCCTGAGACCACACTGTCCCGGAGGGTTCCACTCCCCGCTTAGCCACCAGAGTGACGTCCCTCGGCGGAGCAGACTTTTAAAAGTTCCGATTTTGTGCTCCGCGGCTCTAACACTTGCCAGAAGCAGCCGACGGAGGCCCCTCCCCTGCCGTCTATCCTCCCGAATATCACCTCGGATTCACTTCTCCGCATGTCCTACCTTCCAGAAAGTGGTCGCTTTTCTGATGAGAGAGTTGTTGCTCTTCTTTTCTTCAATCTCCTGTTGAGTTTGTAGCTGTTCAGAATGGTTTGATCCCTATCCAGCTGAATTCCTGAGAGGAGACGAAATCCAGGTCTCCTACTCCTCTGTCATCTTGCTCCGCCCTCATTTCTTTTAGTGTTAATTTTATGAATAGTATAGTTTATTTATTGATCTATGTCAGTGAAAATGTAAGTTTTATTATTAAGACTCTTGCAGTTAAGGCTTTCTTTTTGCAAATATTTCCTGCTGAACATGTCCCTGCATTGCTCTAGGCTCTTCCCCAATATGTGAATGTGCTATGTCCTGAGGTATATGTGTATGTATTTCTTTGAATTGAAGATATCTTACCTACTTTGGGTTTTTTTATTCTTTTTTTTTTAAGATTTTATTTATTTATTTGAGAGAGAGAATGAGACAGAGAGAGAGAGCATGAGAGGGGGAGGATCAGAGGGAGAAGCAGACTCCCCACCGAGCAGGGAGCCCAATGTGGGACTCGATCCCGGGACTCCAGGATCATGACCTGAGCCGAAGGCAGTCGCTTAACCAACTGAGCCACCCAGGCGCCCCGGGTTTTTTTATTCTTGAATGATCTGTGCATGTCTTCCATACATTTTTTGGTTATTTCATCAGCATTCACTTCTGTAAATTATCAGCAATTTATCATAGGTGTGGTAGAAGGCTCAGAGGTATGCTGTTTCTCCAGTAAACCAAATTTTCTTGGCATGAGACAGGTCTTGTAGGGAGGACCCCAATGATCTAGTAGTTCAGGTGAAGCAGTAGATGGGCTGGTGATATCTGTTTCTTATGGGGTGAACAGCCTCCTGTTTGTGAGGTTTACCAGTTTCAGAGGCCAGTCTGTTTATGAAGGAAATTTTGGGGGTTTTCCCACCCAATTAGATTGGGTTTTTCATAAAGAACTTTTAATGGGAATATCAGAATCATACATTTATTTCACTTAACTATGGAGTAAAGTTCTTTGGTTCCAATGAGCCAGTGGATATCAAAGGAGATTCAGGGCCAGAGGATGAAATCAGCTGTGTATGGTCAGAGATGCCTGCAATTTCATGAGATTGTAATCAGATGTAAGGCCCAATGACAAGGCTTTTTTCCCCCATTATCCTGGAGTGCTTTCAATGATCTTGTTGCTGAACTCCACCTACCCCCAATGAAATTTAGTTGCTTTTTTTGGTGACTCATATAGTGACATATCAAGAATATTATTTGAATTGTAAAGTCTGTCTTTAGTCATATATGTTTAAATTAAATAGCATGCAGCATAAAGCAATAAAGTTTTTCAGTGCAGGCCATTATAAAAATGTTATGATTGTGACAGAATATCTACACACTCAATAGTATGTCACATTTTACAAGAATTAGTATAATCCAGAGAAGACACATAACTGTGGGAGTCCAGGACAGTAAAACTATGCTCTAAGCATTGCCTGATGAAATTAAAATGAATTTGGTCAACTTCCCACAATGGTATACAAAGTAGTAGCTATACTCTTTGCTCTATGCCAAAGGCTATTAGTGGAAAAAACATTTTATTTTATTTATTTTTTGAAAAGATTATTTATTTATTTGTCAGAGAGAGCCCGCACAAGCAGGGGGAGCAGCAGACAGAGGGAGAAACAGGCTCCCCTCTGAGCAAAGAGCCCGATGTCGGACTCCATCCTAGGACCCTGGGTTCATGACCTAAGCCTAAGGCAGACGCTTAACTGACTGAGCCACCCAGGCATCCCGGAAAAAATATTTTAATTATTGTTAATTTGTTGTTCACTCTGGGAACAATGGTTTCTGATTCTTGTTTATATTTCAGTTGTGTAATGCAAGCCTCTAACTACTCATGACTTCCCCAGCCCCAGACAGTACTTCTTTATTTTTTCCTTACATGCAACATTCTACAACTTTGAGGTACTTTAGGAGTATAGGCAGTTCTTACTTTACCCAATCATTATAGAAGCTATGAATGTGTATCATGTTGAGAACTAAGAAAAAATTTATCAAGTGTTAAAACTAACACAAGAACAAAAATACACAAAAGCCATAAAAAAACAATAGCCAGGTTAGTTCCAGTGTTTAATAAGTTCAAACATACATTTTCAGAAGGTGTTACCTGTTGTGAAATTTCAATCTATTTTTTAAAAAAATAGTTGATGATTTTTTTAAAAGTAGTAATAGATTTATGGCAAAATTGAGCAAATAATACGGTGAGCTCTATATAACCATCCCTCCCACTACCCCAATTCCAGCACACAGTTTTTCTATTATAAGCATCTAATGTTAGTGTTGCACATTCGTTATAATGGATGAGCCAGTATTGATACATCATAATTAACTAAATTCAGTAGTTCACTTTTTGTGTTATACAATTTTGAGGATTTTCATAAAATTTATAATTTATAATGAATTCACTATTATAGCATCACATAAAATAGTTTCACCACCCTAAAAGTCCCCTGTGTTTCACTTATTCAATGCTCCTTCCCTTCTCACTCACTTTCATTTCTCTGATCTGTTTTGGGTTGATTTTTGCAGAAAAGATAGTCTGTGTCTAATTTTTTTTTTTTTTTTTGCATATGCACATCCAATTATTCCAGCAACATTTACTCAAAAGTTCATCCCCTATTCAATTGTCTTTGTTCTGTTCTTTTTCTTTAGTTAAGGTGGGAGTGATACTTCCGAGCTCTTTACATGTCAGAGCTGAAACCAGAAGTCCCTGAATTGCTCCAGTCTCTTTTTCACTGGTTAGCGCCTTCAAGTTTTGAATGATCCATTTGTTTTGGGAATTTCAGACCCTACTGATATATTTCCCTGTCTTCTTTGGAGCCTCAGGCTGCTAGCTTTGCCACCTTTCCTCTCCATGTTCTAACCTTGTTCCTAGGGAGACCCCTAGGTAGCCCATTGGAACCATCACTTCCACAAAACACGCAGAGTCAGCAATGCATGACCTGAGAGTGTGTGCCTTCTTAAAATTTGTGGTACTAGGTCAATTACCTGCTTTACCCAAGTCCCACCATTGGTAACAAATATCCATCATTGTCCCAGTGATCCTTTTCTGCAGGTAATCCTGCCCTTATAAAGTATCTTGCCACACTGAATAGGGCCCACCTCTATGATCATTAGGATCTGTGGAAATGATGGTGTGTTACTTTTGTGGATACGCCAGAAAGAACAGTTGTGATATTTGCATTTTATAGCATATAGAGCAACACACACAAATGTTCACATGTATTCCTCAAAATATATTTGGAATTTTTTCTACAGTTTATGTTTAGGTATGCAATCAATCTATAATTTTGCCTTACATGGCAAAAGGGACTTTGAATATATGATCAAGCTAAGGACTTTGAGAGTGTTAGGTATCCTCTATTATCATCTAAGCAGATCCAATGTAATAATGACAAAGGGCAGGTCAGAGTCAGAGGACATGTGAAAATGATATTTGGAGATGTTGTACTGCTGATTTTGAAGGTGAAGTTTCCATGAGCCAAGGAATGCAGGTGGCCTCTAGAAGCTGGAAAAGGTAGGGAAACAGATTTTCTCTAGAGCTTCCAGAGAATGCACAGCTTTCAACATCTTGATTTTAGTCCAGTAAGACCCATTTTGGACTTTTGATCTCCAGAACTAAAAAATAATGCATATACAGTTTTATACTAAGTATGGTACATTTTTTTTTTACAGCAGAAATAGGAATGAATACAAGACTGTGTCAATTCTGTGTTTCTTTTGATAGGCAAACTCCTTGAATGCATTTTAACTATTTCCTGCCAAGCAGCCTGCAGTTTTCTGAAAACAATAATTTGGCTATCATAGCAAGCTAGATAGGGAGAAATTGGCCTATTTTGGGAGAAATCATTGCTGCCAAGACATTTGTTGCAATCTCAGCAGCATTTTGCTGATGTTAAGTTCAAGGTCCAGTACTTAGGAGACTGAATATTAATGTAGGAGAAACATAAATGCCAGAAGGGACCTGTAAGAGGTAATCTATATTCTCTACCCCTTCTCCACCAACTGAGCCAGCTAGGCACCCCAGAAATTACCATATTTAAAGACTATACTTCCTGTCTTGAGTGTGTGTTCCACTGGGATTTAACTCTTGGTTGTCTACTTACCTTTTAAAATGTCTTTTACAAGAATACATTTTGGGACACCTGGGTGGCTCAGTGGGTTGAGTGTCCGACTCTTGATTTCAGCTCAGGTCATGATCTCAGGATCATGGGATAATGCCTCGTGTCAGGATCCATGCTCAGTGGGGAGTCTGCTAGAAATTCTCTCTCTCTCTCAAATAAATAAATAAATCTTTTTTTTTAAAAAAGTACATTTCATCTTTCTGAAGATGATCTTCTGTAACCCAGTGGTGAGAGAGAATTTCTCCCAAGAACAGACCATCAGATTCTTCATTAGATTTTCTCTGGCATAATATTCAGATCTACATGGCCTTATGACTCAGACTTGAACTATTGGTTTTCTTTTCCCGGCCCTTGGTTTGCAGGGAATTTTGTCTACCTTTTGCAAAAGTGTTTATTCAGAGTATTTTATTGCCCAGTTCCTGAATGGTTTTTCAGAGATTATTCCTGAGACACAAGAGGAGATTCAGTTGTTTCTGATAGCCTGGTTGCACTGTTTGTATGAACTGATTGATCTGATTTGCATGCCTATTTCATCATCTGGGCACTCTTAGTCTTCATTAAAAACCTAAGATGGAGTCACAGTGGACCAGAGAAAAATGGTTGCTTGCCCCCACGGGATTTCAAGAGCATCTATTGGAAAATGGGAATTTATTTTGGGTAGGCCATTGTTTTATTATAGGTGTAAAGACTGTTAAAAAGAAGATAACAGGCCCATAATGGTGTCACTTGGGGTAAGCCCCATGTTGACCAAACCAAGACTTAAATGGTTTTAACTCTCCCAGAAATAGAATCTTAAACCAGCCAAGTCAGGAATCACCTGATCATAACTAGCTATTGCCTGATAGACCCCTGATATCCCCTAAAGGAATGTAACTTTGCAATAACAAACACGCTTTTTTGCCAGTATAACTTCCTTGTTCCCGCTCCCTTCTGCCTGTAAAAGCTTTTCATTTTGTATAGCTTCGCAGATATTTCTTTGGCTAGACTAGATGCTGCCCAGTTTGAATTGATTTTTGCTCAGTTTATCTCTTAACAAGACCTACTGCAATAAGCTACAGTGAGTCTTTACATTCTCATACTCCATGTCTATATCATTAACCGGAGTGGTCACTGACAAATGATGCTTAGAGCATGAGGTTGGTTCTTAAGTGACCAAGTGACTTCCTAGTTTTCAAATCCAGAAAAACCTGCATTGATCCCTAAAATGTTAGTCAGATGAGCCTAGGTTTTAGGATTTCATTAGGCTTTTGCCTAAATATCTAATTTCTTCCCTTTCTCATGCATTAAGAACATATCTCAGTAAATGTTAGAGTGACTAACTGCTCTTGATCACCAGGGATTTTTTTATCTATATTTATGGCTATGGCAGAAGGAAAGTAGTTTTATTTTCTTGATAGTGTAGGTGAGTGAATAACCACCACAATAAGCTTTCCTTAATATTACAAGACCACCAACCCCACTGATGGAACTCATCGGGAATCTCAACAATGGTCAAAAGACCATTTGTCCCCGTTATCACTGAAAACTTCAACAACCTAGTTAGCTCCACACCTGGCCAGATGATCCATAGGCATTGTGACTTTGTCTTTTGTTTCAGCACAAAATTTAGGATGTGTCTAGGTAGTCTTCACTATATTTATTTATATTGTTTTCCTTTTGGCTTGCTGAATTTTGTTTTGTTTTTTAATTTGACTTATGTTATACTTAATTAGATGTGGATAAAAGAAGTATTAAAATATTTACATTACCACAGACAGCTCTCCCATAACTCCATTGACTTGGAGCAGTCAATCCCATTAGTATCTGAAACGTCTAATCCTGTCACAACACATTATTTTTGCCTACTACTGAACTTCACATGAATGAATCATAGATTTTGGATCCTTTTTGATTGTAGATTTTTTGCTTATATTTTTGATATTCAACTGCATGATTGAATATATCTGTAGTTCATTGGTACTTATTGTGGAGTAGTATTTTTTTGTATGAATATAACATAGTTTGTTTATTCCTGGAATTATTAATGAACATTTAGGTTGTTTTTGGTTTCAACTATTATGAAAAATGCTTCTAAAGAACATGTCTTTTTTTTCTATTTTTAGGAATAGAATTGCTGGGTCATATGTTAATTGTACTATTAAATTTGTAATAAAACATCAATCTGCATTTTAAAATCCTTGTAATATTTTACATTCCAACCATCCATGTATGAGAGTGGCAGTTGTTCCTTATTCTTACCAACTTTTGTTACTGCCAGTCTCTTTCATTTTAGTAATTTCAATGTGTGCTTGTATTTCACTGTAGTTTTAATTTGTATCTCCCTGATGACTAATCATACTAGACAGTGTCTCATGTGATTGTGCAACATTCATATGTCTATGTCTCCTTTTTGAATGTTTACATATTTTACATATTTTGATGGGATTGTTTGTTTTTTTATTATATAGTTATAGGAATTCTTAATATAAACTATATGCAAATCTTTTGTCAGATTTTCTCCCAATATGTGGCATGGTTTGTACTTTGTGTCTTATCAATCCCAAGGTTGTGAAACTTTCTCATAAGTTTTCTTTTAGTTTACTGATTTTAGCTTTGATGTGTATGCCTATGATACATTTTGAGTAACTTTTGTTGGTTAAGTATTAGGGCATATTTTTTCTCTATATGTATATCTAATATCTCTAGCCCCGTTTGTTGGAAAACTATCATTTTTCCCATTGAATTACTATGCTACCTTTATTGAAAAACAGTTCACATGCTTTGTGTTTTATTGATCCGTACATGTATCCTTACACCAGTACCATCCCTTCTTACCCTGATGCACAAAATTAAGTAAATTGTCTCTTCATATTTTGTACTTTTTTTGAAGATAGATTTGGTGATTTTAGGTCTTTGTATTTCTGTGTAAAATTTGGAATCATTTTTCCATTTCTACCCATATCCCCTAAAAAATAAAAAATAAAAAAAAAACTTTGCAAAATTTTGATTGGGATTTTTTTTGGGATATATACATGAATTTGTGGGGAATTAATGTATTCATAATGTGATTTTCAAACTATGAACATGGCATATCATTCCATTTAGTTAGATGTCTCTAATTAAATTAAAACCTAAATATTTCATATTTCTGAATGTTATTGTAATTTGTGTACATTTAAAAAAATCCATTTCCAGTGTCTTTTGCAGGCATATAGAAATAGAATTAAATCATGAAAGTTGATTCCTCTGATAACCAGTTTAACATTACTTTGAATGATCCATATTTTGGAAAATACCTGTGAAATGTCTAAATTAAAATGATCAAATAATCCCAGTGAATATATGAAAAAAAGAATAAAATTTTGGCATTTATTCCAGAAGTAGAGAAACATTTCGGTACTTTTCAACATATATCAAAATTAACAAAGAGACAAAAATTATGATATTAAATATTGAAGAGACATTTGATAAAAGTTTGGACAACTAGAAGTAAAAAATATATCCTTTGATTTCTCTAGTTTCTCAATGGCATACCACAGTTACCTATTTTATTTCTTTTTAAGATTTTATTTCTTTATTTGAGAGGCAGAGAGAGAGAGCTAGAGAGCACAATCAGGGGAGAAGGAGAAGCAGGCTCCCCACAGAGCAGGGAGACTGATGCAGGACTCGATCCCAGGGCTCTGAGATCATGACCTGAGCTGAAGGCAGCCATTTAACCAACTGAGCCACCCAGACTCCCTAACAGTTACCTATTTTTAAGTTTTCACATCCAGTCCCTTAGTGGGATCCATTTCTAAAAAAAAAATTTTTTTGAAGATTTTATTTATTTATTTGACAGAGAGAGATACAGTGAGAGAGGGAACACAAGCACGGGGAGTGGGAGAGGGAGGAAGCAGTCTTCCCCTCAGCAGAGAACCTCATGCGGGGCTCGATCCCAGGAGGCTGGGATCATGACCTGAGCCGAAGGCAAACGTTTAACGACTGAGCCACTCAGGCGCCCCATGGGATCCATTTTTAATCCGCGATTCATTGAACATCAACTTTCCACTTCCAACTTCCAACAAGCCCAGCATTTGGTGTAGCTTTCCATTATACATTGAATATTGTCAGAAAATGCTCTTCACTGTAGGCTCTGTCTTTGATTCTAGCATTTGGAGGCTTTCCCTTTCATGTCATTGATTTTTTTTTGCTCCCAATATTAATATTTAGTGTGTGTTCAATCTTCTGTCTTTACTAAATACTCTTGATAATTTTTATTAAAATCTTTATATTATGCATAATACATTATTTTTAATAATGAAACATGAAAATGGAAAAATACCTGACTCCTATAAATATTAAAACTTATATAATAACATTTTTAAAATTTTATTTATTTACTTGACACAGAGAGATAGCGAGAGAGAGCAGGCACAAACAGGAGGAGTGGTAGGCAGAGGCAGAGGGAGAAGCAGGCTCCCCACTGAGCAGGGAGCCCAATGCAGGGACTCCATCCCAGAACCCTGGGATCGTGACCTGAGCCGAAGGCAGACGCTTAACTGACTGAGCCACCCAGGCACCCAATAATAACATTTTTAAATAAACTTTAGTATATGCAGTTAATGTAATTGAAGACATTGACATTGTATCTAATTTTATATAGCATATTTATATAACAATCCAGGTATTACAAAAAGATCAGGAATAAATTATTATTCTATTAAAGCAACTGATAAATTTAACTTCCGTTTTGGGAAAGAGATACATCATTATAGCTTCCTTCACAACACACCACTCAAACCTAACACGAACATTTTACTCACATATTTACTGGGGTCAGATTGGAAGAAAGTTTTATCCATAAACTCAAGAACAAACCACAAAAAAAGATGATAGTTCTCAGAGTTCTCAGATAGTTCTACCATTTCACAATCTCACAATATCTAAAATTTACCCAAACAAACAAACCCAAAATGTACCAAAACAAAAGTCAGTTGTCAATGACAAATTATAAAACATAGTAAACATATATTAGTGGCCAGGGGTTAATATAATTAATATAAAAGTGCTTATGAATAAAGGAAATAAACAGAATGCCTTAACAGAAATATATGCATAGAAATATAAACCAGAATGTGAATTTTTTTTAAAATTTATAGCTCATTAGTAATTAAAATAATAAAACTGAAACAGATGTAAGCACTTATTTTCACCTATCACACCTATCACTCTACTAATTTTTAAATATTACTAACAGTCTTGTGAAACATCACTCTTGCACTGAATAGATAAGTATATAGATAGAAGGAAATAAATGTATGTTATAGTCTTTAATATTTTTGTACTCTATGACCTAATAACTTCTAGAATTAATCTTTAATATAAAATCTTGGAGATAAAAATAAATAATAATAATAATAAAATTTTCATTGAGGGCGCCTGGGTGGCTCAGTTGGTTAAGCAACTGCCTTCAGCTCAGGTCATGATCCTGGAGTCCCGGGATCGAGTCCCGCATCGGGCTCCCTGCTCGGCAGGGAGTCTGCTTCTCCCTCTGACCCTCCTCCCTCTCATGCTCTCTGTCTCTCATTCTCTCTGTCTCAAATAAATAAATAAAAATCTTAAAAAAAAAAAAGTTAAATCCTTGTTAAAAAAAAAAAAATTTCATTGAAACATCCTTTACATAAAATGTTATAATTTAGAAACCTCTATTTTGTTACATTCATAAATTTTTATGGATTCTCAAAATGATATCTTGAGGAGAATTGATGAGATGAAAAAGTACTATAATATAATAAATGGAAAAATACTTTTAAATTTACAGTGCATATATTTATGAACACAAAGAAGATTGACAGAAATTACATTAAATTTTTAACAGTTCAGTTTCTATTATTTATGGAATCATAAATAATTTCATTACTATCTTCTTTTCCTATACTGGAAATATATTAGTTTTAAATGAAATGGTGTTATAAATAAATACAGAAGTAAAAATTATAGTGTGATTGTAATTAACTAAGAGACATACTAGAGTACATTTTGACAATAAATAAAATGATTGAAAATTCCTATTATTGAACTTTATTATATTTACCTTTAGCATTGCAAACATTTGAGAAAATGCTGTAATCCTGCAGATTGTACTCTGACTGAATTTGCAGAGTGTGGCACTGGAGCATGCTGTGATACAGAAACTTGTCTGGTAAGCTTTCAAATTACTACAGTATTTTCTTTCATGAATTTTTCTGTTCTTGTGCATTCATTTCTTTTTTTTTTTTTTACACAACTTTCAAATATATAACTTTAAATATTTGATTCATACACAGTTGACTTCAGAATTCAGAAGATGTTCTTAGATTTTTTTCAACTTCTTTCTTATCTTCGCCTTCACTGTATTTCAGTCTCTACTCAAGATCCATCCAGTTATCCAATACTGATTCTAGATTATTTGGGTACTATGGATTCCTCTTGGTCATACCTGAGGCCATACCTGAATGTAGCTCTTCATGACCCAACAACTTATGACAAAATTACAAATAAGCCACCCAACACAAAGTTGACATTCAATGTTTGAATAAACAAACAATAATAATAATCTCATTTTGAGAACGGCAGAAAAGGAGTCCATGTAGAATAGTCAACAACATGTAGCATGTCTAATACTGAAGTTTAACTCTGTTAAACAGTGTGTCCCAGAAGTAGATTGAATCCTTGACTTCCCTTGGGAAGTTTTCCATTCAATTCTCCTTTATAGCCACACTTGAAAAGAGACTGAGTAAGATTTGTCTTTTGGGGATCACGTCATAGCATCTTACCTTTTCTGTGTCACTTTCAGGAGTCAACGACAATTATAGAAGCTGATTAATTAGAGATCTTGATTGCCAGATTTCAGATTTGCCAGGTTCTCTGTCAGTGAAATCTCTTCTAACGTCATTCTACTTTGTTCTATGTGTGTTCTTTTTCACTCTATGTGCTATAACTAAAACCAGTGGTACTTGTCTTCAAGGAGCATAAATATAGAGGCAAGCCTAGAGTTTCTGCCACTTAGCAATAAACCTTGTTGCTCTTCCCTTCACCAGAGCTCTCATCTTGGCCTTTGTCTCCAAATCAGCAGAATTGAGCAATAAGCCTTTTCTACACAGTGCCTTGCCCCTTCCCTTACACATGGATAATTCCTACATTTGGTAGGGCCTTTAAAAACATTAAGGTGAAAATCATGTACCATAACATTTGCAATTTTCAGGTGAACAATTTAGTGGCATTCAGTACATTCACAATGTTGTGCAACTGCCACCTCTATCTAGTTCCAAAACATATTCCTCACTCAAACAGGAGACTCCCAGCCCTTTAAGTCCTTGTTCTCCTTTCTCCCTTCCCCTCGGTCCCTGGCAACCACCAATTTGTGTTCTGTCTGGAGTAACCTATTCTGGATATTTCATATAAGTAGAAGCATAGAATATGTGACCTTTTGTGTCTGGCTTTCTTCACTTAACATAGCATTGAATGTTCATCCACCTTGTAGCATATGTATCAGTGTTCCTTTATATGGCTGAAAATATTCCATTGTATGAATATACCACAATTTTGTTAATCTAGTCATCCATTGATGGACATCTGGGTTTTTTCCAATCTGTTTCACTGGAGCTTTTGAGTAAATTCATAATTTGACTTTAGTTAAAAATGTAGTAATAATGGAAATGACAGAAATACATTGCTCTTGTTTAAATTATTTTATATTTTTGGTTTACTACTTTACAAAAATAATTGTTTTTCTTTGTCCCACAGATGTCTGTAAAAGGAACTGTATGTCGGGAAAGCAAAGATCCATGTGATTTTCCAGAATTTTGCAATGGAAGAAGTGAATTTTGTGTACCTGATGTGAAATCTGCTGATTTAGAACCATGCAATAATAAGACTGCCTATTGCTATAATGGGATATGCCAAGATACAGATAAACAGTGTGCAGACTTATTTGGAAAATGTAATAGTTGCAGTTTTTCTGGGGTTCATTTTCATTATTTTGTCTTATATTTTTCCCAGTAAAGTTAACATACAGAGTTATATTAGTTTCAGGTGTAAAATACAGTGATTTAACAATTTTATGCATTACTCAGTGCTCAGCATGATAAGTGTACTCTAATCCCCATCACCTATTTCACCTCTGGTAACCATCAATTTGTTCTCTATAGTTAAGAATCTGTTTCTTGGTTTGCATCTTTCTCTCTTTTTTCCTTCCCTCTGTTAGTTTGTTTTGTTTCTCAAATTCCACATGTGAGTGAAATCATGTGATCTTTGTCTTTCTAAGATTGACTTATTTTGCTTAGCATTGTTGCTCAATTCCTGTATCACTTCTAGCAATTTTTTGCTGGAGTCTTTTGGGTTCTCCACACAGAATATCATGTCATCTGCAAAGAGTGAAAGTTTGACTTCTTTGCCAATTCAGATGCCTTTTATTTATTTTTGTTATCTGCTGGCTGAGGTTAGGACTTCTAGTACTATGTTGAACAACAGTGGTGACAGTGGACATCCTTGCCATGTTCCTGACCCTAGGGGAAATGCTGTCAGTTTTTTTCCCATTGAGAATGATATTTGTTGAGGGTTTTTTGTATATAGCTTTTATGATATTGAGGTATGTTACTTCTATCCCTATACTGTGAAGAGTTTTAATCAAGAAAGGATGCTGTATTTTGTCAAATGCTTTTTCTCCATCTACTGAGAGGATCATATGGTTCTTGTGCTTTCTTTCCTTAATGTAGTGTTTGATTGATTTACGGATGTTGAACCACCCTTGCATCCCAGGAATAAATCCCCCTCGGTCGTGGTGAATAATGCTTTTAATGACTGTTGGATCTTGTTGAGAATTTTTGCATCCATGTTCATCAGGGATATTGGTCTGTAATTTTCTTTTTTCATTGGGTCTTTGCCTGGTTTTGGGATCAAAGTAATGCTGGCCTCACAGAAAGAGTTTGGAAGTTTTCCTTCCATTTCTATTTTTTGAAACAGCTGATAATAGGTATGATTCTTTAAATGTTTGGTAGAATTCCCTTGGGAAGCCATCTGGCCCTGGGCTCTTGTTTGTTGGGAGATTTTTGATTAGTGCTTTAATTTCCTTGCTGGTTATGGGTCTGTTCAGGTTTTCTATTTCTTCCTGTTTCAGTTTTGGTAGTTTATAAAACATCTCTAAGAATGCATCCATTTCTTCCAAATTGTCTAATTTGTTGGCATATAGTTGCTCATAATATGTTCTTATAATTGTTTGTATTTCTTTGGTGTTGGTTGTGATCTCTCCTCTTTTCATTCATGATTTTATTTATTTGTGTCTTTTCTCTTTTCTTTTGGATAAATCTGGCCAGGGGTTTATCAATCTTGTTAATTCATTCAAAGAACCAGCTTCTAGTTTCTTGATCTGTTCTACTCTTCTTTTGGTTTCTATTTCATTGATTTCTGCTCTGATCTTTATTATTTCTCTTCTCCTGCTGGGTTTAGGCTTTATTTGCTATTCTTTCTCCAGCTCCTTTAGGTGTAGGTTAGGTTGTGTATCTGAGACCTTTCTTGTTTCTTGAGAAAGGCTTATATTGCTATATACTTCCCTCTTAGGACTGACTTCACTGCATCCCAATGGTTTTGAACATTTGTGTTTTCATTTTCATTTGTTTCCATGATTATTTCTTAAATTCTTCTTAAATTCTTCTTAAATTTCCTGGTTGACCCATTCATTCTTTAGTAGGATGCTTTTTAGCCTCCATGTATTTGAGTTCTTTCTGACTTCCTCTTGTAATTGAGTTCAAGTTTGAAAGCACTGTGGTCTGAAAACATGCAGGGAATGATCCCAATCTTTTGGTATCAGTTGAGACCTGATTTGTGACCCAGGATGTGATCTATTTTGGAGAATGTTCCATGTGCACTCGAGAAGAATGTATATTCTATTGCTTTAGGATCTGAATATGTCTGTGAAGTCCATCTGGTCCAGTGTGCCATTCAAAGTCTTTATTTCCTTATTGATCTTCTGCTTAAATGATATGTCCATTGCTATGAGTGGGGTGTTAATGTCCCCTATTATTATTGTATTATTATCAATGTGTTTTTATTTGGTTTGTATAATTGGCTGTTCCTATGTTATGGGCATGAATATTTATGATTATTAGATCCTCTTGTTGGATAGACCCTTTTATTATGATATAGTGTCCTTCCTCATCTTTTATTACAGTCTTCGGTTTAAAATCTACTTTGTCCTATATAAGGATTGCTACCCCAGCTTTCTTTTGATGTCCATTAGCATGATACATTGTTCTCCACCCCCTCACTCTCAATCTGGAGGTGTCTTTGGGTCTAAAATAAGTCTCTTGCAGATGGCATATTGATGGGTCTTCCTTTTTTATCCAATCTGATATACTGTGTCTTTTGTTTGGGGACATTTAGCCCATTTATGTTCAGAGTAATTATTGAAAGATATGAATTTAGGCCATTGTATTACCTGTAAAATGACTGTTTCTGTGTATTGTGTCTGTTCCTTTCTGGTCTTTGTTTGTTACTTTCAGGTTCTGTCTCTGCTTAAAGGATTCCCTTTAATATTTCTTGTAGGGCTGGTTTAGTGATCACAAATTCTTTTAGTTTCTATTTGTCCTAGAAGCTTTTAACCGCTGCTTCTTCTCTAAATGACAGCCATGTTGGATAAAGTATTCTTGGCTGCATATTTTTCTCATTTAGCACCCTGAATATATCATGCAGTCCTTTCTGGCCTGCCAGGTCTCTATGGACAGGTCTTCTGCCAGTCTAATGTTTCTACCCTTGTAGGTTACAGACCTCTTGTTTCAAGCTGCTTTCAGGATTTTCTCTGTCTCTGAAATTTGCAAGTTTCACTGTTATATATGAAGATGTTGACCTATTTTTATTGATTTTGAGGGAGGTTCTCTGTGAGCCCTGGACTTGAATGCCTGTTTCCTTCCTCAAATTAGGGAAGTTCTGCACTATAATTTGCTCCAATATACCTTCACTTTCCTCTTCTTCTGGGATCCCAATTCTAATATTCACTTTATGTTATGACTTATATCTCAAATTCTCCACTTGTGATCCAGTAGTTGTTTATCTCTTTTTCTCAGCTTCTTTATTCTCCACCATTTTGTCTTCTTTATTATTAATTCTCTCTTCTGCCTCATTTATCCTAGCAGTTAGAGCCTCCATTTTTTATTGCATCTCATTTTAGCCTTTTTTATTTCAACTTGATTAGATTTAGTTCTTTTATTTCTCCAGAAAGGGATTCTCTAGTGTCTTCTATGCTTTTTTCAAGCCCAGCTAACATCTTTACTATAATTGTTATTCTGAACTCTTGTTCCAAAATCTTAATTATACCCACACTGATTAGGTCCCTGTCAGTCAGTACTGCCTCTTGTTCTCTTTTTTGATGTGAATTTTTCCTTCTTGTCATTCTGCCCAGAGAAGAATAGATGAATGGGAGAACAAAATACTAAAATGGCAACAACGACTCCAGAGAAATGTACACTAAACAAACCAGAAGAGACCTGAAACTGAAAAATAAAATTAAAAGAATATAATCAGACAGGTGAACAGAACAGAACAATACATTGGATCCTGTGTTATTTTGGTCTGTTTGTTAGAACACTAGATCCCAAAATTGTAAATAAAGAAAAACTTATATCAGTACAAAGATAAAATTATATACAATGAAAGGATAGAATGTAACTGTAAAAATGAACATTAAAAGACAAAAAAAAAAAAAGAGAGAGAGAGAGAAGGAAAACAGACAGGTGAACAGAACAAAACAATACACTATATCCTGAGTGTATTTTGGTCTGTTTTTTAGAAGAAACTACATCTCAAAATGGTAAAGAAAGAAAAACTTATATATGCACACAAATAAAATTAAATACAATGAAAGGATAGAATGTAATTGTGTAATTGTAAAAGTGAAAATTAAAAATAGCCTTAGAAAAGAGTTGATAAAATAAGAAATTGGTTGAAAAAGGAAAGAGAAAAAAATTAAAATTGAAAGATTAAAGAATCATGGGGAAAAAGCCATGAATTCTAGACACAATTTCTCTTTGGCACTGGAGTTTTATAGTTATTTGTGATCAGTAAACTTGGTCTTAGCTAGATGTTCTTCCTGATCTTCTGGGGGAAGGGGTCTGTTGCTCTGATTCTCACATGTCTTTGCCCCTGGTGGAACTGCACCACGCTTCCCAGGGGGCTAGGCTAAATAAGTGACTCCGGGTTGCTCTAGGTGGCTTTTGTTCCCTGAAGCCTTTCAGTGCCACTATAGAGGATGAGAATGAAAATGGCAGCCTCCCAATCTCCAGTTCCAGAGCTGAAAGCTTACTCCCCCCAGTACTCAGTACCCCCTCAGGGAAAAGCAATCAATCACTCCTGTCTCCTTGGTCTTTGTCTATCCTCCATGCTCACTCAGACACATGATCCTACTTCAAGTCTCCAAACCCTACAGTCTCCTGCAGCAGACACCTGTGCCGCTCCTGGGGGGGTGGTGGTGGTGGGGGGGAGGTGTTTGCCTTGGTCTGCCACTTGCTGGGCCCCTGCTCAGAGAGCAGCAGCCTGATTGTATTGTGGTTTGGGGGGTTATGGCAACCCTGAGCTGAGTGTCCACTCCTGGACTCGTTGATTGCAGCTGGCTTTTCTGCTCAGATGCCTGGGAACTCTGCCACACTCGGGAACGACTGTTCTTTCTTGACCCCAGGGATCCTGAGACCATGCTGTCCCACCTAGGATGCCCTGCTTTGCCACCTTAATGCCTTTCAGACAGGGATATTCCCCACTGGAGAAGATTTCTAAAAGTTCTGATTTTGTGCTCGACGGCTATATCACTTTCTGGTAGCTGGCTGATGGGGGCTCCCTTCCCCTACGGTTTATCTTCCCATATATTGCCTTGGATTCACTTCTCCACAGATCCTACCTTGCAGAAAGTGGTGGCTTCTCTATTTGCAGAGTTGCAGCTATTCTTTTTTCAATCTCCAGTTGAGTTTACAGGTGTTCAGAATGATTTGATAGCTATCTAGCTGAATTCCTGGGACCAGACGAAACTAAGGTCTCCTACACCTCCACCATCTTGGACCTCTTCTCTACCAATTTGGATACCATTTTTTTCTTTTTGTTGTCTGATTGCTGTGGATAGGATTTCTTTGTACTTTAAATCTACTTTTTTGAGGGTTTTTATTATGAATGGATGTTATACTTTGTCAAGTGCTTTTTCTGCATCTATTGAAATGATCATATGGTTCTTACCCTGTCTCTTATTGATGTGATATTGATTTGTGAATATTGAACGACCTTGCATCCCAGGAATAAATTCCATGTGTTTGTGGTGAATGACTTTTTAATATATTGTTGAATTTGGACTGCTAGTATTTTGTTGATGATTTTTGCCTCTATGTTCATCAGATATATTGTCTTGTAATTCTCTTTTCTTTCCTTTTTTTTTTTGGTGTCCTGATCTGGCTTTGATATCAGGTGATTATGGTCTCATAGAATGGATTAGGAAATTTTCCTTCTTTCTATTTTTTGGAATAGTTTGAGAAGAATAGGTATTAACTCTTCTTTACATGTTTTGTAGCATTCTCCTGTGAAGTCACCTGGTCCTGGACTCTTGTTTGTTGGGAACTTTTTTTTGATTACTGATTCAATTTCATTTTGTTAGTAATAGATCTTTTCAATTTTTTTGTTTCTTCCTGCCTCAGTTTTGGTAGGTTATATGTTTCTAAGAATTTATTCATTCTTTCTAGGTTGTCTAATTTGTTGGCATGTAATTTTTCATAATATTCTCTTATAATTCTTTGTGTATCTGTAATGTTGTTTGTTATTTCTCCTCTTTCATTTCTGATTTTTTGGGGGGTCCTCTCTCTCTCTTTCTTTCTTTCTTTTTTTTTTTTTAGTCTGGCTAGAGATTTATCAATTTTGTTGATATTTTCAAAGAACCAGCTCTTGATTTTATTGATCTGTTTTACTGTTCCTTTAGTTTCTATATAACTTATTTCTGCTCTAATCTTTATTATTTCCTTCCTTATGCTGGTTTTGGGTTTTGTATGTTGTTCTTTTTGTAGCTCCTTTAGGTACAAGGTTAGGCTGTTTATTTGAGATTTTTCTTGCTTCTTGAGGTAGGCCTGCATTGCTATAAACTTCCCTCTTAGAACTGCTTTTTTTTTTCTGCATCCCAGAGGTTTTGGTCTACTGTGTTTTCATTTTTATTTGTTTCCATGTTCTTTTTGATGTCATTTTTTAATTTCTTGGTTGACCCATTTATTGTTTAGTAGTATGTTATTTAACTTCCATGTATTTATGCTTTCTCCAGATTTTTTTTCTTGTGGTTGATTTCTAGTTTCATAGCACTGCAGTCAAAAGAGATTCATAGTATGACTTCGATCTGCTTGAATTTGTTGAGGCTTGTTTTGTGGGCTACTAGGTGATCTATTCTGGAAAATGTCCCATGTGCCCTTGAAAAGAATGTGTACTCTGCTCTTTTAGGGTGGAACGTTCTGAATATATCTGTTAAATCCAGTGTGTCATTCAAAGCCACTATTTCCTTGTTGTATTTCTGTTTGGATGATCTGTCCATTGACGTAAGTGGGGTGTTAAATTCCCCTATTGTTATTGTATTACTATCAATTATTTTCAGTTACTATTTCTTCAAAAAATTTCTGCTCCCTTTTCTCTCTCTTCTTCTAGGATCCCCATAATGCAAATATTTTATGCTTGATGCAGTCACTAAGTTCCCTAAGACTATGCTCAATTTGCATAATTATTTTTATTCTCATTTGCTCAGCTTGATTACTTTCCAGTACTCTGCCTTCCAGGTTATTAATTCTTTCCTCTGCTTCATCTAGCCTGTTATTTTTTCTATTTTTTCTATTTTTAATTTCATTTATTGTGTTCTCCATCTCTGGTTCTTTTTTATCTTTTTCTTAAAGAGTCTCACTGATGTCCTCCACTCTTTTCTCAAGTCCAGTGAGTGTCTTTATGATTACTACTTTAAATTCTCTATCAGTCATATTACTTATATCTGTTTTGGTGAGGTCTCTTACTGTGGTTTGGTCTTGTTCTTTCATTTGGGGTACATTCCTCTGTCTCCTCATTTTTTCTCCTTGTTAGGAAAGTCAGCCATTTCTCTTGCTATTGAAAGTAATGGCATTATGAAGACATGCTCCTTTAGTACCCTGCAGTACAGTGTTCCTGTTCCCCAGGACCTGAGGCTTCAGTGAGTGTCTCCTATGTGTGTTGCCTGAACCTTGTCTCTTTTTCCTTCAATAAAGTTGTCTGCAGAGGCTCTCTTTGCCTGTTGTGCACAGTGTTTTGTCCATGGCTGGGTGCAGCACATTTTAACAAAGTGTGTGCTGGTCTTCTTGTGAAATGAGACCTGCTGCCACCATCACTGCAGGAACTGAGGTCCCATAAAACTCGTTGGTCTGTTGACTGGGTGTTGGTGGGTTTTTCACTGGTCTTCTGAGGGTGGGTGGGGGCCATGGCACTGGGATTGAGGCAAGCATGACTAGGGAGGGCCAGTCCACTGAAGCACAGAGGGTGGGGCTTGGTGTAAGAAAGTTAGGTATCAACTTTCTTTGCACCATGCTGTTTCCTGCAGGTGGCCCTGTGTTTATACTGGGGGTTTGGGGAGGAAAATGGAACCTGACAGCTTCTTTGTTCCTGGAGACATTTCTCCATGATCCTTGCTTCTCTGAATGATGCTCTGGGATGAGTAAATCCCTCTCCCTCTTGTCTGCCCCTGGTATTTTTCAAACTGCTGCTTCCATGCTATATCTCTGCTGGCTGTTTGTCCTGCTGTCTAAGAGTGGGGACTCAGCTTCCTAATGCCCTCTGGGTTCAACCAGAGCCTAGCTGCTGATTTTTAAAATTCCAGGCTTTAAGTCCCACTGGTTCTAAGAATTCATAAAATTTGGCTCCTCTTGCTTTTAAAGCCAAATATTATGGGGATTTTTCTTTCCTGTGTGGGCTTCTCAGGGTTCATTTTTAAACTACATTTTCCTAAAGTTAGTAATCTACCCTGTGGTCATGATAAAAGGTATTGCTTGTGTAAATCCAAATTTGAAAATAAAATTGCAAATCAAAACAACTTTGAACTACATCAAGAGGTAGATCTAATAATTATAAGACAAAAAGAATAAGATATTAGTCAAAGTTCAGGTAATTGGTGGGAAAGGAGTAGAATATTAGAATTGCAGGTAAGAGAGTAAATGATTGTTTGATTTCTTAATAATTTCTGCACTATGATAGCAATTTTACTATTCTCAAGTGGATAGTTTTTAGTGTTTCTTCTTCTTGTATAGCCAGTAGATGACACCAAAAATTTTATTGTAGCTGACACTGACTGGGCATTGCTGTCGTCTAGATGTCTCTATATTAATTTACCATACTTTCAGTTTTTAATATTTTTAAAGATGAGTAATTGGAACTTTATTTATATTTTCAGTTGCAAAAGGTTCTACTCTCTTGTGTACACAAGAAGTGAATATGCATGATGATGATTTTGGAAACTGCAGAAGAAATTTTTGTAATTTTAGGTGTGTATTTAGAAAATTATACCTTTTTCAGTTGTGTTTGTGTGTTTGTACTACAAAGAGTTGTTTAATACAAATGAGAAATGAATGCATTATATACAGATAAATATTTATGTTGCATTTCCTAAGATTGTTTTGTTTTGAATAGCTTTGGTGCTATGATCTGTAATGTATTCAATTATCCTCATATTTTGAACTGTTATTTCCCTTATATTTTTCTCCTTAAGTGACATTTAGATAATTTTTTCTGCCTTATTACCAGGGATATCCTTTGTGGAAAGATAGTTTGTCACTGGACCCATTTAGAAATAATACCATTTAAAAAATTTGATATTCAGTATACTTACATGGAAGGCCATCTGTGTGTCTCTGCATATTTAAGAATACCAACAGCACATGTAACAGAAGATTATACCTATACATCAAATGGCACTATGTGTGGTCCAAATATGGTAAATAACATTTTGACTTGATTATATATGTGGTGTGTGGGTGTCTGTGTGTGTGTATGTGCACATGCACACATATGGGAAACAGAGAAGACCTTAACATTTGTTTTTATAATTAATATTACAAATTTTGGTTACTACATCAAGATCTTAGGATTTAAAGTTCAGAATTTCTGTTGGTCAAATGAACACTTGCTTCACTATCATTTTGTTTATTATGAATTTTGCTATAGATATTTAAACCATTGTTTTCTCATACTTGAGAATATTAGCCTCTTCATTAGGCTAGGATCTGGTCTGCAGAAATTTATAGAAACAACAAAAAAGAATCAAGTGATATAGCAAAAAAGTAGGTGAAAACAATCTGAATAATAAGAATAACAAAGAAAACAAAAATAGCCAAGTATTTGGTCCTGCAATAACTGACAAGGAAGAATTAATTTGGTTGTAATGAAAGTAAAACAGCTATTTGCTCATTAGTCAACTCCTCTAATTTTTCTTCCAAAAGCATAATAAATACTTGTTAAAAATTTGGCCCTCCCACAAGACACAATAATAAAATGGAGTTTAAGCTTTATTTCTTTTTCTTTTCCTTAAATAGCTTAAGAAACAAAATAAAGGATCTTTAAACTATGACCATTGAAAAATTAGTTGACCAATGTAAAACACTACTCAAGTATCTCCTGTTTAAATTTAGATAATTTACATTGAGATACAATATTTTAAGAAATGAAAAATAGAGGAAAATGGAAATGAATAGTAAATTTATTTCAAAATGGGAAAAAGTATTCTTGCATAAAAATAATGAAATAATCACAAAAGAAGACATAGTGCTACCTTATAAAGTGATATGTTACCCCTTTAAGGATTATTTCAGACAAACTGAAAAAATGTTTACTATAAATGTGAAAGATTAAACATGTAAATTTATCAGCTAATTTTATCATTCATTAATTAGAAAAAAAAGCCCTCAGGGCACCTGGGTGGCTCAGTTGGTTAAGTGACTGCCTTCAGCTCAGGTCATGATCCCAGGGTCCTGGGATCAAGCCCCATATCAGGCTCCCTGCTCAGTAGGGAACCTCTCAATCTTGTGCTCTCTATCTCAAATAAATAAATAAAACCTTTAAAAAAAAAAAAAGAAAAAAAGCACCCAAATGGTATATATGTGGTATAACACAAAAAAACAATTTGATTTTTATCCCTGATTTCTGGCACAGAGCTCCTAAACCCCTTGAAATTTCCTGAGTAAGAGGAATGGTTTTTTGTTGTTGTTGTTATTCATAAAGAACCTCTTCCAATCAAACTACATTTATGTTAATGAAGTGACATGATAAGGCCTCTAGATAACTTTATAATGGAGCTGATCCCTAGTAAGACCAAGTGATTTAAGAGTTGTAACTGTCAGCCTCATCATAAGCTTCAGGAAGGGAAGTAGTGTGGCTAGAGATTGAACACTATAAAACTTTTGAACAATGAGATTTAGTGTGCTTCTAGGTTGGTGAAATAAATACAGACTACATGCATATCCAGTTACTGTTTTTGTCTAATCAAATAGGAGTTGAAAATAATAACTGATGATGAGAAGCATAACTTATTATCATCCTAAAACAAATATAAATTAACACATACTTTCTGGAAAGTGATTTAGAAATGTGTATGGAGTCAAATATATTGTTACACATTTTTATTGATTTTTAAAAAAATATTTGTTACTACTTTTAATTGACATATAATTGAAATATAGCATTACCTTAGTTTCAGGTGTACAACATAGTGATTCAATATTTGCATATATTGTGAAATAATGACTGCAAGAAATCTAGTTAACATCCATTACTATACATAGTTACAAAATTTTTTTTATTATTTCGAGAACGTTCAAGTTTTAATGTCTCAGCAAGTTTCAAATATGCAAGAGTGTCATTAACTGTAGTCACCATATTATACTGTAATTCCCATTACTTATTTATTTTATAACTGAAACTTTGCAGTTTTTGACCCCATTCACCCATTTTATCCACTCCCCCAGTCCCCCACCATTGGCACTTACCAATCTGTTCTCTGCATCTATGAGCTTGGATTTTGTTATTGTTTAAATTAGACATACAATTAAGATCACACAGTATTTGTCTTTCTCTGCCTGACTTATTTCAATCAACTAGTGTTGTCAAGGTCCATTCATGTCACAAATGGCAAGATTTAATTCTTTTTTATGGATAAGTAATATTCCATTTTGTATATTTGCTGAATTCACTTTACCCATTCATTCATCAGTGGACACTTGGGTTGCTTACATATATTGGCTACTGTAAATAATGCTGCAATGAATATGAAGGTGCATATATATTTTTCAGTTACGTGTTTTCATTTATTTTGGATAAATACCCAGAAGTAGAATTGCTGTATCATGTGATGTTTCTATTTTTAATTTTTGTAAGAACCTCCATACTCTTCTACCTATTCTATCATACTATTTTCTGATTTACATTTCTACCAATAGTGCACAAGGGTTCCCTTTTCTCTACATCTTCACAAACATTTGTTATTGCTTTTTGTCATGATAAAGGCTATTCTAAGATCCTAGAATAGAAGAAAGAATTTAAGGATGGAAAAGTATTTCAGGGAATAGTGCTTGGAATGTTTCCAAATTTGGCAAAAGGCATAAATACACAGATGCAAAAAGCAAAGAACATCATATAGGATGAACCCAGTGAAATCCACAGCAGAATACAGCATAATGAAATTTGTGAAAATTAAAGACAAAGAAAAAGAATCTTAGTAGTGAGAGTGAAATAACATGTACAAGAAAAATACAGTTATAATGATAACAATTAAAATAAAACATACATATGCCACAGAAGATTGCCATGCTGGTTTGTCCCACTTCTGTGTATGACCACTAAAACCTTTACAGATCACTCATCTCTCCAGCAGTGAATTTCTGCCTCAGAAATTGTGATCATTAACCTATGCCCAACTGGCCAATGTCCTCATGGAGGGAAAACAAAGAAAGGAGTGAAGGAGGAAGGAAACTGAAGGGAGGGGAAGGGAAGGAAAATGGAAGGAAGGAAGGAAGGAAGGAAGGAAGGAAGGAAGGAAGGAAGGAGGGAAGGAAAGAAAGAAAGAAGGAAAGAAGGAAAGAAGAAGGAAGGAAGGAAGGAAGGCAAGCCAACTTTTCCTACTTGGTTCTGTAGGAGCTTTCAGCTGGCCTGACTTTTTACTCCCACAACATTTTTAATTAAAAACAAACAAACAAACAAACAAACAAACAAACTGGAGCAGAATTTAGTGATTCATCAGTTATATATAACACCCAGTGCTCTACTCCAGAAATCAATATCACACTGTATGTTAACTACCTAAAATTAAAAACAAACAAAAAACCCCCAACTAATTTGCAGCCTTCTCCATTTAACAGGGGTTTGTCACATGACAGTCTTCATTAGGGAACTGGCTTTTAGGCCATGGTACTTCCAGTAGTTTAATTGGATAGCGACTCTTCTGGAGGACAGACCACTTGAAAAGCCCAAATTCTATAGTCATCCTTAATTCAATTGTTTTAGGGAACAAAATACCTTTAGAAATTTTCTCCATTGGGATAAAAGTGTTGTGTTGACTGCATTTTGTAATTGAGAGAAAGGAGAGGTGAGTAGTGAATATGAGAGCTAACTACTTCTGTAGTTTTGTGGACACTTCCATGGATAATTCCACATTTTAGCCCCCCTGCCCAACCTGCCCTTTTGGTTCTTCTTCCTCTGCTTTTCCTTACTACTCTGAGGCTGAAGATCCTCCAGAGCATTGTGAGGCTGATGCACCAGTCTCTCTCCTTTACCATTGAATTTGATATACTTGCTTCCTCACTTCATTTTATCCATCAGTGACCTTCATTTTATTTTGAAATCCCAGGAAGTTCTTAAATCGCTCATCTTCTAATTGCCTTGTTCTGATTTTCCTTTATTCACATTAATTAGGAAAAGGGGAGCAATTGTGAGTGCCATGCCTGTGAATTTGAATTGGAATTATTCTGTGGTTATTTAAAAAATTCATCAGATATACTTTATTTTCATTGTTATTCTACATTGTTCAGTTGATTTCAGAGTGGTTGGAAAGGAAAGATGTCTTTACTTTATTCTCATTAGCTGTGGGTCCTTTGTAAAAATTATCTTGATAAGAAGAGAAAGAGAGAGAGAGGGGAGACTTTATATCTTATTTATTAACATGAATAAAAATATGTCTCATTAATCATAACAAAATTTTAAATAAAACACATGTACTTAATACTGTAATATACTGAGCCAAAAGTATACTGTATAGCGATAAGCATTATTCCAACAAGGCAAGTTTGCTTAGTATTGGATGTGATAGAAAGCTTTTATGATTTTTTTTTATTTTTAAGACTTAGAACAGGAGAATAGTTTATCAGATTGGTTTCTAGCTCATTTAGATAAGGTAGGGAAGATAAACACATCTCAGCACATTCATTTCAAACTTGAAAAAAGGGACATTTAACTGTCCAAAATTAGATAAGCTAATCAATGAGTAAATAAATAAAATTAACTGCCTTTTTCTTACTCATACTTGGGACTATAAAAAAATATGCTTACATGATCCAGGCATTTCTCTTTAGGAAATATGTATTTACTTATATTGTTTCTTTTTTTTTTTTTTTTTTTTTGAACCATGATGTGCTGCTTCTGGGACACTATTTTTGTCTGTTGTTCAAAGAAGAAAGTCTTGTAGATTAGTTTATATTCAAAACATCATCCCAACCATTGCCCAGGGCTAAGTACTTTTATGGTGTTCCTTACTTTTCCTGTCATTACAAAAGAGCCAGCTACAAATTGATCTGTTTACTTGAAAGAAACTGTATCAGAAACATGGGTCTTAACTTTTCCTGAATTATTTTTCCCCTAAAGACAACCCAGTGAAATATGACTAGTTTATTATTGCCTCAATGACAATGTTTAAGGAGAACTAGAATGAAGATGGTTTTGTGGACAGGTAATGCTGATTTGTCCAACATTTTGTTATTCTTCCTGGCTTCATCAGAGCACTTGTAGTTAATGAACAAGCTGATATTCTTTCCTTTATGATGATTGGTTAATGGTGATAGAAAATAATGATTTTTAGGACTATTCATCATATAGTGAATATTCTATCAGATAACTTGAGAAAAGCCAACAGATAATTTTTACAGGCTCCCCTGAAGATATTCAAATTAAATTAAATTTAACATAGAGCTTACATAGAAATCAAGTCAAATAAATAATAATTAAATGATATCTTGTATGTAGTGAGGATTTACTATGTGCCAGGCACTGCTTTTATTCCTTTATGCCTAACAAATGATTTCATCCTCATAACCTACACTTTTTTAAAATTTGGGTATAATTGCTATTCCAAATTCAAAGATGGGTAAAAGGAGGTATGGGGAGATTAAATAACATGCTTTAGTGTAAATATGAAAGGTAAGAGATATTGCCATTAAAGCTGGAAAAATATAAAAATATTAAAAAATGACAAGAACACTCTTATTTAGCATTGATCAATATGTGGTTCTGTGACAAAAGGAGTTCTTGCACTGAATTTTGGGTCTTGATAACTTGTGCATGAATTTAAAAGAGTAGATTTATTATCATCAAATATAAAATGAGGAAAAAATATTTCCTTTCAGCATCTATGAGTATGTATTATAAAGATACATAGAAAGTGCAAAGATAGACCCAAGCTCATTATAAATGGTCAGTACAACTTGGCTATTTTTGTTCTTATACCAATTAGTATCAGTATATCAATAAAATCACAGCTCCGGGTGCCTGGGTGGCTCAGTTGGTTAAGCGACTGCCTTCGGCTCAGGTCATGATCCCAGAGTTCCGGGATTGAGTCCCACATCGGGCTCTCTGCTCGGCGGGGAGTCTGCTTCTCCCTCTAACCCTATCCCCTCTTGTGCTCTCTCTCTCTCTCTCTCAAATAAATAAAATCTTTAAAAAAATAAATAAATAAATCACAGCTCCCTCATAGGAAAGAAATAGTATCTCATTTCAAAATTTTATATTTGGTAAAGTAATAACATGCCATTTGGACCCCCGACTCCCAAGTTCTTCTTTTAGAATGAGTAGATGCCATGAAATCCAGATTCATATTATATATATTTTATATGAAATATAAATATAAAATATATTGTGCATTTAATTTTTGTACCAAGTACAAATGCTCAACTCTTGGCTTTACATTTACAGTTTTTGTTGTTTGTTGTTTTAACATTTTAGTATTGTGACCAGGGACGTTGTTCTTCTAGGAATTCATACGCACAGAGAACAAATTGTGACTCAAACATAAATTGCAGTGGACATGGGGTATGTAATGGTTATTTCATTTCTAAGTATAGCTCTTTTCATTCATGTCAGTAACATTGTCCAAGATAATGAGGTTTAGAATTATTTGATACAGAAATTTCTTTGAAAATTTGCAGTTAAAATAAGGAAAGTAGATTCCATTATTTATATATATATATATGATTTATGTGTTCAGTCACATTGTTATAAGCCTCATGAGCTTTGAACTTTGTACAAAAATGCAATATGAAATAAATTCATTTCTCAATTGAATTTATTAAGGATTACTCATACACATTTAACATACATGTAAATATTGCTTGTGGTTAAGTGTATGTATACTGATAAATATTTGAAAACACAATATATTTATATTACACATATTATAATCTAATATTTTTGTGAGAGCAGACTTTCTTGTTTATTCAGATCTCATTCATCCTTTAGTGGTTTCAATTTATTTCCCTGTATGTCTCCTCCATACTATATTTTTAAAAATCATTCATTGATGGACTTTTGGATAATGTTAACTTTTACTTAACTATTGTTAAGTAGTGGGACAATGGACATTATGGTACAATCACCTTTGCACATTTGTCTGACTTCTTAAATTGTTATGAAATGTGTGAGTGACTACATTTATGTACCATTTAAATTTTTATATATATTATATTGTGTTTAAGGAATATTATACCAGCTTTTGCTCCCACCTATCAGGTATAAAAATATGCATTTCCTCAAATTCTGGCCAGACTAGCATCTCAGTTTTTTTAAATCACTTTTAACATGCTAAATCCATTGCTAATTTATATTTACTTAATAATACAGTTTTTAAGCACAATATATGTGTGGTCATATTTGCCATTTGCATTTTTATTTGTCCATCCATTGTGAAATTATCTACTAGGGAATAGAAATTATGTAAACTCTGTTTTTCTGAACATACATGTAGGCTTTAACTTTGTGGCTGGTGTCTCTTGCCATATCAATGCTTCATATTTTATATAATCATCTAAGAATAAAGTGACCTACCTGCATGTCTGTATCAAAATTTTCTCCCCAATCACTTACATACTCTATTAACCTTTCTTTTCTATTTATTTCCTTTCTTATTTAAATTTAATTTAATTTCTTATTTAATTTTTGCATGAACCTACTTCTAGATCCTCTAGTCTGCTTCTGATCCTTGTTTCAATTCATCCACCAGATCACAACTGGAGATATTTTCCAGCCTTCCTATTTCTAGGAAAATACATTTTGGTATCTATATCTCATTAAGCAAATTTCTCCTTTTGTTTTTTTTTTCCCATTTTTTTGTAAAAGTTTGTTTTTATAACAGCTATTTTTTAACTTAACCTTATTCAAAATAAACTTCAACTCCTACTATTTTATATTTTTTATTGAAATATATTTTTTATTGAAATATTTTTTATTGAAATAACAATGTTACATTAGTTTCAGGTGTAAAATAGTGATTCAACAACCCTGTACATTATGCTATGCTCACCACAAATGTATCTACCATCTGCTATTATAATATCATTGGCTATATTCCCTATGCTGTACTTATCATTCCCATGACTTACTCATTCCATAACTGAAGGCTCCATCTCCCACTCCCCTTCACCCATTTTGCCCCTTCCCACCACTACTTTGCTTTCTGGTAACCACCAGTTTGTTCTCTGTATTTATAGGTCTAATTCTGCTTTTTTGTTTGCATATTCATGTTATTTTCTAGATTCCATATATGATTGATATCATATGGTATTTGTCTTTCTCAGTCTGACTTGCTTCACTTAACACTATACCTTCTAGGTCCATCCATGTTGTCAAAAATGGCAAGATCTCTCTCTCTCTCTCTTTATGGCTAAGTAACATTCCATTTTATATATATACCACATCTTTATCCATTCATCTACTGATAGCCACCTAGGTTGCTTCCATATCTTTGCTAGTGTAAATAGAGCTGCAAGAAACATTGGAGTGCAATATACCTTTTCTAATTAGTGTTTTTGTTTTCACTGGGTAAAGAGTAGTTTTAGAATTACTGGATTGTATATATTTCTATTTTTATTTTTTGAAGGAAACTCCATAATGCTTTTGACAGTGACTGTACCAATTTACATTCCCACCAGAAGTGCACAGTGGTTCCCTTTTCCCCACATCCTCACCAATACTTGTTTTTCTTGTTTTGATACTAGCCATTCTGACTGGTGTGAGGTGATACCTCATTGAGGTTTTGATTTACATTTTCCTGGTGATTAGTATAATTTTTTGGTTCACAATTTTATGCCTTTCTTGAATAAAGCATTTCCGTTGTGTCAAGAAGGTCATATACTGTTATTTAAAAAATATGTGAGACAAAAGAAAATCTCTATGACATTTGAAAGGCATAATTGCAATAAATTGCATGGGAATTTATTGTATTACATTTTATTTAAAAAAATATTTTCCACATTAAGTAAAAACCATCTATAATATATAAATTACAACACTTCAATAATTTACATTAACTGTCAGAGTAATGCATTTAATTTTTATGTTGAACATATAATGTTATTTTTTATTTGGTTTTGATTTCAGGTTTGCAATGATATGCTTAATTGTCACTGTGATGTCGGATATTCTCCTCCACTTTGTAGACCATCACGAACATCACCAGGAGGAAGTATCAATGATGGGTTTTGGAGTAAGGGAAGTTAGTATCTAGATGAGCATGCTTCAAGGAGCTTTCTGCCCTTACAGAAATGGTCTACATCTCCACTGAATATGTGGCTATAGAGCACCTGACATACAGATAGTGCAACTAGGAAACTAAGATTTCCATTTTATTTTACTTTATTTAAATTTAAGTAGCCACTTGTGGCTTGGTGGCAACTATATTAAACAGTACAGCTCTATAGCATACTGCCAGTCAAAATTTTGTATATGCTTTTAATTTCACTCAAGAAGTGAACATTTTAATAGATCTCTCTTAGTTTTAACCCTGGTTACCAAAAACATTTATATATATATATCAGAATTTTCTAGATAGGTATAGTTAAATTATACAATAGGTGATAGTTTTATTATACACTCTGCATATTCCCAGAATGTTAACTATCATGATGTGCTAGTTTGCAACCAAGTTGCATCTTTTAAGTTTCCCTTTTCAAAAGGGAAAAGTAATCAGATCTTCCATATCCATTGTGTATGGATAGTAAATGGTACAAACCATTTTAAAATTTTATTTGGTGAACATTCATAAACAAATATAGCATAGTTGTTTTTTTCTAAACTTCACAATGTATATATCTTAACAGTATAATTTCAATAATGTTTTTACATCATTTGCATTTTTACTTTATATTTTATTTATATATGTTGTAAATCTGACAGTACATTATTATATTTGCCTTAAATAGACAATGGAATTTTAAAGTTTTTTTTTAATATAAATATTTACATTTACTCATCCATTTGTGGCATTTTCTTTTTTTTTTTTTAAGATTTTTTTTATTATTTTATTTATTTATTTGACAGAGAGAGACACAGCGAGAGAGGGAACACAAGCAGGGGGAGCGGGAGAGGGAGAAGCAGGCTCCCCGCCGAGCAGGGAGCCCGATGCGGGACTCGATCCAGGGACTCCAGGATCATGACCTGAGCCGAAGGCAGTCGCTTAACCGACTGAGCCACCCAGGCGCCCCATTTGTGGCATTTTCAAGGACTTTTCAATTCTTCCAGCACATTCAAATTCCATGCAGGCATTTTCTTTCCCTCTGAAAAACTTCCTTTTGTACTTTTTTCTGTTTTACCTTATGATGAGCAATTGTCTCAGCTTTTGTTTTTAAACTGTTTTTTATAAAAATGTCTTAATTTGTGAAGAGTATTTTCACTGGAATTAGAATTCTACATTGAGAATTTTTTCTTTCAGCAGTTCAAAGATGTAATCCAATTGTATCCAAGCTTACATTTTCTGATGAGAATACAGTGTCATTCTTATTATTCTATTCATCCCAATAATATAATGCTTCCTTTATTCTCTGTCTGAGTTTCAGACTTCTTTTATATGTTTTTTATTTTATATGTTTATATTTTATATGTTTATATGATTTTCCACAGTTTCACTACAATTTATCAAGACATGTTTCTCTTTGAATTTATCCTGCTTGGGTTGGCTATGATTCTTGAATATATAGCTTACTGTGTTTTGGGAAATTTTGAAAAACCTCTTAGCTGTTGTCTCTTTTTAAATATTTTTTATTAAACATATTTGCATTTAAAAAATGATATACAGTGACATTCACTCTGTGGTATATATTTCAATGAGTATTGAAACAATGCACATACTCTTGTTCCCACTGCCACAGTCATGATACACAATAGATCTATCACCTCAAAATGTCCCTCTGGCCGCCCCTTTGTATTCATTCCTGACTGCCAATTCCTGGCAACAAATTACCAGTTCTTGTCTATATAGATTTGTCTTTTCCAGAATGTCATATACAGTACATACAAATTTGAGATACATTTCTGTTGCCATGTTTTAATAGGTGCTTTTTTTTTTTTTTTTTTTTTTTTTAAGCTCCAGGCCCAACCTGGGGCTTGAACTGAGAACCCTGAGGTCAAGTCATGTGCTCTACCAACTGAGCCAGCTAGGTGCTGCTAATAGTTCATTCTTTCATTGTTAAGTAGGCTTTTTAAAAATTTTTTTTATTTAAATTTTAGTTAGTTAACATACAGTACAATATTGGTTTCAGGAGCAGAATTCAGTAATTTGGGGCACCTGGGTGGCACAATCAGTTAAGTGCCTGACTCTTGGTTTCTGCTGAGTTCGTGATCTCAAGGTTGTGAGATCGAGTCCTGTGTCCAGGCTCTGTGCTCAGCTCAAAGTCTGCTTAAGCCTCTTTCTCCCTCTGTCCCTCTTCCCCACACCCTCTCTTTCTCAAATAAATAAATAAATCTTTAAAAAAAATCTAATAATTAATCACTTAAATACAACACCCAGTGCTCATTACAAGTGCCCTCTTTAACACCCATCACCCATCTAGCCCATCCCCCACCCATCTCCCTCCATCAACACTCTGTTTTCTATATTAAGAGTCTCTTATGGTTTGTTTCCCTCTCTCCTTTTTTTCAGGCCTTCCCATATGTGCATCTGTTTTGTTTCTTAAATTCCACATATGAGTGAAATCATATGGTATTTGTCTTCTTCTGGTTGACTTATTTCACTTAGCATAATATATTCTAGCTCCTTCCACATTGTTGTAAATGGGAAGATTTCATTCTTTTTATTTTATTTTTATTTTATTTTATTTTATTAATCACCATACATTACATCATTTGATTTTGATGTAGTGTTCCATGATTCATTGTTTGCGTATAATACCCAGTGCACCACTCAGTACGTACCCTCTTTAATACTCATCACCAGGCTGACCCATCCCCCCACGTCCCTCCCCTCTAGAACCCTCAGATTGTTTCTCAGAGTCCATAGTCTCTCATGGTTCATCTCCCGCTCTGATTTCTCCTCCTTCATTTTTCCTTTCCTCCTATCTTCTTCTTCTTCTCTCTCTTTTTTTTTTCTAACATACAATGTATTATTTGTTTCAGAGGTACAGGTCTGTGACTCAACAGTCTTACACAATCCACAGTGCTCACCATAGCACATACCCTCCCAATGTCTATCACCCAGCTGCCCCATGCCTCCCACCCCCATGACTCCAGGAACCCTCACTTTGTTTCCTGAGATTAAGAATTCCTCATATCAGTGAGATCATATGACACATGTCTTTCTCTGATTGACTTATTTTGCTCACCATAATACCCTCCAGTTCCATCAACATCGCTGCAAATGGCAGAATTTCATTCCTTTTGATGGCTGCATAATATTCCATTGTATACATATACCACCCCTCCTTTATCCATTCGTCTGTTGATGGACATCTTGGTTCTTTCCATAGTTTGGCTATTGTGGACATTGCTGCTATAAACATCGGGTTGCACATACCCCTTTGGATCCCTACATTTGTATCATTGGGGTAAATACCCAGTAGTGCAATTGCTGGGTATGGGTAGCTCTATTTTCAACTTTTTGAGGAACCTCCATACTGTTTTCCAGGCTGGCTGCACCCACTTGCATTCCCACCAACAGTGTAGGAGGGTTCCCCTTTCTCTGCATCCCCACCAACATCTGTCATTTCCTGACTTGTTAATTTTAGCCATTCTGACTGGTGTGAGGTGGTATCTCATTGAGGTTTTGATTTGGATTTCCCTGATGCAGAGCAATGTTGAGCACTTTTTCATGTGTCTGTTGGCCATTCAGATGTCTTCTTTGGAAAAATGTCTGTTCGTGTCTTCTTCCCATTTCCTGATTGGATCATTTGTTCTTTGGGTGTTGAGTTTCATAAGTTCTTTATAGATTTTGGATACTAGCCCTTTATCTGATATGTCATTTGCAAAATATCTTCTCCCATTCTGTTGGTTGTCTTTTGGTTTTGTTGACTGTTCTTTTGCTGTGCAAAAGCTTCTTATCTTGATGAAGTCCCAATAGTTCATTTTTGCCCTTGCTTCTCTTGCCTTTGGCGATGTTTCTAGGAAGAAGTTGCTGTGGCTGAGGTCGAAGAGGTTGCTGCCTGTGATCTCCTTTAGGACGTTGATGGACTCCTGTCTCACATTGAGGTCTTTCAACCATTTTGAGTCTATTTTTGTGTGTGGTGTAAGGAAATGGTCCAGTTTCATTGTTCTGCATGTGGCTGTCCAATTTTTCCACACCATTTGTTGAAGAGACTGTCTTTTTTCTATTGGACATTCTTTCCTGCTTTGTCGAAGATTAGTTGACCATAGAGTTGAGGGTCCATTTCTGGGCTCTCTATTCTGTTCCATTGATCTATGTGTCTGTTTTTGTGCCAGTACCATACTGCCTTGATGATGACAGCTTTGTAATAGAGTGTGAGGTCCGGAATTGCAATGCCACCAGCTTTGCTTTTCTTTTTCAACATTCCTCTGGCTATTCGGGGTCTTTTCTGGTTCCATGCAAATTTTAGGATTATTTGTTCCATTTCTTCGAAAAAAAAGTGGATGGTATTTTGATAGGGATTTCATTGAATGTGTAGATTGCTCTAGGTAGCATTGACATCTTCACAATATTTGTTCTTCCAATCCATGAGCATGGAACGTTTTTCCATTTCTTTGTGTCTTCCTCAATTTCTTTCATGAATATTTAGTAGTTTTCTGAGTACAGATCCTTTGCCTCTTTGGTTAGATTTATTCCTAGGTATCTTATGGTTTGGGTTGCAATTGTAAATAGGATCAACTCCTTAATTTCTCTTTCTTCAGTCTTGTTGTTGGTGTATAGGAATGCCACTGATTTCTGTGAATTGATTTTCTATTCTGCCACTTTAGTGAATTCCTGTATGAGTTCTAGCAGTTTTGGGGTGGAGTCTTTTGGGTTTCCACATAAAGTATCATATCATCTGCAAAGAGTGAGAGTTTGATTTCTTCTTTGCTGATTTGGATGCCTTTTATTTCTTTTTCTTGTCTGACTGCTGTGTCTAAGACTTCTAATACTATGTTGAATAGCAGTGGTGATAGTGGACATCCCTATGGTGCTCCTGACCTTAGGGAGAAAGCTCTCAGTTTTTCCCCATTGAGAATGATATTCGCTGTGGGTTTTTCATAGATGGCTTTTATGATATTGAGGTATGTACCCTCTATCGCTATACTCTGAAGAGTTTTGATCAAGAAAGATTGCTGTACTTTGTCAAATGCTTCTTCTGCATCTATTGAGAGGACCATATGGTTCTTGTTCTTTCTTTTATTCATGTATTTAGTCACGTTGATTGATTTGCAGATGTTGAACCAACCTTGCAACCCAGGGATAAATCCCACTTTGTCGTGGTGAATAATCCTTTTAAGGTACTCTTGGATCCTACTGGCTAGTATTTTGGTGAGAATTTTTGCATCCCTGTTCATCAGGGATATTGGTCTGTAATTCTCCTTTTTGATGGGGTCTTTGTCTGGTTTTGGGATCCAGGTAATGCTGGCCTCATAAAATGAGTTTGGAAGTTTTGCTTCCATTTCTATTTTTTGGAACAGTTTCAGAAGAATAGGTATTAATTCTTCTTGAAATGTTTGGTAGAATTCCCCTGGGAAGCCATCTGGCCCTGGGCTTTTTTTTTCTGGGAGATTTTTGATGACTGCTTCAATTTCCTTAGTGGTTATAGGTCTGTTCAGGTTTTCTATTTCTTCCTGGTTCAGTTTTGGTAGTTGATACATCTCTAGGAATGCATGCATTTCTTCCAGGTTATCTAATTTGCTGGCATAGCTTTGCTCATAATATGTTCTTATAATTGTTTGTATTTCTTTGGTATTGGTTGTGTTCTCTCCTCTTTCATTCATGATTTTGTTGATTTGTGTCATTTCTCTTTTCTTTTTGATATGTCTGTCCAGGGATTTATCAGTCTTGTTAATTCTTTCAAAGAACAAGCTCGTAGTTTTGTTGATCTGTTCTACTGTTCTTTCGGTTTCTATTTCATTGATTTCTGCTCTGATCTTTATTATTTCTCTTCTCCTGCTGGGTTTAGGCTTTATTTGTTGGTCTTTCTCCAGCTCCTTTAGGTGTAGGGTTAGGTTGTGTACTTGAGACCTTTCTTGTTTCTTGAGAAAAGCTTTCATGGCTATATACTTTCCTCTTAGGACTGCCTTTGATGCATCCCAAAGATTTTGAACAGTTGTGTTTTCATGTTCATTTCTTTCCATGAATTTTTAAAATTCTTCTTTAATTTCCTGATTGACCCATTCATTCTTTAGTAGGATGCTCTTTCGCCTCCATGTATTTGAGTTCTTTCTGACTTTCCTCTTGTGATTGAGTTCTAGTTTCAAAGCACTGTGATCTGAAAATAGGCAGGGAATCATCCCAGTCATTTGGTACCAGTTGAGACCTGATTTGTGACCTAGGATGTGATCTATTCTAGAGAATGTTCCATGGACACTAGAGAAGAATGTGTATTCTGTTGCTTTGGGATGGAGTGTTCCGAATATATCTGTGAAGTCCATTTGGTCCAGTGTGTCATTTAAAGTCTTTATTTCCTTGTTGATTTTTTGCTTAGACGATCTGTCCATTTCAGTGAGGGGGGTGTTAAAGTCCCCCACTATTATTGTATTGTTGTCGATGTGTTTCTTTGCTTTTGTTATTAATTGGCTTATATAATTGGCTGCTTCCATGTTAGGGGCATAGATATTTACAATTGTTAGATCTTCTTGTTGGATAGACCCCTTAAGTAGGATATAGTGTCCTTCCTCATCTCTTATTATAGTCTTTGGTTTAAAATCTAATTTGTCTAAGGATTGCCACCCCAGCTTTCTTTTGGTGTCCATTAGCATGGTAAGTGGTTTTCCATCCCCTCACTTTCAAGCCGGGGGTGTCTTTGAGTCTAAAATGAGTCTCTTGCAGACAGCATATCGATGGGTCTTGTTTTTTTATCCAATCTGATAGCCTGTGTCTTTGGATTGGGGCATTTAGCCCGTTTACATTCAGGGTAACTATTGAAAGATATGAATTTAGTGCCATTTTATTGCCTGTAAGGTGACTGTTACTGTATATTGTGTCTGTTTCTTTCTAGTCTATGTTACTTTTAGACTCTCTCTTTGCTTAGAAGACCCCTTTCAATATTACTTGTAGGGCTGGTTTTGTGTTTGCAAATTCCTTTAGTTTTTGTTTGTCCTGGAAGCTTTTTATCTCTCCTTCTATTTTCTTAAAGATTTTATGTATGTATGTATGTATGTATGTATGTATGTATGTATGTATTTATTTATTTGAGACAGAGAGAATGAGAGAGAGAGAGCACATGAGAGGGGGGAGGGTCAGAGGGAGAAGCAGACTCCCTGCCGAGCAGAGAGCCCGATGCGGGACTCAATCCAGGGACTCCAGGACCATGACCTGAGCCTAAGGCAGTCGCCCAACCGACTGAGCCACCCAGGCGCCCTCTCTCCTTCTATTTTCAATGAGAGCTTAGCTGGATATAGTATTCTTGGCTGCATATTTTTCTCATTTAGTGCTCTGAACATATTCTGCCAGTCCTTTCTGGCCTGCCAGATATCTGTGGATAGGTCTATTGCCAATCTAATGTTTCTGTCATTTTTGGTCACAGGTCTCTTATCCCAAGCTGCTTTCAGGATTTTCTCTTGTCTCTGAGACTCATAAGTTTTACTATTAGATGTCGGGGTGTTGACCTATTTTTATTGATTTTGAGGGGTGTTCTCTGTGCATCCTGGATTTTGATGCCCGTTTCCTTCCCCAAATTAAGGAAATTCTCTCTTATAATTTGTTCCAATAACTTCTGCCCCTCTCTCTCTTTCTTCTTCTTCTGGGTTCCCAATTATTCTAATATTGTTTCATCTTATGGTATCGCTTAGCTCTCGAATTTGCCCTTGTGATCCAGTAGTTGTTTATTTCTCTTTTTCTCAGCTTCTTTATTTTCCACCATTTGGTCTTCTATATCACTAATTCTCTCTTCTGGCCCATTTATCTTAGCAGTTAGAGCCTCCATTTTTGATTACACTTAATAACCTTTCTGTATCGACTTGGTTAGATTTTATTTCTTTTATTTCTCCAGAAAGTGTTTCTCTAATATCTTCCATGCTTTTTTCAAGCCCTGCTAATATCTTTAAAATTGTCATTCTAAACTCTAGTTCCAACACCTTACTAATGTCCGTATTGATTAAGTCCCTGACAGTTAGTACTGCCTCTTGTTCTTTTTTTTGAGGTGATTTTTTTCCATCTGTCATTTTGTCCAGAGGAGAATAGATGAATGAGAGAACAAAATGCTAACCGGTAACAATTACCCCAGAAAAATATACACTGAACAAATCAGAAGAGACCTGAAACTGGGGGAAAAGAAAGGGAAAGAAAGAAAAATGAAAAAGAAATAGATAAAAACAAACAAACAAACAAACAAAAAACAGAGCATGATCAAATATGATCATGCTGGTGCATAGATCAGTGCCACACAGTAGATTTTGGACATACTTTAGTCTTTTAGAAGAAAGTGACTCCAAAAATTTTAAAGAAAAAAAAAAGCTTATATATGTACAAAAATAAGGGTAAATATGATGAAGGGATGGAATATGACTGTGAAGATGAAAATTATAAAAGATTTTATAAAAGGAGTTGATAAGATAAGAAGTTGGTTGAAAAAAGAAAGAAGAGGTTTTAAAAAAAAGGGGGGGAGAGAATGTGATCAGGCAGGAGACTAGAACAAAGCCATGCACTAGAGATTTAGGATATATTTTGGTCTGTTAGAAGAAACTGTATCCCAAAATTTTAAAGGGAGAACAACTTATATATATATATATATATATATATATATATACACACACATACCAAAAATAAGGTTAACTACTATGAAGGGATAGAATATGACTCTTCCAGAAAGTGGTCGCTTTTCTGTTCAGAGTTGCTGCTATTCTTTTCTTTGATCTCCTGTTGAGTTTGTAGGTGTTCAGAATGGTTTGATCCCTATCTAGCTGAATTCCTGAGACCAGATGAAATTTAGGTCTCCTACTCCTCTGCCATCTTCGATTTCATTCTTTTCAGTGACTAATATTCCACTATATAGTATATAGATATAGATATAAATATATATTTATTTATGTATCACATCTTTATCCATTCATCAGTTAATGGACATTTGGGCTCTCTCCATAGTTTGACTATTGTTTATGATGCTGTTATAGTCATTGTGGTGCATGTACCCCTTTCAATCTGTATTTTTGTATCCTTTGTGTAAGTACCTAAATAGGTTTCTATATTGAATTGATGCATATGATTTGTTTATCCATTCAGCCATTGAAAGGTATTTGGGTTATTTCTAGATTTTGGCAATTATAAATAAACCTGTTATAAACATGTGCATTTAGGTTTTTGTGTATATCTAAGGTCTCACTTTTTGGTTGGTAAATACCTAGGAGTAAGATTTCTGAGTCATTTATTAAGTGTTTAGGTTTGACAAGTGTACTTGTAATTTTACAAGAAATAGCCAAACTATTTCTAAGGTAACTATCTCAGTACTCCTTCCCATTCATCTATGAGAGTTCCAGTTTCTCTGCACAGATGCTCCACACTTCACAAGCACTTGATACTGTCATTTTTGTTTTGTTTTGTTTGATTTTGTTTTGCCAGTTGCAGATGGCTAATGATATCTCCTTATGATTTTTATTTAACTTTTTATGTTGAAGTTATAGGTCACAAAGAGTTGCAAAGAAATGCAGATGGAAGTCCTGCCTACCTTTTATTCAGATGTTGTCAGTGTTAACATGTTTTAATACTATAGTACAGTAGCAAAACAAGGAAATGGACATTATTGAAATACACAGACCTTATTCAGATTTCACCAGTATACATGCACTAATTTGTGTATGTGTATGTGTGAGCATATATGTGTGTGTTTGATTTAGTTTCATGCAGTTTTACATGTTCAAACTTATGTAACCACCACCACAATCAAGATACAGAAGTGTATCATCACTAAGTGGCTCCTAATATCACCCCTTTATATAGCTACACTGATCCCCTTTTCTGCCATTTCTAACTCCTGGCAACCACTACTACTATGCCTCTAATTATGTTATTTCATGCATGTTGTATATATGGAATCATACAATTTGTATCTCTTAGAGATTTGCTTCTTTCTCTTCCATATTTTCTATGAACTGCACTGAGCTCATTGCATGTATAAATATTTCATTTCTTCTTATTGATAACTAGTATTCCTTTGTATGGATATATCAAACTATTGATGGACATTTGGGTGGTTTGCCAATTTTTAGCTATTATGGAGAGATCTGCAGTGAACACTTGTATAGAATATTCTGCATGAAAATAAAATTTTAATTCCCTGGGAAACATCCCCCAAAGTGAAATTGCTGGGTCAATGGTAAACCACTTATAGTTTTAAAAGCAACTGCCAAACTATTTTTCGAGTGACTGTAACATTTGACATTCCCACCAATAATATATGAATGACCCATTGTTTTGGCATCCTTACTAGCATTTGATGATATCACTTTTTTTTTCAGTCATTCTATTAGGTGCGTATTAATATCTCATTGTGGGCTTAATTTGTACTTCCCTAATGGATAATGATGTTGAATATGTTGAACATGTTTATTTGGCATCTGTATGTTCTCTTCAGTGAAAACTCTGTTAATCTCTTTGTCCATTTTCTAATTAGACTGTATTTTTTAAATGTTGAATTATCAGAGTTTTTGTTTGTTTGTTTCCTAGGTATATGTATTTTTTGGATATGTGATTTGAACACATTTTTTCCATGTCTATAAGTGGTTTTATCTCAGACCCCAATTTTTTTTTTAATTTTTTTCTGATAAATCTACTGCTTTTCCTTTTTGGATCATGCTTTTGGTATCAAGTGTATGAACTCTTTGTCAGCCTTAAGTCCTGAAGATTTTTTACCATGATATCTCTAAAAGGTGTAGTTTTATGTTTTACACTGAAGTTCATGATCCATTTTGAGTTACTTTTTGTAAGGGGTGGGAGATTAACTTTTTGACTAATGTGACTTCAATTGTTCCACCATAATTCTTTGAAAAAACTATCTCTTGTCCTTTGAATTGTTTTTGCTCCTTTGTCAATAATTAATTGGACATTTTTGTGTTGGTGTATTTCTCACTTCTCTCCTATTGCATTGATCTATGAGTCATTCTGTCCACCATCGCTATGCTGTTTTGATTATCATAATTGTATGGTAAGAGTGATTCCTCTCAATTTATTCTTCTTTTTCAATTTTTTTTTTCTATTCTAGGGTCTCCTATATACATTTTAGAATAAGTTTATCTATGCTTAAAAAAATTTGCTATTATCTTGATACAAACTATGTTAAAACTATGGAAAAATTTAGGAAGATTTTACACCTTTACTGTATATTATTGAACCTTCCAATCTATGAATATGGTATGTCACTTCATTTATTTAGATTTTGTATGATTTCCTACATCAGAATTTTTTACTTTTCATCAGATACTGTACATTTTTTAAAATTTTTATTTGTTTATTTAATTTTATTTTATTTAAATACAATTAATTAACATATAGCATATTATTAGTTTCAGAGGTAGAGTTTACTGATTCATCATTTGCATATAACACCCAGCGCTCATTACATCAAGTGCCCTCCTTAATGTCCATCACCTAGTAACACCATACCCCCCACCTCCCCTCCAGCAATCCTGTTTGTTCCCTAGAGTTAAGAGTCTCTTACGGTTTACCTCCTCTCTCATTTAGTCGTATTTTATTTTTCCCTCTCTTCCCCTATGATCATCTGTTTTGTTTCTTAAATTCCACATATGGGTGAAATCATATAATTTTCTTTCTCTGATTGATTTTGCCTAGCATAATACCCTCTAGTTCCATCCACCTTGTTGCAAATGGTAAGATTTTATTTTTTTGATGGGGGAGTAATATTCCATTGTATATATATACCACATCTTCTTTATCCATTTGTTTATGGACATCAGGACTCTTTCCCTATTCTAGCTATTGTGGACATTGCTGCTATAAACATTGGGGTGCAGGTGCCCCTTCAACTAACTATGTTTATATCCTTTGGGGTAAATACCCAGTAGTGCAGTTGCTAGGTCATGGGGTAGCTCTATTTTTCACTTTTTGAGGAAACTCCATACTGTTTTCTGGAGTGTCTGTACCAGCTATCTTCTTTCTATTGGATATTCTTCCCTGCTTTGTCACAGATTAGTTGATCCTAGAGCTGACAGAGTCCATTTCCGGGTTCTGTATTCTGTTCCATTGGTCTATGTGTCTGTTTTTGTGCCAGTACCATGCTGTCTTGATGATGACAGCTTTGTAATAGAGCTGGAGGTCCGGAATTGTGATGCCACCAGCTTTGCTTTTCTTTTTCAACATTCCTCTGGCTATTCGGGGTCTTTTCTGGTTCCATGCAAATTTTAGGATTATTTGTTCCATTTCTTCGAAAAAAAGTGGATGGTATTTTGATAGGGATTGCATTGAATGTGTAGATTGCTCTAGGTAGCATTGACATCTTCACAATATTTGTTCTTCCAATCCATGAGCATGGAACGTTTTTCCATTTCTTTGTGTCTTCCTCAATTTCTTTCATGAGCATTCTATAATTTTTAGAGTACAGATCCTTTTGCTCTTTGGTTAGGTTTATTCCTAGGTATCTTATGGTTTTGGGTGCAATTGTAAATGGGATCAACTCCTTAATTTCTCTGTCTTTCTTCTGTCTTATTGTTAGTGTACGGAAATGCAACTGATTTCTGTGCATTGATTTTATATCCTGCCATGTTGCTGAATTCCTGTATCACTTCTAGGAATTTTTGCTGGAGTCTTCTGGGTTTCCTACATAGAGTATCATGTCATCTGTGAAGAATATAAGTTTGACTACTTCTTTGCCAGTTTAGTTGCCTTTTACTTCTTTTTGTTGATTATCAACACTAGGACTTCCAGTACTGTGCTGAACAGCAGTGGTGAGAGTGGGCATCCCTTTCATATTCCTGACCTTAGGGGAAAACCTGTCAGTTTTTCCCCACTGAGAATGATATTTGCTGTGGGTTGTTTGTATATAGCATTTATGTTATGGAGGTATGTTCCCTTTATCCCTACACTACAGAGTTTTTTCTTTTTTTTAAATCAAGAAAGGATGCTGTCTTTTTCAAATGCTTTTTCTGCATCTATTGAGAGGACTATATGGTTCTTGTCCTTTCTTTTATTAACATAATGTCTCACATTGTTGATTTGTGGATGTTGAACCATCCTTGCATCCCAGGAATAAATCCCACCTGGTTTTGGTGAATAATGCTTTTAATGTACTGCTGGATCCTAGTGGCTAGTATCTTGTCGAGAATTTTTGCATCCATGCTAATCAGGGATATTGGTTTGTAATTTTCTTTTTTCGTGGGGTCTTTGTCTGGTTTTGAGATCAAAGTAATGCTGGCCTCATAGAATGAGTTTGGAAGTTTTCCTTACATTTCTATTTTTTGGAAGAGTTTCAGAGGAATAAGTATTCTTCTTTAAATTTGGTAGAATTCTGCTGGGAGATCATATGGTCTGGGACTCTTCTTTATTGGGAGATTTTTGATTATTGATTCAATTTCTTTGCTGATTATGGGTCTGTTCAGGTTTTTTATTTCTTCCTGTTTCATTTTCAGTAGTTTATATGTTTCTAGGAATGCATCCATTTCTTCCAGATTGCCTAATTTGTTAGTTTATAATTGCATAATATTCTCTTATAATTATTTATACTTCTTCAGTGTTCTTTGTGATCTCTCCTCTTTCATTCATGATTTTATTTATTTGGGACCTTTCTTTTTTCTTTTTGATAATCTAGCTAGGGGGTTATTTATCTTATTAATTCTTTCAACAAACCAGCTCCTAGTTTTGTTGATCTGGTCTACTGTTCTTCTGATTTCTATATCAGGGACTTCTTCTCTAATCTTTATTATTTCTCTTCTCCTGCAGGATTTAGACTCTATTTGCTGTTCTTTTTCCATCTCCTTGAGGAGTAAGTTTAGATTGTGTATTTGAGATTTTTCTTATTTCTTGAGAAAGGCGTGTATAGCCATATACTCCCTCCTTGGACTGTCTTTGCTGCATTCCAGAGGTCCCCAACTGTCCAGTTTTCATTTTCATTTGTTTCCATGTATTTTTTTTAAATTCTTTAATTTCCTGGTTGATCATTCATTCTTTAGTAAGATGTTTTTTAACCTTCATGTATTTGTTTTCCTTCCAAATTTTCTATTGTGATTCAGTTCAAGTTTTAAAGCACTGTGGTCTGAAAGTATGCAGGGAATAATCCCAATCTTTTGGTATCAGTTGAGACCTAATTTGTGACCCAGTATGTGATCTATTCAGGAGAATGTTCCACGTGCATTTGAGAAGAACGTGTCCTGTTCCTTTAGCACGTCATCCTAATACATATCTGTGACTTCCTTCTGGTCCACTGTGTCATTCAAAGCCCTTGTTTCCTTGTTAATGTTCTGCTTAGATGATCTGTACATTGCTATGAGTGGAGTGTTAAATTCTCCTACACTTTTTTTGGGGGGCGAAACAGGGGGCACATTTACTTTATTTTTTTAAATTTTTTTTAAAGATTTTATTTATTTATTTGACAGAGAGATAGAGAGAGAGCACAAGTAGACAGAGTGGAAGGCATAGGGAGAGGGAGAAGCAGGCTTTCTGCTGAGCAGGGAGCCGGACATGGGGCTTGATCCCAAGACCCCAGGATCATGACCTGAGCCGAAAGCAGCCTCTTAACCAACTGAGCCACCCAGGTGCCCCGCACATTTGCTTTATTGCTTATGTTGCATATTCAAAAAAATGCAATAAACCCCGTTTTAAAAATGTAAGGCACATAAAAGCCTCTATGCAACTTCTGTATTATTTTTAAATTCTTACTGGCTAATAAAAATATTTCCACTATAGAACTGGAGCTATCTAGAAATGCAAAAAATGAATTTTTTGCATGCAGGATACCTGAAACATTATCATATCTTACCTCATGGTACAATTGAACAGTCTCAAATCAAATGTCTGTATGTGAATAATGATTATACCTATTGTTACATTTGCAAAAAACCTTATCAGCTTATACACATATGTACAGTCAGGTCCTCAAATGTTAATTATATAAAATCTAAAGGAAGGAGAACAGTATCTAAGTGCATCTGTGTCCCATTTATTTAAAGGGAGATTTGGCATTTTTAGTCTTCCTTCTGTAAGTCATGTTGCTATTTGCAAAGGCCAGTGTTATATGATGCTGAAGACCATGGACAGATACTGTTTATATGACACCTGAATCCAGATGTCCTGATCCATATGGTAAGGCCTGAATGTATTGGTCAACCTCTGCAAGACAATGCCCTGGATGAAGTCGTCAAATGTGATCTGCCCCTGTCCTTGTCTGTCAAACTTGCAAATGAGGATGTCATGAAACTGGTCAGAGAGCCAGTACCCAAAACCTAAGAGTGCTTGCTTGAGCTCGTTCTTGTCAGTCATCCCAGAGTTGTCCTGTCATAGGTGTGGAAGATGTTCTGCCAGTCTGTGATGCACTTCCAGATACCAGTGAACTCGCTGATGTTTATGCCAGCCTTGTTCTCTCTGTCAAACATAGATATTGACCTGACAGTCACTGGATTAAATGGAGTCCATGTGCCTCTGGAAAATGTTCCACAAGAAGTTTTGGTCTGACAGCACCTCGCTTCCAGCTGGGCCGGTGGGGGCCCCAGGGTAGGAGTAGGCAGCCATGGACCCAGGCACACTGCTGGCTTGAGGAGGCCCAGGGCAGCTCCACTTCTGCCAAATTCTCCTATACTTTATTATTGTATTATTTTCAATGTGTTTCTTTAATCTTGTTATTAATTGCTTTATGTAATTGGCTGCTCCCAGGTTAGGGACATAAATATTTACAGTTGTTGGACCCTCTTGTTGGATAGACCCTTTTCTTATGATATGGTGTCCTTCCTCATCTCTTATTACAGTCTTTGGTTTAAAATCTACTTTTTTTGATATAAGGATGGCTACCTCTGCTTTCTTTCTTTCATAAAAAGAAAGCAGGGGTCTTTTTTATCATTAGCATGATAAATTGTTCTCCACCCCCTCACTTTCATTCCAGAGGTGTCTTTGAGTCTAAAATGAATCGCTTGTAGACAGCTATATATGATGGGTCTTGTTTATCTAATACCTGTGTCTTTTGATTGGAGCATTTAGTCCAAATACCTTCAGAGTAATTATTGACAGATATGAATTTAGTGTTATCGTATTACCTGTAAAGTCACTATTCCTGTAGATTGTCTCTGTCCCTTTCTAGTCTTTGTTTCTTTTTGGCTCTCTCCTTGCTCAAAGGATCCCCTTTAATATTTCTTGTACGGCTGCTTTAGTGATCACAAATTTTTAGTTTCTGTTTGCCCTGGACACTCTTTATCTTTCCTTCTCTTCCAGATGACAACCTTGCTGGATAAAGTATTCTTGGCACCTTGAGTATATCATGCCAGGTCTCAGTGGACAGGGCTGGTGCCAGTCTTATGTTTCTAACCCTATAGGTTAAGGACCTCTTGTCCTGAGCTGCTTTTAGGATTTTCTCTTTATCTCTGAAATTTGCAAGCTTCACTATAATATGTCAAGTCATTGACCTATTTTTATTGATTTTGAGGGGGATTCTCTGTATGTCCTGAATTTGAATGTCTGTTTCTTTCCCCAGATTAGAGAAGGTCTCAGCTATAATTTGCTGCAATATACTTTTTACACCCCCCCTTTCCTCTTCCTCTAGGACTCCAATTATTCTAATATTGTTTTGCTTTATGGTATTGCTGATCTCTCAAATCTTCCCTTTGTGATCGAGTGTTGTTTATTTCTCTTTTTCTCAGCTTTCTCATTCTCCAGCATTTTGTCTTCTATATACTGACTTTCTCTTCTGCCTCATTTATTGTAGCAGTTAGAGCCTCCATTTTTTATCACCTCTCAATAATACCTTTTTTGATTTCTGCCTTTTTAGATATTAGCTTTTTTATTTCTCCATTAGAGATTCTCTAGTGTCTTCTCTGCTTTTTTCAAGCCCAGCTAGTATCTTTATAATCGTTGTTTTGAATTCTCACTCTGACATCTTACTTATATCCATATTGATTAAATCCCTGCCAGTGAGTACTCCCTCCTGTTCTTTCTTTTAGGGTGAGTTTTTCTGTCTCACCATTATGTCCAGAAAAGATTAGATGAATGAGAGAGAAAATACAAAAATAGCAAAAACAACACCAGAAAAATACACACTAAACGTATGAGAAGAAAATAGAAATCAAAAAGAAGAAATAAATGAGAAAAATTCAAGAAGTAGAGCAGAACACAACAATAAACTAGATCCTGGCTATATTTTGGTCTGTTTGTTAGAAGAAATTGATCCCGCAATTGGAAAGAAAGAAAAAGTTATATAGATACAAAAATATAACAATACAATGAAAGGAAACCAAAAAGTTAAAATATATATATGTATATATAACATAAATGTAACAATAAAAATTTAAAAAGATTTAAAAAAAAGAATTGATAAAATAAGAAAATAGCTGAAAAGGAAAAAAAATATAAAACTGAAAGTCTAAAGAATAATAAGGAAAAAACACGAACACTATATACTGTTTTCCCCAGGAGCTGACGTTTTGCATTTCTCTGTGATCAGTAAACTTTTGGTTTCATTTGTATGATCAGTTTCAATATCACCATTACAGTCCAGAGTTCTCTCTCTCTTTTTTTTTTTTTGCATTTGTCTGATTAAAAATTGTAAAATGTCTTTCTCCATCAATATTCTTTGCTTTATCATTATGTGTAGTAAAAGAAAATTTCTGAGTTCTCAGTCATGGTCAATAGAAGCTAAAATAAAAAGACAAAAGTTGACTCCAGGGCTCTTTTGTACCTTCTTGAAAATTCATACATTATTTTGGGTAACCACAAAGGAAAACCAAATTTTTTTCAGTGAAATAAAATAGGGAGCCAAGAAACAAACCAATAAGGTTGCCATGATCATTCAATGAGAGAAAGAATTGTCTTTTCAACAAATGGTATTGGGATAATAGGATATCAACATGCAAAAGCATGAGGTTGGACCCTTACATCTTGTACAAAAATTAACTTCAAATGGATCAAAGATTTAAATCTAAGAGCTACAACTATAAAATTCTTAGAAGAAAACATAGGAAGTTTTTATTACATTAAATTTGGCAATGATTTCTTGGATATGATGCCAAAGCACAGGCAACAGAAGAAAAAATAGATAAATTGGAATTCATCATAATTAGTAACTGTTGTTCATCAAAAGACACTATCAACAAAAATCTAACCCAGTGTTTGTAAATATTATATCTGAGGAAGGATTAATATCCAGAATATATAAAGAATTATTACAACTGAACACCAAAGAAACGGCCTAATTAAAAAATGGGCAAAGGACTTTAATAGACATTTCTCCAATGAAGATACACAAATGACCAATAAACACACGAAAATATGTTCAACATCATTAATTGTTAAGAAATTGCAAGTCAGAACTATGAGATTCCAATTCATACCTATTAGGATATGGCTATTATGAAAAAATTCAAAAATATCAAGTGCTGATAAAGATGTGGAGAAATTGTAACCCTTGTGCATTGCTAGTGGGAATGTTAAATGATGCAACCTCTTTGGAAAATGGTATGGTGGTTCCTCATGAAATTAAATATAAAATTACCATATCCTGAAATTCCACATCTAAGTGTATACTCAGTAGCATTGGAAGCATGGATTTAAACAAGTATTTGTACATCCATGCTTGTAACATCATTATTTACAATAGCTAAAAAATACAAACATTCAAATGTCCATTGACAGATAAATGAAGAAACAAAATGTGGTATATACATATAAAGAACTGTTATTCAGCTTTAAAAAGGAATGAAATTTTGACACATGCTACAACATGGATGGAATGTAAAGACCTTATACTAATTAAAATAAGGCAGCCACAATAGAACAAATATTGGATAATTCTGCTTTTATGAGGTACCTAGAATAGTAAAATTTATGGAAAAAATAGAAGCATATTTGTCAGAGTTTGGGTGGGGATTGGAAATGGTAAATTAATATTTAAGGAGTTCAATCTGGGGGGTAAAAAATTCTGGTGTCTGATCATGGTAATGATGCACACTTAAAAATGTTTAAAATGATAGACTTTATCTACTGTGTATTTTACCACAATTAAAAATTAAATTAGGAAAAAAAATCCCTTTATGATATTACCAAAAATAACATAATATTTAGAAATAATTTTGTGAAGGAAGTGTAAGATAAACATGGAAAACTAAAAATACAGTATTGACTGAAAGAACCATGCCATGCTCATGTAGTAGAAGTCTCAATATTGTTAATTACAGAAGTACTTCCCAAATAGATCTACAAATTCAACACAATTCTTAACAAACCCAAGCAGTATTTTTTTTACAGAAATTGACAAGCTAATCCTAAAAGTCATACAGAAATTCAAGGTACATGGAATGTTAAAAACAATCTTGAAAATAGTTTCCAAGAAACCTTAAAACTGAGAACATGCTTCTTAATTCTAAAACATAATGCAAAGGTAAAATAATCAAGATTGTGTAGTACTGTCTTAAGGATAAGGATAAACATCAGTTCAATGGAATAGAATAGAGTCCAGAAATAAAACTTCATGCTTATAGCCATGGATTTTTGACAAGGATACCAAGGCAATTCAATGGGAGGAAAGAATGGTCTTTTCAACAAATGGGAGAAATAGATAACCACATGCAAAAGAAAGAAGTTAGATTTCTACATCACAACATTCATAAAAAATTAGCAGAAAATGGATCATAGATCTAAATGTACGAGTTAAACTTATAAAACACAACACACATAACTAAATTTTTGGGACCTTGGCATAGGCTATGTTTTAGAAAACACTAAAGCATAAGTGAAGAAAGAAACAATAGATTGAACTTCATTGAAATTAAGAACTTCTGCACTGCAAATGATACAACTAAGAAGACAAACTACTGAATGAGAGAAAATATTTGAAAATCATATATCACATATGGGACTTGTATCCAAAATATGTAAGCAATACTTACAAGTTCATAATAAAAAAAAAAAGGGCTACTCAATTAAAAATGGGAAGATATATAAATATATACATCTCCATAAAAAATGCAAAAATGGCCAATAAGCCTATGAAAAGATGCTCAAATCTTGGGAAAATGCAGGTCAAAATCACAATGAGATACTGCTTCACATTCTTTAAAATAATCATAATAAAAAGTACAGGCAACATGTGTTAGGATGTGGATAAATTGGGATCTCCTTAAGGCGTGTTCAGCACTGCTCCAACTCTGGTCTCTCCTTTCCACTCTCAACCCAGTAAGAGCTGCTGCTGAATTAGCCTTAGGTTGTCTCATTGTGAATGTGTGTTTATATACCTTTCCCTTTCCCTTCAGTGCTACACCCTGCAGATTCTAACCATTACAACTGTTGTGAACACTTTCCTCTGCCTCCTTAACTCAGTGGGAATTCTGTACTTTCCCTAGGACTCCCAATTCTCTGTGCTGAGATCAGTAAATTGTCCATGGGTAAAATTGGATTTTTATATAATCAATACCATGTTTCTTTCCTTCAGATATTATAGCTTTGCATTTTTTATTGCTTTCTAGAAACTATTTCTTTCATGTATTTTGTCCTATTATATATTTTATTATGAGAGCTAGTTAAGCACTATTTAATAAAAAAATATTTTGCCCAATTAATCCAATAATGATTAGGTCCAATTTCTTTAATCAGCCTTTGGAGTAATTAAGCACAAAAGAAAGAAGCTTCACTTCCATTATGATATAATTTTTAGTTAAGGTGAATTGGAGAGTTGACCTTTCCTGAAGGATGAGGCAGGAAAGGATAGCTTTAAAAGTATTGAGTTCTACCATAGCCTAAGCCCACATATATTTGCTTAATTTTAATATTTTTGCATATATTTGTCAATTTATTTCCTATAATACATGTAACATCCTGAGTCACTTTCTTTTAGGTAAATCACTTCTTATCAACATATAATTAGAATCTATCTATGTTTTAAAGTTATAGAATTTTTGTCTTTTTTTGGGAGACACTAAATTCATTTGCATTTAGTATCATTATAGTTGTTTTGGTGGTAATTCTGATGGCTTAATTTAGGGTTTTATGTATTTAGTTGTCTGGCTTATTTTGTCTAATTGGAACAATACTTTATAGGTTTTTCTAATGTTCTGTAATGTCTTTATAACACCTAGAGGAATATTTATTTTTCTAATTAATAGAGTCAAAATTAGAATACTATCAACTTAAACAGATAATATGGAAATTTGACCTAGTTTACAAGCATTGTTTTTTAAAAGTAGTCATCAGTTATGTCAGTAATTTTTTATTAAATTAGTTTTAAAACACTTCTTTTTGCTTTACTTTTTTTAATGGAAGAAATATTAGATAAGAATATCCATTTAATGTATTCTACATAGCTCATAGAAGGGACCATAATAGAATAAATATATTTATTAAAGCACATAACTAAAGATTAAATATACATATAAAAGATTAAAAATAAATGTATGCCAGTGATATAGATATAGATATACATATATACATATAATTGACTTTGGGGAATAGTCACAGAATACAGGAAAATGCTTTTAAATTTGTTTATTTCTTCTCTTACTGTATTATTTGAATCCCTTTTATATTTCAAATTACTAATATGTTTTGAATATAATTCTTGAAAAAGTTAAAAGGTACTCTCATGTTTTCAGCTCAAGAGAAGTACCTGCCTATAAAACGACGGCCTCCTTCTCGAAAAAATAACCTCTTGTTTGGTTTCTACATTTTTCTACCTCTCCTTGTTTTAACTGCCATCATTGCTTTTAAATGCAATAAAATAAGATTTTTGAACCATGAGGGAACAACAACTGGAGGGTAAGTAAGCTTATTATTATTTATATTTAATATTAAGATGCATTATAGGAAGATTTCAAATGTAATTCAGAATGTTGCAAGTAGGGATTCTTTGATGGAGTATGTTAATATTTAGAAATATTGAGTCTTAGTATATACCAAATTGTTTCTAAATTTCAATCAGTTAGGTATCCTTTATGTTCTTATAGGTCAGAAACAACTGAAGATACTCAGTACATTCATAGGACCTTTCAAATAGAAAGCCACATTGGCTATAATTGCTGCAGGAGCAATTGCTACTTCTCAAGGAACCCCACTTTCCTTGCATTGACATTCAGTTGTGCCAAGGAGATTAGAAAAGATAGAGAAGCAAATTTTGTGAGTAGAATGTGTAGAAGGTGAGGAAAATATAAAAAGAAAATAAGATACAAAAGAAAGAACACAGAACACAGATGATTTTACACAATATTGTTCATGTGTTTCTAAAATTAGAAGTAACGGGCGCCTGGGTGGCTCAGTTGGTTAAGCGACTGACTTTGGCTCAGGTCATGATCCTGGAGTCCCTGGATCGAGTCCCGCATCAGGCTCTCTGCTCGGCAGGGAGTCTGCTTCTCCCTCTGACCCTCCCCCCTCTCATGTGCTCTCTCTCATTCTCTCTCTCTCAAATAAATAAATAAAATCTTTAAAAAATAAATAAAATAAATAAATAAATAAATAAATAAATAAATAAATAAAATTAGAAGTAAGGTACTTGTACAGCTATTTTTATTTTTTGGTAGAGCAGAGCTTGATTAGGTCTTTTATTTTAATTAAATATAATTTACATATGACATTATATTAGTTTCAGGTGTACAATATAATGATTCAATATTTTTTATATATTATAAAATGAGCACCATACATAGTTACTAATATTTTTTTCTTCTGATGCTGACTTTTAAGATCTACTCTCTCAGCAAGTTTCAAATATGCAATACTATATTAGCTATGTCACCATGCTGTATATTATATACCCATGACCTATTTATTTTATAACTGGAAGTTTGTAGCTTTTGACCCCCTTCACTCATTTTGCCCACTCTGTACCTTCATTGCTGGCAACCACCAGTCTGTTCTCTGTATTTATCACTTTGTTTGTTTAGTTTTAGATTTCACATATAAGTGAGAATATATGGTAGTCGTCTTCCTGTGTTTGAATTATTTCACTTAAACACAGCTGTTTTCTTTACCATAACACCAATACAAACCATAATTTTGCTTAATGAATATTTAGGAAAATGAGAATGCAGAAGTAAAGATAAATAAGGGATCTTGTTGTTCCATGCTGAGGAAAATGTCTCTATTTCTTACTTGTGTAGATGGAGATAAAATAATATAAAATTTCCATCAACGTCTCTATTTTCCAACTTTATTTCTCAACAAGTTGGTAGCAACCAATTAAAGTCAGCATAGTTTGTACAGACATTTAAATAATCATTAAATAGTTATAATTTATTTAACTGAATGATGTCTGGCATAAGTCTTCCACTGCTTTTACTTAAGACATCCTGGAAAGATCTGAATAGTTGCTAGAAACAAACCTGACTTTAGAAGAAATGTAATACCAAGGGATCACTGATCATAAATAACAAAATCTGGTCACAACAGCCTAAGTTTTGATTCAACAATAAGTGGTTTTAGGGCCACAAGGGTAAGTAATTATGTAGAGCTGAATTCCAAAGTGATGGTAATGAATTAGATATTCAGGAAATAGGTTATTCTATCACCCAAGGGTTTTATGAATGAAATCATCTCTTCTTATCTATCAATTCTCTCCAAAATGACTGCTCTGCTTGCACATAGTCCAGCATACCTATCTCAATCCTTTCTAGATTCATTATCAAATAAAATACAAATAATCTGTCCAAAGCCTATGTTTCTTAGTTCACATTTTCAAGAGATACAAGAAGAGGGAGGAGTAGGAGACCTAAACTTCGTTTGGTCCCAGTAATTCAGTAAACAGGGATCAAACCATTCTGAACACCTATGAACTCAACAGGAGATTGAAGAGAAGAATAGCAGCAACTCTCTGAACAGAAAAGTGACCACTTTCTGGAAGCAGGGACCCAACAAGCGGCAGATCTGGGGAGACTCCCCTTCCTCCCATGGGAGGAGTGGAGCAGGAGCGCACCTCAGGAATCGGCTGGGCAATTCTGCCTCCGGCAAAGACATTTGGGAACCATGGCAACAGGCCCCTCCCCCAGAATATCAACAAGAACAACCAGCCAAGACCAAGTTTACTGATCAATGAGAAAGGCAGAACTCCAGCACTAGAGGAATACAGCACATAGAATTCACGGCTTTTTTCCCCATGATTTTTTTAGTGTTTCAAAGTTAAATTTTTAACTTTCTTTTTTTTTTAATTTTTCTTTTTCCCTTTCTCAACCAATATCTTATCAATCCCTTTTAAAAAAATCTTTTTTATTTTTCATTTTCAGAGTCATATTCTGTCCCTTCATAGTAGTTAACCTTATTTTTGGCATATATTAAAGTTGTTCTCTCTTTAAAATTTTGGGATACAGTTTTTTCTAACAGACCAAAATATACCCTAAATCTCTAGTGTATGGCTTTCTTCTAGTCTCTTGCCTGATCACATTCTCTCCCTTTTTCTTTTTTTTTTAAATACTCTTCTTTCATTTCTCAACCAACTTCTTATCAATTTCTTTTATAAAATCTTTTATAATTTTCACCTTTACAGTCATACTCCACTCCATCATATTTACCCTTATTTTTGTGTATATATAAGTTTTTCTTTCTTTAAAAATTTGGGAGTCAGTTTCTCCTAACAGACCAAAATATGCCCAAAATCGAGGGTGTGGCACTAATCTATGCACCAGCCTGACATATTTGATCATATTCTGTTTTTTTCTTTTTCTTTTTTTTAATCTTTTTTTTTTCCTTTTTTCTTTCTTTCCCTCAGTTTCAGGTCTCTTCTGATTTGTTTAGTGTCTGTTTTTCTGGGGTCGTTTTACCCTGCTAGCATTTTGTTCTCTCATTCACCTATTCTCCTCCGCACAAAATGACAAGATGGAAAAAATCACCTCAACAAAAAGAACAAGAGGCAATACTGACTGCCAGGGACCTAATCAATACAGACATTAGTAAGATGTTGGAACTAGAGTTCAGAATGACAATTTTAAAGATGCTAGCTGGGCTTGAAAAAAGCATAGAAGAAATTAGAGAAACCCTTTCTGGAGAAATAAAAGAACTAAAATCTAACCAAGTTAAACTCAAAAAGGCTATTAATGAGGTGCAATTAAAAATGGAAGCTCTAACTGCTAGGATAAATGAGGCAGAAGAGAGAATGAGTGATATAGAAGACCAAATGATGGAAAATAAAGAAGCTGAGAAAAAGAGAGATAAACAACTACTGGATCATGAGGGAAGAATTCGAGAGATAAGTGGTATCATAAGATGAAACAGTATTATAATAATTGGATTCCCAGAAGAAGAAGAGAGAGAGGGGCAGAAGGTATATTGGAGCAAATTATAGCAGAGAACTTCCCTAATTTGGGGAAGGAAACAGGCATCAAAATCCAGGAGACACAGAGAACACCTCTCAAAATCAATAAAAATAGGTCAACACCCCAATGTCTAATAGTAAAATTTACGAGTCTCAGAGACAAAGGGAAAATCCTGAAAGTAGCTCAGGATAAGAGATCTGTAACCTACAATGGTAGAAACATTAGACTGACAACAGACCTATCCACAGAGACCTGGCAGGCCAGAAAGGACTGGCATGATATATTAGGAGCACTAAATGAGAAAAATATGCAGCCAAGAATACTATATTTAGCTAGGCTGTCTTTGAAAATAGAAGGGGAGATAAAAAGCTTCCAGGAAAAACAAAAACTAAAGGAATTTGCAAAGACGAAACCAGCCCTACAAGAAATATTAAAAGGGGTCCTCTAAGCAAAGAGAGAGCCTAAAAGCAACATAGACCAGAAAGGAACACAGACAATATACAGTAACAGTCACCTTACAGGCAATACAATGGCACTAAATTCCTATCTTTCAATAGTTACCCTGAATGTAAATGGGCTAAATGCCCCAATCAAAAGACACAGGCTATCAGATTGGATAAAAAAACAAGACCCATCGATATGCCGTCTGCAAGAAACTCATTTTAGACCCAAAGACACCCCCAGATTGAAAGTAAGAGGGTGGAAAACCATTTACCATGCTAATGGACACCAAAAAAAAAGCTGGTGTGGCAATCCTTATATCAGACAAATTAGATTTTAAACCAAAGACTGTAATAAGAGATGAGGAAGGACACTATATCTTACTTAAAGGGTCTATCCAACAAGAAGATCTAACAATAATAAATATATATGCCCCTAACGTGGGAGCAGCCAATTATATAAGCCAATTAATAACAAAAGTAAAGAAGCACATCGACAACAATACAAAGTGGGGGACTTTAACATCTCCCTCACTGAAATGGACAGATCATCAAAGCAAAAGATCAACAAGGAAATAAAGACTTTAAATGACACACTGGACCAAATGGACTTCACAGACATATTCAGAACATTCCATCCCAAAGCAATGGAATACACATTGTCTCTAGTGCCCCTGGAACATTCTCCAGAATAGATCACATCCTAGATCACAAATCAGGTCTCAACTGGTACCAAATGATTGGGATCATTCCCTGTATATTTTCAAACCACAATGCTTTGAAACTAGAACTCAATCACAAGAGGAAAGTAGGGAAGAACTCAAATACATGGAGGCTAAAGAGCATCCTACTAAAGAATGAATGAGTCAACCAGGAAATTAAAGAAGAATTTAAAAAAATACATGGAAACCAATGAAAATGAAAACACAACTGTTCAAAATCTTTGGGATGCAGCAAAGGCAATCCTAAGAGGAAAGTATATAGCAATACAAGCCTTTCTCAAGAAACAAGGAAGGTCTCAAGTACACAACCTAACCCTACACCTAAGGAGCTGGAGAAAGAACAGCAAATAAAGCCTAAACCCAGCAGGAGAAGATATAAAGATCAGGAGAATAAAGCTGGAGAAAGAACAGCAAATAAAGCCTAAACCCAGCAGGAGAATAATAAAGATCAGAGCAGAAATCAATGAAATAGAAACCAAAAGAACAGTAGAACAGATCAACAAGACTCAGAGCTGGTTCTTTGAAAAAATTAACAAGATTGATAAACCCTTGCCCATACATATCAAAAAGAAAAGAGAAAGGACCCAAATAAATAAAATCATAAATGAAAGAGAAGAGATCATAACCAACACCAAAGAAATACAAACAATTATAAGAACATATTATGAACAACACTATGCCAGCAAATTAGACAATCTGGAAGAAATGGATGCATTCCTAGAGATGTATCAACTACCAAAATTGAACCAGGAAGAATTATAGAAAACCTGAACAGACCTATGACCACTAAGGAAATTGAAGCAGTCATCAAAAATCTCCCAAGAAACAAAAGCCCAGGGCCAGATGGCTTCCCAGGGGAATTCTACCAAACATTTAAAGAAGAATTAATACCTATTTTTCTGAAACTGTTCCAAAAAATAGAAATGGAAGAAAAACTTCCAAACTCGTTTTATGAGGCCACCATTACCTTTTTTCCAAAACCAGACAAAGACCCCATCAAAAAGGAGAATTACAGACCAATATCCTTGATGAACACAGATGCAAAAATTCTCACCAAAATACTAGCCAATAGGCTCCAACAGTACATTAAAAGGATTATTCACCACAACGAAGTGGGATTTATCCCTGGGTTGCAAGTTTGGTTCAACATCTGCAAATCAATCAATGTGATACAATACATTAATAAAAGAAAGAACAAAAACCACATGACCCTCTCAATAGATGCAGAAAAAGTATTGACAAAGTACAGCATCCTTTCTTGATCAAAACTCTTCAGAGTATAGCAATAGAGGGTACATACCTCAATATCATAAAAGCCATTTGTGAAAAACCCACAGTGAATATCATTCTCAATGGGGAAAAACTGAGAGTTTTCCCCCTAAGGTCAGGAACAGGGCAGGGGTGTCCACTATCACCACTGCTATTCAACATAGTTTAGAAGTCCTAGCCACAGCAATCAGGCAACAAAAAGAATTAAAATGCATCCAAATCAGCAAAGAAGTCAAACTCTCACTCTTTGCAGATGATATGATTCTTTATGTGGAAAACCCAAAGGACTCCACCCTAAAACTTCTAGAACTCATACAGGAATTCAGTCAAGTGGCAGGATATAAAATCAATGCACAGAAATCAGTGACATTCCTATACACCAACAGCAAGACCGAAGAAAGAGAAATTAAGGAGTTGATCCCATTTACAATTGCACCCAAAACCATAAGATACCTTGAAATAAATCTCACCAAAGAGGCAAAGAATCTGTACTCAGAAAACTATAAAATACTCATGAAAGAAATTGAGTAAGACACAAAGAAATGGAAAAATGTTCCATGTTCATGGACTGGAAGAACAAATATTGTGAAGATGTCAATGCTACCTAAAGCAATCTACACATTCAATACAATCCCCATCAAAATACCATCCACTTTTTTCAAAGCAATGGAACAAATAATCCTAAAATTTGTATGGAACCAGAAAGACCCCGAATAGCCAGAGGAATGTTGAAAAAGAAAGGCAAAGCTGGCGGCATCACAATTCCAGACTTCCAGCTCTATTACAAAGCTGTCATCATCAAGACAGCATGGTACTGGCACAAAAACAGACACATAGATCAATGGAACAGAATAGAGAGCCCAGAAATGGACCCTCAACTCTATGGTCAACTCATCTTCGACAAAGCAGGAAAGAATGTCCAATGGAAAAAAGACAGTCTCTTCAACAAATGGTGTTGGGAAAATTGGAGAGCCACATGCAGAAGAATGAAACTGGACCATTTCCTAACACCACACCTAAAAATAGACTCAAAATGGTTGAAAGACCTCAATGTGAGACAGGAGTCCATCAATATCCTAAAGGACACATAGGCAGCAACCTCTTCGACCTCAGCCACAGTAAGTTCTTCCTAGAAACATCGCCAAAAGCCATGGAAGCAAGGGCAAAAATGAACTATTGGAACTTCATCAAGATAAAAAGCTTTTGCACAGCAAAAGAAACAGTCAACAAAACCAAAAGACAACCGACAGAATGGGAGAAAATATTTGCAAATGACATCTCAGATAAAGGGCTAGTACCCAAAATCTATAAAGAGCTCATCAAACTCACACCCAAAGAACAAATGATCCAATCAAGAAATGGGCAGAAGACATGAACAGACATTTTTCCAAAGAAGACATCCAAATGGCCAACAGACACATGAAAAAGTGCTCAGCATCGCTTGGCATCAGGGAAATCCAAATCAAAATCTCAATGAGATATCACCTCACACCAGTCAGAATGGCTAAAATTAACAAGTCAGGGAATGACAGATGTTGGCAGGGATGCAGAGAAAGGGGAACCCTCCTACACTGTTGGTGGGAATGCAAGCTGGTGCAGCCAGTCTGGAAAACAGTATGGAGGTTCCTCAGAAAGTTGAAAATAGAGCTATCATACGATCCAGCAATTGCATTACTGGGTATTTACCCCAAAGATACAAATGTAAGGATCCGAAGGGGTATGTGCACCCCAATGTTTATAGCAGCAATGTCCACAATAGCCAAACTATTGAAAGAACCAAGATGTCCATTGACAGATGAATGGATAAAGAAGATGTGGTATGTATATACAATGGAATATTATGCAGCCATCAAAAGGAATGAGATCTTGCCATTTGCAATGACGTGGATGGAACTGGAGGGTATTATGCTGAGCGAAATAAGGCAATCAGAGAAAGACATGTATCATATTACCTCACTGATATGAGGAATTCTTAATCTCGAACAAACTGAAGGTTACTGGAGTGGTGAGGGGTGGGAGGGTTGAGGTGGCTGGGTGTAAGACACTGGGGAGTGTGTGTGCTATGGTTAGTGCTGTGAATTGTGTAAGACTGTTGAATCACAGATCTGTACCTCTGAAACAAATAATATATTAAATGTTAAAAAAAGAAGATATCAGGAAGGGAATAATGAAGGGGGAAAATTGGAGGGGGAGACAAACCATGAGAGACTGTGGACTCTGAAAAACAAACTGAGGGTTCTAGAGGGGAGGGGGGTGTGGGGATGGGTTAGCCTGGTGATGGGTATTAAAGAGGGCACATACTCAATGGAGCACTGGGTGTTATATGCAAACAATGAATCATGGAACGCTACATCAAAAACTAATGATGTAATGTATGGTGATTAACATAACATAATAATAAAAAATAAGAAAAAAAAGATACAAGAAGTTAGCTGTGTAAATGTATCTAAATTCAGCCAATGTTCTGTCTGGATTTATAGTTCTGAGTTAGGTGTGCAAACCTGATCTGATCATATGTGGCCAAGGAATTGTTGCCATGTAGTAGAACCTGAAACAATGACACCCTTCTTCAACAGGAATTGAGTATGTATAAGAGCTGAAGGAAAACAAAAATTGAGCTATATAAATTCCACAGCATGTAATAATGTAGCTGAAAGATATAGAGAACTCATTAAGGACCTCAAAAAAGTGAAAAGGTTATTTGCATGGTTATTTGATAGAATAATAAAATTGGAAATATGATAATTTAAGAATTTGAAGATTTGCATGTAAATTATCTTTTTAACTTTGGAGAAGTTTCATCAACTATACTAATATTTCATCTTCCATGTAGACAAAATAGGGAAAAGTACTAGATGGATTTAAGTTTGAAATTTAAAATGCTTCACATTGTTAAAACCTAGAGTAACGTTAGAAAAAGACCAACTGCTAGTATATATGATCACTGAGTGGGACATGGAAAGCAGAGTAGATAGCGGTACATGGGAATGGAGTAAATAGTACAAGTCTAGTTTTTCTACTTTTCTTGATTTTGTTTAAGAATACATGTTCCCTAACCCTAAAAGTAATGCTATTTCTTTTATACAGATTTATATCAGAAGACAGCAGTAGTAACAGCACCGTGTCATAGAGTTAAAGGTGAATTGAAGGAGTCAAATTATTTAAAATGATGTAATTCATGAAATAGTTTTTAAAAAAAATTTAATAATACTTCACTATAAGGAAGCTATTATTCCACATTTCATCATACTAATTCTTATTTATCAATATCATATACTAAAACAAAGACTAAAAGCATTTGATAATTTTGTTTTATATTAATTTAGAAATGTTAATATTAACTAATATTAGCTAGATATTTATTAAGCAACATTTTTGTAATGAAAAATTACATTGAATTTAAATATGTTCTTAAAATATTTATGAGCAATTATGAATCCTGCTCCCACACTTGAGGTTCCTATTAGTAGATTTACACAGATTGATTCCTGATATTTACATTTCTTCTTGACTAAGACTCCATAGTTACTGTTATTCTCATACTAAAATGAGAAAACCGACATAAAGAATTTAAATAATTCCCTGTGTGTACAGAATTTTAGTAAGTTTTGAGCTGGAGTTTCATTTAAGACAACCATACTCCAGGGTTTAACTCTTAAGAACTACAATTTTGGCACCTAGCCTGATATATCTGGTGATGGGAAATGGAATTTACATGTATTGAGGATCTACTAGATGCCAGGCAAAATGATAAATTCACTGTCCCGCCAGGGTAGAAAGACAATTCTTTGTTATAAGGTGGGATAAAGTTGGCATCTGTATACATTCAATACATATATCTATATATTGTATACATATATCTGAATATATCTGTATATATTCAAATTTATAAGATATATACATAAGGAAATCATAGTATTTGACATATTAAGCCTATCACTGGGAGTAAATGTAAAAATTAAAAATTCAACCATAAGTGAAATCAAGAGTTTATCCAATGACTAATTTGCCATTCCTCCATACTTTACTTTGATGGAGAGTTAAGTCAATGGATCTCTGTTTCCCTCTGCCACCAAAGAAAACATTTATAACTACTTGCCCCCACGTAAAATGGTCTTATTTCTCAGTAGGGGTAAATGGGAGAGTTGGTGGTGAGGAAGGAGCTGGAGAGAGGTTTTGAATATGATTGAATGAGTGAGCCCTATTCAGCAAGGGATATGTAAGCAAAGAGCTGGAGGAGGTGCAAGTATTTACCCAGTTTAGATGTTTGAAAGTAGGTACTTGACTTCCCAGGGTCAACTCACAGAAGGCTTTTATTTCAATGTAAGGGATACAGTGCAGCAAAGAGAGTGCAGGCAAGCCATGGGCACCACAGAGACACCTCATGCGCAAGGCCTCAAGGCTCCTTATTGTAAATTTTAAAGAGTCCATTACAAATCCCACTGCCATCGTCTGGGCAAAAGGTGAAACCAGGCATCCAGGCTCTCCCAGAGATAAAGATAGAGTTTTTCCATTCCAGCTGTAAATCAACTCTTTCTGACACAGGGGTAGAGCTGTCAGAGGTATCCATGCATGTATCTGGGCAGGAGCTTTCCAAGCATGTGAATGATCCAATGAAAAAATAAGTCAGGAATGTTTGATGAATAAAAGCGATGTCAGTTTGGCTGGAGCAGAGTTAGCAAGAGGGCTGTGGTAGTTAGTAGGTCAGATAGTAAAACTCCTGGAGGCTGTAGGAAGTCTTGGGGGGCATCTGTGTTTTATTCTCACTGAAAGGGGAAAATCACTGGAGAATTAAAGTTTCAAACACATGACTTCCACTTTAAAAGGCTGGTTTGTTAAAAAATAAATAAATAAAATAAAGGCTGGTTTGTTGATTTAGTCTGTATGATGGCAAGAGTAGAAGTGGGGAAATTACTGTAGTAATCCAGGAGGGAAGGGACGGTGCCTCCAACCAGGAATGGTAAAGATGGTCTTCGGAATAAATTCTGAAGGTGACCAACAGAATGAATTGACAACTTGAATAGACAAATTAATAGTTATTATTTATTTCTTCACATATTTTTATTGTTCTTTTCCTCTGTTTCTGTGCTGGTGATTTTCTTTTATCCACGTGAATTGTTGAAACTATGTAAATGAAATGCATGTGACTACTACTTTATAATATTTCCCTTTACTGGGGCTGTCACAGACAATTCAGGAAAAAGAAAGCTGGGTTTAAGAATTTCATGGAATACAGGCATAGACTGTGATACCATAAGCAGTGTTCTATATACTAATTACTTGTTACAACTGTAGTTGCATAGCAAAATTAGATAGCTTTTATTAACAACTAAAATTTAGCATTTCTTTTTTCTATATTTGTTTTACAACAGTGACTAAATGATGTCAAAAAGCCATAGGTTGGAGACAGACTATTACCAAGACATTCAGTGTTAACTTCCCTGCTCTGAGAATGAAAAAAAAAAAAAATCTGCTAATCTCTCCTTTTGTTATGGCTTAAAGCTTTCAATTTCACAAACAAAAATAAATCCTGAGAGTGAAAGTATGTAGACTTGTGTCTATTGATTCTTCTACCTGCTGTGATCCTTTAGGAGGAAATAAGGAACATTGCCTCTTTTGAACCAGGGAAGCTCTTACATCCCAACTTGTAAGCATTCCATTGTTCACTGTTGCTGCCTACCCTCAGATGCCCAGGTCCATGTTAACTTCTCCCTTCTCAGAAGACACCCACAGACCACACCTTTCCAATAACTCATGGTTCCCTGCCTTATCCATTCCAGGCTTTGGGATATTGAGAGGAAATGATGCTAGGTAAGGCCAGCCCCAGGACCCTCCGATAGTCACTAACATCATTCTATCTTCAGGGAATTGCTTGAACTGAGTTCCTGGTCATAGATAACTGTTGTGTCTCCAAGTGATACTTCCTTGGCCTCAGGTAAATTGAGATCTAGGGTATATCTTTGTCCTTTGGGGAACCCAGACTTGTTACTCCTTTTTCACTGAGCTGAGCTTTTTTGGGTAAGATTTTCTTGCTTCAGTGCCCTCCTCCCCATCTCCCTCTTCCTGAGATGAGTGCACTTCTACATACCTCAAAGCATTGTACATTGATAAGGGAACCATCACCCTAGCTGGAGTCGAATGAGAACCTACAGAGTCTCTATCATAAACAAAGATGCTCCTGGTTCAGGGGTGGGAGTACCTCACCACAGAGACCAAGAGATTCCTTTTCCAAATGTCCATCAACTGATAAATGGATAAACATTGTATGAATGATGACCTATGCACAATGAATATTATTCAGCCATAAAAAGGAATGAAACCCTGACACCTGACACAGTTCAGTGATTGTGTAGGGCTGGGTTGTTTAGGAGGGGCTAAAGAACTGGGGGTGAGGGGTGGTGATAGTACACATCAATATATGAAAAATCCTAAAATCATTCAATTGTACATTTTAGTGGGTGAATTGTGTGGTAAAAAAATACATATCAGGATGATTCTACCATAACTTTCCCTCATCCTCATTGACACTAACTTATTTTAGTTCATTATGATCACTGGCCTGCCTTATTTTAATAAAACTTTCTGAAGATCCCAGTGTACCACTAGCAGGTCCAAGTTTTAATCCTGACTGGAGTTTATCGTTGCAACTGTTGACACAATTCATCCTTGCAATAGGCTGTACTGGGGTAAAAGAAGGTATAGATGAGAGATGGGTAGAAGTTTGAGTTAGGTTTTGGACATGTGTGGTTTAAGATTTCTCTTAGAACATTCAAAGACAGTTGCATGCTCTTCTCCACCTGGGACATATTTCCTATTTGCCTTGCTGCCCTTCCCACCTCTGTAGCTTCCCTGCTAGTGCTTAGAGTAACTGTTAACAAAACACTTAGGTTTCCTTTCCCTTTCTTCAACTGATTACAATCTAATACTGTAAGAATAGGCACACAGTTGAAGAAAAGTGTTTTGATTGCCTTCTCCAAGATCAAGTTCAATATTCTTGATTTTTCCTTATTTGCACAGATAATAAGTCAGCAGGAGCACCATTTAGAAAATTTCTTGTAAGAGTGGTTAACATTCCTATTTCCCTCTCTCTCCTCCATTATAGCAAATAAAAAAACACGCCAGAAAACCATGACATGGAGAATCGAAATTGCCAGGAACTTCACCAGAAAAGCAAATCCCGCTCATTTGCCCCTTTGTCGCTATCAGAGGGTTTAACCAATGTAAACTTAGCCAGAACAAATCAGTTGTGTGCAAAGGGATAAGCTTGTATATGGTGCTTCCTCTCCCTAGACCTGTGGAAGCCGCTGATCCATTCTGGAGCCCTCAGGGTGAGCCAGCGCGAGCTGATAGCAAGCACAATGCTCACCCGCCGGGCCAGCGCGCAGGAGAGACTTCCCTGAGTACTCCCGCCCACGAGCCTCAGAGCTGCCCAACGGCCTTCAGCCTTGGCTGTGCTTGCAGCGCTCCCGGCACAGCGATGTTCCTTCTCTTTGCCCTGCTTTCTGAGTTTGGAGGGCTGCACGCCCGCCTGGGTAAGACGACTGGAGCCTCGACTACCTTTCCTTTTTTGCCTCCAAGCAGGGACAGGCTCTTACAGGAGAGCAATTTCCTTTTCTTTGGGACCCCTACTGCCCCCACTCCTGGATCCCCTGCTGATGCCTTCCTCCGCATCTCCCCCACTGCCCAGGTCAGGGTAGGTGACTGAGGATGTTATCCAAGGCATCCACTTTCCGCATCAAGGGTTGAGAGGGTCTTAGGAGCTGAAATGCAGCCAGTCTTCCTGGGTCAACCCATCTGAGGCCAGAGGTTCTAGAGGTGTGAGTACTGCCCTCAATTTATTCCTCAGAGTCCCAAGGCAACGGGCCCTGACGTGGTTCTGAAAACGAACAAGACGGTCCTGTAGAACTGTAATGTCTAATTTTTATTTACTTGTTTGGCTCTTTGCCGTTTTCAGTGTGCCACTGAAAATCTAGTGAAAGCTGTGCACCAAGGAGAGTGGGCACATCTATATAAGTTTATTGACATTTTGAGACCCCATCATGTACTCGGGATTAAGAACCCATGCTTGATTGCGATGACTGTTGCAGAAGAAAAAAAAAAAATTTTTTTTTCCTACTGCAGATTCTGAAGGAGTATTATTGCATATTACAGCTCCATGGAAGATAAGGTCAAATGAGAGTGAAGATTCAGAGAAGCAGGTAAATGATCAAGAATGTTGGTTTTATCATTTCAATTTTTAAGACTCTTTTTATTTACCTTTGCATTAAGTCAGATAATACTGCTCTGTAGTCACTTGCAAAGCACAGTATTTTCCCTGTGCTATTCTGTACATTCTGATCCTCCCTTTCCCACACTTCTGCTAACCCCTGTGCCCTATCACCTCTCCATCTCTTCTGACATACTTGCACACAACTTCCAAGAAATATTAAACTCTTTTCAGGAATCATACTGGTAGAAAAAAGAATCAAGATGAAATATGTATAACAGTGGCCCAGCCTGTTATTTATTTATTTATTTATTTATTTATTTATTTATTTATTTATTAAGATTTTATTTATTTATTTGACAGAGAGAGAGTCAGTGAGAGAGGGAACACAAGCAGGGGGGAGTGAGAGAGGGAGAAGCAGGCTTCCTGTGGAGCAGGGAGCCCGATGGAGGCTCGATCCCAGGACCCTAGGACCATGACCTGAGCCGAAGGCAGATGCTTAACGACTGAGCCACCCAGGCTCCCCCAGCCTGTAATTCATACAAATTTGTGAATGGCCACTAAGTGATAGAGAAAATAGTCTTGAGGAAAATTTTGACCCAGAAGCATCAGACTTCATAGAAATAATGGCCAAAGAAAGAAAGAAGAAAAAAAAAAAAGAAGAAGAAGAAAGAAAGAAAAATGTCACATTTGCTTGCTTATAGTGAAAAATATTATAATAAATAAATAGTAACTGTAAAAAGTAGTTGAAAGAATGCTTACCTGCTATATAAAAAAAGTGATTAAATTGAAGACATCCACTTTGATCATTTTCTTTGCTAAAATACTTCAAATTAATATAGTTATAATGTTTTACATTGTAAACTGGAGGTCACAATACAGGGGTTTAGATTTCCATGTGATGAAAGTGCTATAGTCAATATATGGTAACTCTGAGAAAATTTTTCAGGTTGAAGGAACAATTTTTGAAAAAAGAGTAAGTTAAATTCATTAACTCTATTTTGACATGCAGAATTGGAACGTATCATGATTAAGTTCTACTACTGAACAATTATAATAAAAATAAAATGTATGTCAAAATGTATTTGAAAATCACAATGAAATAATTTCCTTTAGAGGGGTATTCATATACTAATCTCATTTAATTCTCACATTAACCTTCTGAAGTAAGATATATATTCATATATATATGAATTTAAAAGAAAGAAGATTAAAAATGTTAAGGGCATCAAACCTCTAAGTTTCAGGACATGGAATCTAATCTTTAATTTATGACTCCAATTCCATTACAAGTAAGCTGCTTTCTGTTGAAAAATTCTTTGCATAAAGTTTTTTTTTTTCTGATCTACTTCAGTTTGTACATTGCCATTGCATGATAACTTCATTTTTAAAATTTTTTTAAAGATTTTATTTATTTATTTTAGAGATAGAGTGTATAAACAGGGGAAGGGGCAGAGGAGAGGGAGAGAATCCCAAGCAGACTCCTCACTGAGTGAGGAGCTGGACAAGGGGGCTGGATCCCAGGATCCTGAGATCATGACCTGAGCTGAAATTAAAAGCCAGATGCTGGGCGCCTGGGTGGCTCAGTTGGTTAAGCGACTGCCTGGAATCCCAGGATCGAGGCCCGCATCGGGCTCCCTGCTCAGCGGGGAGTCTGCCTCTCCCTCTGACCCTCCCCCTTCTCATGTGCTCTCTCTCTCTCTCTCTCAAATAAATAAATAAAATCTTTAAAAAAATAAAAAAAAATAATAAAATAAAAGCCAGATGCTTAACTGACTGAGCCACCCAGGCGCCCCTGCATGATTGCTTTAAACTTCAAACTGTTGGGATGCCTGGGTGGCTCTGTTGGTTAAGCGGCTGCCTTCCACACGGGTCATGATCCCAGGGTCCTGGGGTCGGGCTCCCTGCCCAGTGGAGAGCCTGCTTCTTCCTTTGACTCTGCCTGCTGCTGTGCCTACTTGTGATCTCTCTCTATCTTTCTGTCAGATAAATAAATAACATCTTTAAAACAAACAAACAAACAAGCAAACAAAAGCCTTCAAACTGTTTATTTCAGATGCCCCTCACAAAGCATATGGCAATATTGCAGGACATGGAATAGTTTTACACAATGTGTTCAGTACCTGTCTACATTTTTTGTATTCTGTATATGGAATTCCATAAGCTGTTTTTCCCTGTGATAGAGTATGCTAATGTTCTCCTTTGATTTCTGATAGTAGACCTCCTTTATCTCTCTTGTTTTCATCCTTTAATCCTTTATCATTGCATATCTTTTTAAAACATTTTCATTAGACATATAAAAGATTCTTTTTTCACAGACTTTCAGTATGTCATGACAACCACACATTCCAGGAAACAACAAATGTTGGTGAGGATGTGGAGAAAGGGGAACCCTCTTCCACTGTTGGTGGGAATGCAAGTTGGTACAGCCACTCTGGAAAACAGTATGGAAGCTCCTCAGAAGGTTAAAAATAGAGCTACCCTATGACCCAGCAATTGCACTACTGGGTATTTACCCCAAAGATACAGATGTAGTGAAAAGAAGGGGCACATGCACCCCGATGTTTATAGCAGCATTGTCCACAATAGCCAAACTATGGAAGGAGCCTAGATGTTCATCAACAGATGAATGGATAAAGAAGATGTGGTTCATATATACAATGGGATATTATTCAGCCATCAGAAAGGATGAATACCCAACATTTGCATGGACATGGATGGAACTGTAGGGTATTATGCTAAGTGAAATAAGTCAAGCATAGAAAGACAATTACCATATGGTTTCACTCATATGTGGAACATAAAGAATAGCACAGAGGACATTAGGAGAAGGAAGGGAAAACTAAAAGGGTGGGGGGGAATCAGATGGGTAGACGAACCATGAGAGACTACGGACTCCAGGAAACATCTGAGGGTTTCACCTTGGATTACATTTTTTTTTTTCCTTTCCAATTTGATTTTCAGACATGACAATGCTAAAATGTTTGTTGTGGTCAGTTTTAAGAGATGAAGCCCAAATTCTAGGTATCCATTTCTGTCTTGTGTAAAAAATAAAGTCATGCTATAGAGGAAAATAAAAGCTAAATATTTACTAAAAAAAAAAATTCTTTCATTCATTTTGGAAAATGGTACCTTTGTTAATCCCCTATGAGACTATTTATTATATTCTGATTGTGTCTGAATAGTCAAAGAAAGTGTGATTTCTCAGTTTTTATTCTGTAAGACTTGTACCTTTAGGAAGAGGATGTTGTTTCTCATGGGGAAGGGAAGAGGCTAGTGGACAGAGAAGGGTGAAGGGTGTTATTTCCTTGAATGTAGAGTGGTGTGTAATTTATACTTAAGGACATCTCCTAGAACAGCTAGTTTAGCAGCTTGGTTTTGTTAATTATAGAGAGCATGATGTGTTTTCATCTGGTCCATTCTATCAAGTCCTATGTATTCCTTAGGGATATGGGGGACTTGGCTTTGGCTTAGGTGAGGTACATAAGTGACATGTGTCATTTCTCTCCTGAGAGGATAGAGATGACAGGCTTCTTTCAGATAATCACTGTTGGGGGCTGGGGCACAGGAGCCTTTGGCATTCCCCTCAATTTAGTTGGTGGGTGGCAAATTTGATGGAAAAGTGAGAAGGAACTAGTTTTTAAAAACTATGATGTAGTCCCTATGTGATTAAGCCTTTGTTGGCCCTTTAAATACAGAAGAAACTTGCATTAAGAACCTGGTATCCAGGAGTCTTTGATTTTATGAAGTCTGGAAACATGATGACCAGTTGTCAGTATTTTGGTCATATTCCATGAGTGTCCCTTCTGTCCTCTTGGCAGAGGAGTTTGAACATGACCCCAAAGAAACTTTCCTCTGAGGAAGTAGTAGTCAAGGCTATAACATCCACACCATTTAAAAAAGCATTTGGTAGCAAAAGAGAGCACCCTATTGGGGGTATTACTTAAACAATGAGATGTTAACTTATTGAAAGTTTTGTTTTTTTTGTTTCTGTTTTGTTTACAGTGTCCGTGACTCTGCTACATTGTGTAAATAGTACCCTGTAAAGAATGTGCCTCACAGATAAACTATGCTAGAATCCCTGGTTCTGATGCATTGTCCTTTTCTTGTCCAAATCAGCAAGGTGTTCCTAGACTTGGGCAATAAGGAGTCTCTCAACATCGAACATTGTTAAAACATACTTCCTGACATTTGTTTATCTTCTTTGGGGTTCCTTAGTAGCAAATCCCAAGCCACTCACCGTTTCCAGTAGTAGTAATGTTCTAAGAGGGGCTATACATTATACTAAGATCAGATTGGTTCTCCATGGGAAGGCTGGGTTTTTTTTTTTAGTTTTTTTTTTGTTTTTTTTTTTTTTTTTTTTTTTTTTAGAGTGATTTTTTTTTTCATTTTTTTTATTCTTATGTTAATCCCCATACATTACAACATTAGTTTTAGATGAAGTGTTCCATGATTCATTGTTTGTGCACAACACCCAGTGCTCCATGCAGAATGTGCCCTCCTCAATACCCACCACCAGGCCAACCCATCCTCCCACCCCCCTCCCCTCTAGAACCCTGTTTGTTTTTCAGAGTCCATCGTCTCTCATGGTTCGTCTACCCCTCCTATTTCCCCCGCTTCATTCTTCCCCTCCCGCTACCTTCTTCTTCTTCTTTTTTTCCTTAACATATATTGCATTATTTGTTTCAGAGGTACAGATCTGAGATTCAACAGTCTTGCACAATTCACAGCGCTTACCAGAGCACATACCCTCCCCAGTGTCTATCACCCAGTCCCCCCATCCCTCCCACCCCAACCCCCACTCCAACAACACTCAGTTTGTTTCCTGCGATTAAGAATTCCTCATATCAGTGAGATCATATGATACATGTCTTTCTCTGTTTGACTTATTTCACTCAACATAATACCCTCCAGTTCCATCCATGTCGTTGCAAATGGCAAGATCTCATTCCTTTTGATGGCTGCATAATATTCCATTGTGTATATATACCACATCTTCTTTATCCATTCATCTGTCGATGGACATCTTGGCTCTTTCCACAGTTTGGCTATTGTGGACATTGCTGCTATAAACATCGGGGTGCACATACCCCTTCGGATCCCTACTTTTGTATCTTTGGGGTAAATACCCAGTAGTGCAATTGCTGGATCATATGGTAGCTCTATTTTCAACTTTTTGAGGAACCTCCATACAGTTTTCCAGAGTGGCTGCACCAGTTTGCATTCCCACCAACAGTGTAGGAGGGTTCCCCTTTCTCCGCATCCCCGCCAACATCTGTCGTTTCCTGACTTGTTCATTTTAGCCATTCTGACTGGTGTGAGGTGGTATCTCATGGAGGTTTTGATTTGGATTTCCCTGATGCCGAGCGATATTGAGCACTTTTTCATGTGTCTGTTGGCCATTTGGATGTCTTCTTTGGAAAAATGTCTGTTCATGTCTTCTGCCCATTTCTTGATTGGATTCTTTGTTCTTTGGGTGTTGAGTTTGATGAGTTCTTTATAGATTTTGGATAATAGCCCTTTATCTGATATGTCATTTGCAAATATCTTCTCCCATTCTGTCGGTTGTCTTTTGGTTTTGTTAACTGTTTCCTTTGCTTTGCAAAAGCTTTTTATCTTGATGAAGTCCCAATAGTTCATTTTTGCCCTTGCTTCCCTTGCCTTTGGCAATGTTTCTAGGAAGAAGTTGCTTCGGCTGAGGTCAAAGAGGTTGCTGCCTGTGTTCTCCTTTAGGATTTTGATGGACTCCTGTCTCACATTGAGGTCTTTCAACCATTTGGAGTCTATTTTTGTGTGTGGTGTAAGGAAGTGGTCCAGTTTCATTCTTCTGCATGTGGCTGTCCAATTTTCCCAACACCATTTATTGAAGAGACTGTCTTTATTCCATTGGACATTCTTTCCTGCTTTGTCGAAGATTAGTTGACCATAGAGTTGAGGGTCCATTTCTGGGCTCTCTATTCTGTTCCATTGATCTATGTGTCTGTTTTTGTGCCAGTACCATGCTGTCTTGATGATGACAGCTTTGTAATAGAGCTTGAAGTCCGGAATTGTGATGCCACCGGCTTTGCTTTTCTTTTTCAATATTCCTCTGGCTATGCGGGGTCTTTTCTGGTTCCATACAAATTTTAGGATTATTTGTTCCATTTCTTTGAAAAAAGTGGATGGTATTTTGATGGGGATTGCATTGAATGTGTAGATTGCTCTAGGTAGCATTGACATCTTCACAATATTTGTTCTTCCAATCCATGAGCATGGAACGTTTTTCCATTTCTTTGTGTCTTCCTCCATTTCTTTCATGAGTATTTTATAGTTTTCTGAGTACAGATCCTTTGTCTCTTTGGTTAGATTTATTCCTAGGTATCTTATGGTTTTGGGTGCAATTGTAAATGGGATCGACTCCTTAATTTCTCTTTCTTCTGTCTTGTTGTTGGTGTATAGGAATGCCACTGACTTCTGTGCATTGATTTTATATCCTGCCACTTAACTGAATTCCTGTATGAGTTCTAGCAGTTTTGGGGTGGAGTCTTTTGGGTTTTCCACATAAAGTATCATATCATCTGCAAAGAGTGAGAGTTTGACTTCTTCTTTTCCAATTTGGATGCCTTTGATTTCTTTTTGTTGTCTGATTGCTGTGGCTAGGACTTCCAATACTATGTTGAATAGCAGTGGTGATAGTGGACATCCCTGCCGCGTTCCTGACCTTAGGGGGAAAGCTCTCAGTTTTTCCCCATTGAGAATAATATTTGCTGTAGGTTTTTCATAGATGGCTTTTATGATATTGAGGTATGTACCCTCTATCCCTATACTCTGAAGAGTTTTGATCAAGAAAGGATGCTGTACTTTGTCAAATGCTTTTTCTGCATCTATTGAGAGGATCATATGATTCTTGTTCTTTCCTTTGTTAATGTACTGTATCACATTGATTGATTTGCGGATGTTGAACCAACCTTGCAGCCCAGGGATAAATCCCACTTGGTCATGGTTAATAATCCTTTTAATGTACTGTTGGATCCTATCGGCTAGTATTTTGGTGAGAATTTTTGCATCCATGTTCATCAGGGATATTGGTCTGTAATTCTCCTTTTTGATGGGGTCTTTGTCTGGTTTTGGGATCAAGGTAATGCTGGCCTCATAAAATGAGTTTGGAAGTTTTCCTTCCGTTTCTATTTTTTGGAACAGTTTCAGAAGAATAGGTATTAATTCTTCTTGAAATGTTTGGTAGAATTCCCCTGGGAAGCCATCTGGCCCTGGGCTTTTGTTTTTTGGGAGATTTTTGATGACTGCTTCAATTTCCTTAGTGGTTATAGGTCTGTTCAGGTTTTCTATTTCTTCCTGGTTCAGTTTTGGTAGTTGATACATCTCTAGGAATGCATCCATCTCTTCCAGGTTATCTAATTTGCTGGCATAGAGTTGCTCATAATATGTTCTTATAATTATTTGTATTTCTTTGGTGTTGGTTGTGATCTCTCCTCTTTCATTCATGATTTTGTTGATTTGGGTCATTTCTCTTCTCTTTTTGATAAGTCTGGCCAGGGGTTTATCAATCTTGTTAATTCTTTCAAAGAACCAGCTCCTAGTTTCGTTGATCTGTTCTACTGTTCTTTTAGTTTCTATTTCATTGATTTCTGCTCTGATCTTTATGATTTCTCTTCTCCTGCTGGGTTTAGGCTTTATTTGCTGTTCTTTCTCCAGCTCCTTTAGGTGTAGGGTTAGGTTGTGTACTTGAGACCTTTCTTGTTTCTTGAGAAAGGCTTGTATTGCTATATACTTTCCTCTCAGGACTGCCTTTGCTGCATCCCAAAGATTTTGAACAGTTGTGTTTTCATTTTCATTGGTTTCCATGTATTTTTTTAATTCTTCTTTAATTTCCTGGTTGACCCATTCATTCTTCAGTAGGATGCTCTTTAGCCTCCATGTATTTGAGTTCTTTCCGACTTTCCTCTTGTGATTGAGTTCTAGTTTCAAAGCATTGTGGTCTGAAAATAGGCAGGGAATGATCCCAATCTTTTGGTACCGGTTGAGACCTGATTTATGACCTAGGATGTGATCGATTCTGGAGAATGTTCCATGGGAACTAGAGAAGAATGTGTATTCCGTTGCTTTGGGGTGGAATGTTCTGAATATGTCTGTGAAGTCCATTTGGTCCAGTGTGTCATTTAAAGTCTTTATTTCCTTGTTGATCTTTTGCTTAGATGATCTGTCCATTTCAGTGAGGGGGATGTTAAAGTCCCCCACTATTATTGTATTGTTGTCGATGTGTTTCTTTGCTTTTGTTATTAATTGCCTTATATAATTGGCTGCTCCCATGTTAGGGGCATAGATATTTACAATTGTTAGATCTTCTTGTTGGATAGATCCTTTAAGTAGGATATAGTGTCCTTCCTCATCTCTTATTACAGTCTTTGGTTTAAAATCTAATTTGTCTGATATAAGGATTGCCACCCCAGCTTTCTTTTGGTGTCCATTAGCATGGTAAATGGTTTTCCACCCCCTCACTTTCAATCTGGGGGTGTCTTTGGGTCTAAAATGAGTCTCTTGCAGACAGCATATCGATGGATCTTGTTTTTTAATCCAGTCTGTTAGCCTGTGTCTTTTGATTGGGGCATTTAGCCCATTTACATTCAAGGTAACTATTGAAAGATAGGAATTTAGTGCCATTGTATTGCCTGTAAGGTGACTGTTACCGTATATTGTCTGTGTTCCTTTCTGGTCTATGTTGCTTTTAGGGTCTCTCTTTGCTTAGAGGACCCCTTTCAAGATTTCCTGTAGGGCTGGTTTTGTGTTTGCAAATTCCTTTAGTTTTTGTTTGTCCTGAAAGCTTTTTATCTCTCCTTCAATTTTCAATGACAGCCTAGCTGGATAGAGTATTCTTGGCTGCATATTTTTCTCATTTAGTGCTCTGAATATATCCTGCCAGTCCTTTCTGGCCTGCCAGGTCTCTGTGGATAGGTCTGTTGCCAATCTAATGTTTCTACCATTGTAGGTTACATATCTCTTCTCCCGAGCTGCTTTCAGGATTTTCTCTTTGTCTATGAGACTCGTAAGTTTTACTATTAGATGTCGGGGAGTTGACCTATTTTTATTGATTTTGAGAGGGGTTCTCTGTGCTTCCTGGATTTTCATGCCTGTTTCTTTCCCCAAATTAGGGAAGTTCTCTGCTATAATTTGCTCCATTATACCTTCTGCCCCTCTCTCTCTTTCTTCTTCTTCTGGGATCCCAAGTATTCTAATGTTGTTTCGTCTTATGGTATCGCTTATCTCTCGAATTCTGCCCTCATGATCCAGTAGTTGTTTATCTCTCTTTTTCTCAGCTTCTTTATTTTCCATCATTTCATCTTCTATATTACTGATTCTCTCTTCTGCCTCATTTATTCTAGCAGTTAGCGCCCCCATTTTTGATTGCACCTCATTAATAGCCTTTTTGATTTCTACTTGGTTGGATTTTAGCTCTCTTACTTCTCCAGAAAGAGTTTCTCTAATAACTTCCATATTTTTTTCAAGCCCAGCTAGTATCTTTAAAGTGATGATTCTGAACTCTAGATCTGACATCGTACTAATGTCCGTATTGAGTAGGTCCCTGGCAGTCAGTACTGCCTCTTGTTCTTTTTGTTGAGGTGATTTTTTCCGTCTTGTCATTTTGTGCAGAGGAGAATAGATCAATGAGAGAACAAAATGCTAGCAGAGTAACCACGTCCCCAGAAAATATACTCTAAACAAATCAGAAAAGACCTGAAGCAGTGGGATAAGAAGGGGAAAGAGAGAAAAAAGAAAAAGAAAAAAAAAGAAAAAGATAAATATAAAAACAAAAACAAACAAAACAAAACAACAACAACAAAAGAAAAACCAGAATGTGATCAAATATGATCTATATGGTATATAGATCAGTGCCACACACTAGATTTGGGGTGTATTTTGGTCTTTTAGAAGAAAGTGTCTCCCAAAATTTTAAAGAAAGAAAAACTTATATATGTACAAAAATAAGGGTTGATATGATGAAGGGATGGAAAATGACTGTAAAAATGGAAATTATAAAAAATTTTATAAAAGGAATTGATAAGAAGTTGTTTGAAAAAAGAAAGAAGAGGATTTAAAAAAAGAAAAAAGAAAAAGAAAAAAAAAGGGAGAGGATGGATCAGGCAGGGGAATAGAAAACACCATATACTAGAGATTTAGGGTATATTTTAATCTGTTAGAAGAAACTATCTCAAAATTTTAAAGAGAGAACAACTTATATATATAAGCCAAAAATACGGGAAACTACTATGAAGGGATAGAATATGACTCTAAAAATGAAAAATAGAAATGTTTTTTTTTTTAAAAAAGGGATTGATAAGATGTTGTTTGAAAAAGGGAAAAAGAAAAATTCAAAAAGAAATAAAAAGACAAAAAGACAGTTAAAAAAAAAATTAACTTTAAAAGACTAAGGAATCATGGTAAAAAAGCCATGAATTCTATGTGCAGTAGTCCCTTAGCGCTGGAGTTCTGCTGTTCTCATTGATCGGTAAACTTGGTCTTGGCTGGCTGTTCTCGCTGATATTCTGGGGGAGGGGCCTGTTGCCATGGTTTCCAAATGTCTCTGCCGGAGGCGGAATTGCCCCGCCCTTGCCCCCTCCCGGCTAAGTAATCTGCTCGGGTTTGCTCTCCGGGACTTTTGTTCCCTGCGAGCTTTCCGTACAGCTTTGGAGGTGGAGAGTGAAAATGGTGGCCTCCCAATCTCCGCCCCGGAGGAGCCGAGAACTCAGGGCCCGCTCCTCAGTGAGCCCCCAGAGAAAAGCCGCCAGTCACTCCCGTCTCCCCGGTCTGCAGCTGTACTCCGTGCTCAACCGGCCTGTGACCGCGCGTTTCTATCTCCGGTACCCGACCCGGTCTGGAGTCTCCAAACCCAGCAGATCCCTGCTGTGCACTCCCGCGCGGCTCCTCCCGGGGGAGGAAGGGGAGTCTCCCCGGATCTGCCGCTTGTTGGGTCCCTGCTGGAGGAGCAGGGGCCCGACTGTGCCGCGGATCACGGTTTATGGCCACCCCGAGCTGAGAGCCCGCGCCTGGGCTCCGCCTCTGCAGCCGGCTTCCCTGCTCCGTTACCTGGGAGCTCTGCCACACTCAGGCACCCCCGGTCTTTCTGTGACCCCGAGGGTCCTGAGACCACACTGTCCCGGAGGGTTCCACCCCCCGCTTAGCCACCAGAGTGACGTCCCTCAGCGGAGCAGACTTTTAAAAGTTCCGATTTTGTGCTCCGTGGTTCTATCACTTGCCAGAAGCGGCCGACGGAGGCCCCTCCCCCGCCGTCTATCCTCCCGAATATCGCCTCGGATTCACTTCTCCGCACGTCCTACCTTCCAGAAAGTGGTCGCTTTTCTGATGAGAGAGTTGTTGCTCTTCTTTTCTTTGATCTCCTGTTGGGTTTGTAGGTGTTCAGAATGGTTTGATCCCTATCCAGCTGAATTCCTGAGAGGAGACAAAATCCAGGTCTCCTACTCCTCCGCCATCTTGCTCCGCCTCTAGTTTTTTTTTTTTTTTTTTAGTTTTTTTTTATGTTATGTTAATCACCATACATTACATATTTAGTTTTTGATGTAGCATTCCATGATTCATTGTTTGCATATAACACCCAGTGCTCCATGCAGAACATGCCCTCCTTAATACCTGTCACCAGGCTAACCCATCCCCCTCCCCCCTCCCCTCTAGAACCCTCAGTTTGTTTTTCAGAGTCCATAGTCTCTCATGGTTCATCTACCCCTCCGATTTCCCGCCCTTCATTCTTCCCCTCCTGCTATCATCTTCCTTTTTGTTTTTTTTTTTTTTTAACATATAATGTATTATTTGTTTCAGAGGTACAGGTCTGTGATTCAACAGTCTTGCACAATTCACAGTGCTCACCAAAGCACATACCCTCCCCAATGTCTATCACCCAGCCACCCCATCCCTCCCACCCCCCACCACTTCAGCAACCCTCAGTTTGTTTCCTGATTAAGAATTCCTCATATCAGTGAGGTTATATGATACATGTCTTTCTCTGATTGACTTATTTCGCTCAGCACAATACCCTCCAGTTCCATCCACATCGTTGCAAATGGCAAGAACTCATTTCTTTTGATGGCTGCATAATATTCCATTGTATATATATACCACCTCTTCTTTTTTTTTTTTTTAAAGATTTTATTTATTTATTTGAGACAGAGAGAATGAGAGAGAGAGAGCACATGAGAGGGGGAAGGGTCAGAGGGAGAAGCAGGCTCCCTGCCGAGCAGGGAGCCCGATGCGGGACTCGATCCAGGGACTCCAGGATCATGACCTAAGCCGAAAGCAGTCGCTTAACCAACTGAGCCACCCAGGCGCCCCTATATACCACCTCTTCTTTATCCATTCATCTGTCGATGGACATCTTGGCTCTTTCCACAGTTTGGCTATTGTGGACATTGCTGCTGTAAACATCGGGGTGCACGTACCCCTTTGGATCCCTACATTTGTATCTTTGTGGTAAATACCCAGTAGTGCAATTGCTGGATCATATGGTAGCTCTATTTTCAACTTTTTGAGGAACCTCCATACTGTTTTCCAGAGTGGCTACACCAGCTTGCATTCCCACCAACAGTGTAGGAGGGTTCCCCTTTCTCCGCATCCTTGCCAACATCTGTTGTTTCCTGACTTGTTAATTTTAGCCATTCTGACTGGTGTGAGGTGATATCTCATTGAGGTTTTGATTTGGATTTCCCTGATGCTGAGTGATGCTGAGCACTTTTTCATGTGTCTGTTGGCCATTTGGATGTCTTCTTTGGAAAAATGTCTGTTCATGTCTTCTGCCCATTTCTTGATTGGATCATTTGTTCTTTGGGTGTTGAGTTTGATGAGTTCTTTATAGATTTTGGATACTAGCCCCTTATCTGAGATGTCATTTGCAAGTATCTTCTCCCATTCTGTCGGTTGTCTTTTGGTTTTGTTGACTGTTTCTTTTGCTGTGCAAAAGCTTCTTATCTTGATGAAGTCCCAATAGTTCATTTTTGCCCTTGCTTCCGTGGCTTTTGGCAATGTTTCTAGGAAGAAGTTGCTGCAGCTGAGGTCGAAGAGGTTGCTGCCTGTGTTCTCCTTTAGGATATTGATGGACTCCTGTCTCACACTGAGGTCTTCCAACCATTTTGAGTCTATTTTTGTGTGTGGTGTAAGAAAGTGGTCCAGTTTCATTCTTCTGCATGTGGCTGTCCAATTTTCCCAACACCATTTGTTGAAGAGACTATCTTTTTTCCATTGGACATTCTTTCCTGCTTTGTCAAAGATTAGTTGACCATAGAGTTGAGGGTCCATTTCTGGGCTCTCTATTCTGTTCCATTGATCTATGTGTCTGTTTTTGTTCCAGTACTGGAAGGCTGATTTTTAAATGAGACTTAGTAATCCTCTTTTTAGCTGGTGTTTCATTACCACCAAGGATTTATAATGCAATAACTCTGAGGCAGAGCTGTTAAGAATTCAAGCTTCGCTAATATTTAGAGTCATAAAATTCTGGATATTGGACAAGCTCTTAATTACTCTGAATCCGCCTTTGTCTTAATAAAATTTGGATTGTACCCACTTAAAAAAAAAAAAAAAAAAGCAACCTGCCATATTTTGTACTGTCAATGGAGTTGGCCAAGAGGCAGGTAACTGGAAGTGGCCTCTAGTAAATGAAAAGACCCTCTTGCCAATAGCAAAAAACTAAATCTCTTAGTTCTATAGCTGCAAGGAAATGAATTTTACCAACAAACTTAATGAATTGGAAGTAGAAATAGATTCTTCTTCAGATGAGAATACAGACCAGCTGACATGTTGAAAACCCAACTATGTCATGCATAGACTCCTGACCCATAGAAACTACAGGATTATAAATGGTGTATTTTAAAATTCAGTTTGTGATCATTTGTTATGCAGCAATAGAAAACTAATACACCCAGCCTCATGAAATTCTACTCTCTATATATGTGATTTAGTATTCATTAATGGAATCAGGGGAATTCTCCTTCCTCAGTACAGTCTAGAAAGTTCATTGAGACAGGAAGCCAGGACAACTGTAGGGCCCACCTCAGTTTTATACCTTCTCTTGGTGATCATAATCTTGTACTACCTTTTGTCTAGAGTATCAAAGCATTTGTTTTATTCATCATGTCTAGTTTTCTAGTTGCTTGCAGCTGAAGAGCACATTCAGTCCTAATCTTTCTACTATGGCAGGGATGGAATTGATGTCATTGATTATCACTGCTTCCTGCATGTCGTCCTTCCTTTTCAGTTCGCTTTTCTTCTTGCTGAAGTTCATCCTTCCATGATTCATTCATAGCATTACCATAAGTGGTAAACTCAACTGCATTACTACTTGAAGAAAGTACTTTAGTACATTTACCATTTTAGAATTCTTTTCTGTCACTTTTCTCTGTGTGTTGACAGAAGGTTTCTCATGACTAACAGTGAGAAATCTGGCTCCCATTCTCCATTATCCATGTATTATTGTTTTTAAATTCCAGTAGAGTTGTACAATTGTTTCAGAATTTGTAACCCATACCCTGATGGGAAAGACTACCAACTAGAATAGTACTGTATAGACTTTGTCTTTAGTCTTACAGTTCTCCCCTTATTTCCGAAGTCATTTATGTCAGAACATTTTGTCTCTTACCTTTTTCAGTGATGTTTTATCATACATTTATAATAAAGTTAAATTCTTTTGTCATAGTCTGCCTTTCACCATGGAATCTCCTGCCCTTCTAAATTATTTTTAAATTTGCATACATTAAAGTTCACTGTTCTGTATATGTCTATGGGTTTTGACAAATATTTAGTTTCATGTATCCAGTAGTACAAAGTTATACAAAACAGTTTAATTTCCCTTAAATATCTATCCTCTTTGCTTCAGTTTTATTACCCTTTCCAAAACCAGCCCCTGGCAACTGATCTGTTGTTTAGTCTCTAGAATGATGTCTTTTCTAGAATGTCATAGAGTTGGAATCATACAGAATATCACCTTTCCAGACTGTTTTCTTTCATTTAGCAATATACATTTAAAATTTATCCATATTGGTTTCATGTTTTGATAATTCATGCTTTTTATTGTTAATATTGTTGAATTGTATAGATGTATTATAACTTGTCTATCTGTTTCCCTATGGAAGGACATTTTGGTTATTTCAGGTTGTGGCAATTATGAATAAAGCTGTTAATAACATTCATATGCAGGTTTTAGTAGACATAAGTTTTCAAATCAGTTGAATGAATACCCAGGATAATAATTGCTGAATTGTATGTTAAGATTATGTTTAATTTTATAAGAAACTTCCAAATTATCTCCCAAGGTAGCTATATGTTTTGCATTTCCACCAGCAATGAATAGGAGTTCCTATTGTTCCACATCCTCACCAGTATTTGGCATTGCAAGGTTCTGGCTTTTAGCCTTTCCGATTTTTGTGTAGTAGTATTTCCTTGAGGTTTTAATTTGCATTTCCCTAATAATGAATTATATATTGAATATATTCTCATATTCTTATTTTCCATCTATTCATCTTCTTTGGTAAGATGTCTGTTCAGATCTTTTACACATTTTTGAATTGGTTTGTTGGTTTCCTTATTGTTGCATTTTGCATGTTCTTTGTATATTCTGCACACATTTGTTTTAATCAAATAAGTGATTTACATTTTTTCCAGTCTATAGCTTGTTTTTTTTAATTGTCTTAACATTGTTTTAACAATGCTAACAAGATATTTTATATTAAATAAAATCCAACTTATTGTTATTTTTCTTTTATGGAACATGATTTTTCTGTCATATCTAAAAATTTACCAACACTAAGTTCATCTAGGTTTCCTCCTATGATTTATTAGAGAAGTATTATAGTAAGTCTATAATACCTTTTTTTTTTTAGTTAATGTTCGTGTAAGGTGTGAGGTCTGGATTGAGTTTCATCAATTTGATATGGGCATCCAATTTTCCCAGCACCACTAGTTGAAATGACTATCATTTCTCCACTGAAATACCTTTGCACTTTAAAAAAATCAGTTGATTATATTTTTTGTGGGTCTATTTCTAAGCACGCTGTCACTCTCTCTCTCTCTCTGGCCAATACCATGCTGTCTTGTTTATGGTAAGTTTGTCGAAAATCTTGAAAGTGGGCAATATGATGACTTCAACTTTGTTCTTCCTTAGAATTCTGATGATTGACTATACAAGGTCCTTCACTTTTTGTTAGGTTTGTATGTGTGTGTGTGTGTGTGTGTGTGACCCATAGTGAGTAAATGAAATAAGCATACTTAAATCTTCATTTCTCAGCAATTTTGAAGTGATATTTCTTAACTCTTGCTTCTTTGTGTATTATTTTTGCCTACATACATTCTCATTAGCTAATGTTTGAAGTTTTGGAAAGAGCGTCTCTTATTTATTCTTGCAAATCTTCCACTTTATAAAATTACTTTGTATTTAATCTCAGAAACTTTCTTAGCTTTGATGTTCAACCTCACAAATTCATGCTTCAGATATACCCAATGTCCTACTCATAATAATTTACTTAAAAATCAACAATTATATTTTCATTTATATGATCTATAATTGGATCATTTCGATAACTGTCTTTTCTTCCTTCAATAAGAACTGCCTGCTCTTCTTCACATGTTAACACTGTAGTATAGTCATAAAGTATATGGTCTCTTTGTCAAGCTCTAATATTCATTAAATGTGTTACCTTGGGAGAGTTAATCTCTTTTTCTCAAATTGAAAATTATGGTTGTTAGAGTAAAAATATATATTTTTTAAAAACATGTGAAGTGTTTAGGACAGTGCTAGGCATAAGATAAATGCCCATTAATTGTTAGAAACTTTTAGAATAGTATTCCAATTACATCTAATCTCTAATTCTGAGGTATAATACATACTATTACTTCTCTAAGGATCTTAAATGTACTTATTTTTTTCAGGTCCCGTCTTACATACTTTACACTTTTCTTGGGAGTAATTTATTTCATTTATTGAATTTGATACCTTTCCTTTTTGATGTAGACATTCCTCAGAAGTTAAATTGTTTTTTATTGTGTACTTGCCATTGCAGTTGAGATTCTGTCAGACTTGGTTTTGTATTTGGTCTGAGATAATGCATTGGTTCTGCTATAGTACATTGCAACAGTTTTAGAGGAATGGCAGAGATAAGATTTGCCTCAGTTCTGGTCTTTTGAATCTGTGTGCTTCTCGTATTTCCTAGGTGTTTCCAGTCATAAGTATCACTGGCCTCTCCCAAACTCACAGATTCTGTTCCAGCTTAAAACCAGAGGTCTTTCTTGAAATTGGTTTGTTTTGGAAAGAAATTGTGCATTTGTTAGACTAGATGTTTGTCTGCCTTTGTGGAGATAGTCCACTGACTCTGTAAACATACACTAAGTCCTCTCCTATTTCTGAATGCCACCACATTGGAATGATGAGCACTGTTAAAACTCAGTTCTTGTTGTATTAGAGCTTATATTTTTTATAAGTTTATAGTAAAGTTTATATTTTTCTAAATAGAAACAATTAATATATAGTATTAATAATGCTATTTTTTTTCAAAATGTAGTCTCTATTTTGCCAACCCTACACATTAAATTCATCATGGTAATCCTAAATCTACTAGAATAATAAATTCTTACTATTTAGAATAATAAATTCTGAAGGGTACACTAATTTTTAAAATGGATTGTGTCTTTTTTTTAATTGAGGTAAAATTAGCATATAACATTATATACCTTTCAGGTATACACTATTATAATTTAACATCTGTATGCACTACAAAGTGATCATCACTTAAAGTCTAGTTACCATCCATCACCATACAAATTATCCCCTTTACCTATTTTGCCCACCCCTGACCCTCTTTACCTCTGGTAACCACCAATCTGTTCTCTGTATCTATGAGTTTATTTTTGTTTTGTTTTGTTCTGTTCATTTGCTTTGTTCTTTTTAGGTACCACATATAAGTGAAATCATACACTATTTGTCTTCTCCGTCTGACTTATTCCATTTAGCATAAAACCTTCAATGTTCATTTACATTGTCATAAATGGCAAGGTTTCATTCTTTTTGTGGCTGAGTAATATTCCATTGTGAGTGTGCATATATATATGTGTATATATATATATATATATATATATATATATATATATATATATACACATATGCACATATATATAACATCATCTTTATTCATTCATCTATGATGAACATTTATGTTGTTTCCATTTCTTGGCTATTGTAAATAATGCTGCAGTGAACATAGAGGTGCATATATCTTTTTCTATATCTTTTTGAATAAGCATTTTTTTGAATAAGCATTATCTTTGGATAAATAACCAACAGTGGAAGAGCAGAATCGTATGGTAATTCTATCCTTATTTTTTTGAGGACTCTCCATACTATTTTACATAGTGGCTGCATCAATTTACATTTCCACCAACAGTGTACAGGTGTCCCCTGTTTTCCACATCCTCTCAACACTTGCTATTTCTGGTCTTTTTTATAATGACCCACCTAATTGGTGTGAGATAATATCACATTGTGGTTTTGATTTGCATTTCCCTGATAATTAGTAATGTTGAACATCTTTACATATGCCTGTTGGCCATCTGTATGCCTTTCTTGGAAAATAATCTGTTTAGATCCTCTGCCCATTTTAAAAAATCAGATTTTGTTGTTGCTGCTGATTGTATAAACTCTTTGTATATTTGGTATATTAACCCCTTATCAGATGTATGATTTGCAAATATCTTCTCCCATTCAGTAGGCTGACTTTCCATTTTAATAATGGTTTCCTTTGCTGTGCAAAAGCTTTTTAGTATCATATAATCCCATTTGTTTATGTTTGCTTCTGTTTCCCTTGCCTTTGGAGTCTGATCCACAAAAGCAATGCTAAGACCAATGTCAAAGAGCTTACTGTCTATGTTTTCTTCAAGGAATTTTATGGTTTCAGGTCTTACATTCAGGTCTTTAACCCACTTTGAGTTAATTTTTCTGTATGGTGTAAGATAGTGGTCTAGTTTAATTCTTTTGCATGTGGCTAACCAGTTTCCCCAACATTATTTATTGAAGGGACAGTCCTTTCTCCATTATGTTCTTAGATCTTTCCCATAAATTAATTGTCCATATGTATGTGGGTTTATTTCTGGGATCTGAGTTCTCTTCCACTGATCTGTGTCTGTTTTTGTGCCAGTGCCTTATTGTTTTGATTGCCATAGCTTTAAAATATAGTTTGAAATCAAGGAGAGTAATGCCTTTAGCTTTGCTCTTCTTTCTCAAGATTGCTTTGGCTATTAGCCAAAATATTAGCTATTGTTTGTGGGTCATACAAATTTTATTTATTTATTCGTCATGGGGGAAGAGAGAAAGAGAGAGCACAAGCAGAGGGAGCGGCAAGCAGAGGGAGAAGCAGACTCCCCGATGAGGAAGGAGCCTGACACAGGACTCAATGCCAGGAGCCTGGGAGCATGACTTGAACCGAAGGCATAGGCTTAACCACCTGAGACACTCAGGCGTCCCTCAATTTCTTTTATCAATATATTATAGCTCTCTGTACAGATATTTTACCTCCTTAGTAAAATTTGTTTCTAGATATTTTATTCTTTTTGATGCAATTGTAAATGTTATTGTTTTTTTAATTCATCTTTCTGATAATTTGTTATTAGTCCATAGAAATGTAACAGATTTTGCTAAATAACTTTATATTCTGCAACTTCACTTAATTTATTCATTCTAAGAGTTTTTTTGGTGGAGTCTTTGATTATATGATATGCCATCCGCAAAGGGTGATAGTTTTATTTCTTCTTTCCCACTTTGGATGCCTTTTCTTTTTGTTGAGTTATTGCTGTGGCTAGGACTTCCAATACTATGTAGAATAAAAGTGGTGAGAGTGGGCATCCTTGTCTTGTTCTTGAACTTCAAGGAAAAGCTTTCAGGTTTTCCCCATTGAGGTGTTGGCTGTGGGTTAGACATATATGACCTTTCTTATGGTGAGGTACATTTCTTCTAGAAACAATTTTCTGAAAGTTTTTATCATAATTGGAGTTGGATTTTATTGAATACTTTTTCTGCATCTATGAAGATGATCATATGGTTTTTATTCTTCATTTCATTGAAGGATATATATAGTGTATTACCTTGATTGATTGCAAATGTTGAACCATTCTCATATCCCTGGAATAAATCCCATTTGATTGTGGTGTATGATCATTTCAATGTATTGTTGAATTTGGTTTGCTAATAATTTTTGAGGATTTTTGCATCTATGCTAACCAAAGGTATTGGCCTATAACTTTATTTTTTCATGGTGTCCTTGTTTGGTTTTGGTATTATGGTAATGCTGGCCTCACAAAATGTATTTGGAAGTGTTGCCTCCTCTTAATTTAAGAATACACAAGTCTTTTTTTTCTTTTGAATGCATTCACAGGCATATGATTCTGGACTTTTGTTTGTTGGGAGGTTTTTGATTGCAGATTCAATTTCCTTACTAGTAATAAAATTTTCTGTTTCTTCATGATTCAATTTTAGAAAATTGTATGTTTCCAAGAACTTATACATTTCTTCTAGGTTGTCCAATTTGTTGGTGTGTAATTGTTCATAATAGTCTCTTATGATCTTTTAGATTTCTGTGCTGTCAGTTTTAACTTCTCTTTCATTTCTGATTTTATCAGTGTCTTCTCTTTTGTTTTGTTTGTTTGGTTTGGTTTGGTTTTGGTTTTGGTTTTCTATTGTTGTTGTTAGTCTAGCTAAAAGTTTGTCATTTTGTTTTATCTTTTCAAAGAACCAACTCTTAGTTTCATTGATCTTTTCTAACTTTTGTCTCTTTTCATTTATTTATCCTCTGATCTTTATCATTTTCTTTATTCTATTGACCTAGGGTCTTGTTTGGTTGTTTTCTAGCTCCTTTAGGTACAGGTACAATACAGGTATTGTATTGCTATGATCTCTTTTAGAACCACTTTTGCTGCATCCCAAGGATTTTGATAAGTTGTATTTCTGTATTCATTTATCTCTAGATATTTTTTCTTTAATTTCTTTGAGTGCTCACTAGCATGTTTTTTAATCTCTACCTATTTGTGTTCTTTCTAGTTTTCTTCTTGAAATTGATTTCTACTTTTATACCATTGTGTTTGGAGAAGACACTTGATATGATTTCAGTGTTCTTGATTTTTGAGTCTTGTTTTGTGTCTAACATGTGATCTGTCCTGGAGAATGTTTTATGTGCATCTGAGAAGAATGCATATTCTTTTGCTTTTGGATGGAATGCTCTGTAAAACTATTAAGTCCATCTGGTTTAATGTTTTTTAAGACTGATATTTCCTTATTGATTTTCTATCTGGTTGATCTATCCATTGAGATAAGTTGGGTTTAAATCTCCTACTATTTTATATAGCTGGGTTTTTTGTTTTGTTTTGTTTTGTTTTGTTTTTTAGAGAGAGAGAGACAGAGTGCACAGGAGTGGAAAGAGGGGGAGAGAGAGAGAGAATCTCAAGCAGGCTCAAGCAGACATGGAGCCTGACACAGGGCTCAATCTCAAGACCCTGAGATCATGACCTGAGCTGAAATCAAGAGTCCAATGCTCAACTGACTGAGCCACCCAAGCGCCCCTATTTAGCTTTTAATTTCTCTGTTTAGATACATTGATATTTGCTTTATGTATCTTGGTGCTCCTATGTTGGGTGCATATGTATTTATAAATGTTATATCTTATTATTAAATTGACCTCTTTATCATTATGTAATATCTTCATCTATTATTACAGTCTTTGTTTTAAAGTCTATTTTGTTTGTTATGAATATAGCTATGCCAGCTTTTTGTTTGTTTCCATTCATAGAATATCTTTTTCCATCCCTTCAATTTCAGCTTGTGAGTGTCCTTTCTTCTGAAATTAATCTCATGTGGGTAGAACACAGATAGGTCTTGTTTTTTTTAATCCATTCAGCCATCTTATATCTTTTGATTGTAGAGTTCATTTACATTTAAAGTAATTTTTGATAGGCATGTAGTTATTGCCATTTTGCTAATTGTTTTCTGGTTGTTTTTGTAGTTCTTCTCTGTTCCTTTCTTCTCTTTCTCTCTTCCCCTGTGGTTTGATGTCTTTTGTTAGTGCTATGTTTAGATTTCTTTCTCATTTTTCTTTTGTGTATTTATTTTTTGTATGTATTTGTGATTATTGTGAGGTTTACATATAACTTCCTATTTTATGTTTTGAGTTGACAGCAACTTAAATTTGAACATTCCAAAACTGTACATTTTTCTCCTCCTCTCATGTTTTATTTCTTACATCACATGTTGCATCTTTTATTTCATGTACCCTCTAACTAATTGTTTAGTTTTAGCTAATTTTATTGTTTTTGTCTTTTAACCATCATACTGGCTTTATAAATGATTGACCTACTACCTTTACTATGTGTTTACCTTTTCCAGTGAGCCTTTTTAATTTTGTGTTTTCCTGTTATTAATTGGTGCGATTTCTTTTCAGTTTAGAGAAGACCTTTTAACATTTCTTTTAAGGCCAGTGTAGTGGTGATGAACTCCTTTAGGTTTTGCCTAACTAGAAAACTTAATCTCTTATTCAATTCAGAATAATAGCCTTGCCAGGTAGAGAATTATTGGGTGGAAGTTTTTCCATTCAGCACTTTGAATATGTCAAGTTAATTTCTTCTGGCTTGCATAGTTTCTGTGAAAAATTTATGAGATCTCCTTGCATGTAGTAAGTTGTGTTCTTTTGCTGCTTTTAATAATCTTTAACTTTGACCAGTTTAATTGTAATATATCTTGGTGTAGATCTGTTTGGGTTTATTTTATTTGGGACTGTCTAGGCTTCCTGGACCTGTATATCTGTTTCCTTCCTCATTTTAGGGAAATTTTCAATTACTAATTCTTCAAATAAGTTTTCTGACCCCCTTTTTTTGAAAGATTTTTTAAATTTATTTGACAGAGAGAGACACAGCAAGAGAGGGAGTACAAGCAGTGGGAGTGGGAGAGGGAGAAGCAGGCTTCCCGCTGAGCAGGGAGCCTGATGTGGGGCTCAATCCCAGGGCCTGGAATCATGACCTGAGCCGAAGGCAGACGCTTAACGACTGAGCCACCCAGGCGCCCCTGGCCCTTTCTCTGTCTCTCTGCTCCTTCTGGGATCATTGTAATCTATTATTCTACTTGATGTTGTACCAATGGTTTCTTAGTTATCTTCATTTAATTTTTTTTTCCCCCTGATCTCTCTGGGTGAGTTCTGTTGCTTTGTTTTCCAGCTCAATGATCCAATCTTTGGCTTCATTCAGTGTGCTATTGAACCCCTCTAGTATATTTTTCATTTCAGTTATGGTATTCTTTAGCTCCTTAACTTTTGTTTGGAACCTTCTTATATTTACTGTCTCCTTGTTGAGGATCTCACAGTGTTCATCACTATTCTTCCAAGTTTGTTGAACATCTATTTGACTATTTTAACTCTTTATCAGGTTGATTGTTCATCTGCATTTCATTAACGGCTTTCTGATGTTTTGTCTTTCATTTGGAACATATTTTCCTGGTTCTTCACTTTCCTGATTTTCTGTATTTGTTTCTATGTATTAGGAAAATCAACTACCTCTCCCAATCTTGAAGGATCAGCCTTTTGTAGTTGTCATAAGAAGCCTAAAAGCACAGTCTTCTCCCACCACTAGAGTTACATGCTCAAGGGGTATCACTGTAGAAGATGTGCACACCCATCTGCAGCACAGGGGTTGGCAGAGCTGGCACCCATGCCAGCCAGGTGCATCACACAGCTGCACTGAGGCCCAGGGGTGAGTGGGGCTGGTGTCTGGCCTGGCTGTAAAGTATGGCTGTGCTGCCATAGTGTGGACAGGGTTCTTAGTTGGGTGTGCCCAAAGGCTCTAGCAGATTAGAGAGTTAGCTCCAAAATGGTGCCCACCAGCCCTGACATTAGCAAAGTAAATGATGTTGCACATATGGCACCCACTAGTTTCTCTGTCCCCAGAGACAGTTCCAGTAGTTTACTACTTCTCTGTCAGGTGCTTTAAGTTTAGTAAATGGGTCTCCTTCACATATGGTCTAGGTGATTTTCAAATTGGTGCTTTGGCTCTGGGTCCCAGGGTCAGTGATTCTGCATGTGATCCCTTTAAGAGTGGGTTCTCCATGCTCGACAGTTCTGTGTTTTTCCTGGATGTAATCTCTATTGGTTTTCGAAGCCTGGCATTTTGGGCCTCAACTCTTTTATGTAGGGTCTAACATTTTTTTATTAACATATAATGTATTATTTGTTTCAGGGGTATAGGTCTGTGTTTCATCAGTCTTACACAATTCACAGCACTCACCATAGTACTTACCTTCCCCAATGTCACCCAGCCACCCCATCCCTCCCACCCCCCTCCCCTCCAGCAACCCTCGGTTTATTTCCTGAGATTAAGAGTCTCTTATGGTTCATCTCCCTCTCTGGTTTCATCTTGTTTCATTTTTCCCTCCCTTCCCCTATGATCCTCTGTCTTGTTTCTCAAATTCCTCATATCAGTGAGATCATATGATACTTGTCTTTCTCTGATTGACTTATTTCGCTTAGCATAATACCCTCTAGTTCCATCCATGTCATTGCAAATGGCAAGATTTCATTTCTTTGATGGCTACATAATATTCCATTATATATATATATATATACCATCTCTTCTTTATCCATTTACCTGTTGATGGACATCTAGGCTCTTTCCATAATTTGGCTGTTATGGACATTGCTGCTATAAAGATTGGGGTGCATGTTCCCCTTTGGGTCACTACATTTATATCTTTGGGGTAAATACCCAGTAGTGCAATTGCTGGGTATAGGGTAGCTCTATTTTCAACTTTTTGAGGAACCTCCATACTGTTTTCCAGAGTGGCTGCCCCAGCTTGCATTCCCACCTACAGTATAGGAGGGTTCCCCTTTCTCTGCATCCTCGCCAACATCTGTCGTTTCCTGACTTGTTAATTTTAGCCATTCTGACTGGTGTGAGGTGATATCTCATTGAGGTTTTGATTTGGATTTCCTTGATGCTGATGGATGTTGAGCACTTTTTCATGTGTCTGTTGGCCATTTGGAAATCTTCTTTGCAGAAATGTCTATTCATGTCTTCTGCTGTAGGGCCTAACATTTGAGGTCTATTGCATAGCACAAACCTCTGACTCCTTTGGAAAATCTTTGTGTTTTTGTCTTCCCTCCCAATTATGTATCACCCTGATGGAGTGTTTTTTGTTTGTTTTGTTTTTGTTTTTGTTTTGTTTTGCTTTTGTCAAGATAGTATCTCTGCCTCTCCTATCCCTCTCAATGCTGTCCTTTTTGTCTTTTTCTGTGAGTCTCTGTTCATCCAGTTTTCCAGTTTTTTTCAGAGTAAATTGCTCCATATGTAGTTGTATATTGGTTGTATCCATGGGAGGGAGTTCAGGATTTTCTTATGTTGCTATTTTAAACCCAACCCCCCCAAGTGAGTCTTATTGTTTACATGAGAGAAAAGTACTGCTTCAGTTTATATATTTCTGATTTACTGAGTCATCTTTATTTATTTGCTTTATTTTAGGTGATTTATATCATTACAATTGATGAAAAGCCATACACTCTGCATCTTAGAAAACAGTAAGATATAATTTTCCATTAAAGCTTAGATTGTACTTTTTAAATATTTTGGTATACAATTTAAATTAAAGAATGCAATATAATATAGACTGTTCAATCAACTTGTTTTTAAATTAGGATTAATTAAGTCTCGAATAATGGAAGAGTAGAATGTTGAATAATAGAATGCTGCATTTTAATTTTCTAGCTTGTTATTTTCACATTAAGAAATAAGTTACTTATTTGTAAATCTTCAATTGAGTATAAAGCCATCCAACCCAAGAACTGCAAGTTATATGTTAAGTATGCCTGATGTAAAATCAAACTTAGTCACATCAAGTGGTTATTGGTGGGAAATTCAACTAATGACATATTTTATAACTGTATTAATTACATATGTATTTATTTTTAACAACTTTAATGGGTACATTCATATGTCATAAAACTCACTCAAGTGTATAATTCAATAATTTTTAATAACTGTATGCCGTATTGCAACCATCAAACATAAATCAATTGTAGAACATTCCATATCCTACATAGGATCCTCATGCCATTTCACATTTAATCCTTATTCCCACCTACCACTCCAGGCAACAATCAATCTACTTTCTGTCTCCTAATTTGCAGTTTCTCAACATTTCATGCAAGTGGAATCAAACAGCTTCTTCTCTGCCTGCATCTTTGAAAATATATATTTGTAACAACTGCATTTTGTCTGCCTTACATCAGTGTAGTTGAACAAGGCTGAAGAAAACTCCTCACTTAATTTATGACTGTTATCACCTAATTCATGACCATTAAACATATGTTGGTCTTTAGTGTCTATAAAACTCCATTAAAATGTTTTTTGAGAAGACCATCATTTGTTTTTTGATAAGAAACATCTTCATGTTTCTGAATGCCAGTTATTTTTTAGTCTTCATTTTTCTTGACCTAATGGCAGCATTTTGTGTAGCTGATCAGTATCTCCTCCAAAAATACTTTCTTCATTTGGCTTCCAGAAAACTGCAGACTTCTGGTTTAATTCTTCCCATTGTGTTTACTCTCTCAGTTTTGTTTGTTTGTTTCATCTTGTTTGTTTTTTAGATTCTTCCCCATCTCTCCAATCTTTTCATGAATCTTGTTTTTCCCTAGCTACCTTCAATCACCTGGCTATTTCATCCCCTCTTGCAGCTTTAAATATCATTCATGTATTGATTACTCCCAAGTTATATCTCTACTTTATTCCTCTCCAATGAACACCATATTCATTTATGTGACTGCTTATTTGATAATCAAGTGTTTGATAGAATTCTTATACTTATCATATCCAAAATGTACTTCAGATACTTTTCCAAAACTTATCCGTCCTACAATCATCTCAGTAAATGGCAACTCTAGTTTCTTAAAACAAAACCTTGGATGATAAAAAAAGATGACAGAGGAGTAGGGGACCTTATTCAAACTGGTGCCTGGAATTGAGCTGGATATATACCAGACCACTCTGAACATGCACAAAATCAGCCTGAGATGTAAGAAGATATATCTGGATCTCTACAAACAGAATATCACAGGTGGTTGGTTTCAAGGTACGAATTGGGGAGCCATGATTCTGTGGGCAGATATCAGAGGATAAACGGAAGGGAGAGGGAGCTGAGCCGTTGGGATCCTACATCACCAGTGAATAATAGTCTCCCTCACTGGGGACTGGGCACAGACTCACAGACTGGTAGCGACAGGGAAAAGATTTTAAGGCAGACCCCCAGATGGAAATCCAGAGTGGGAATGCACGTGCAAACTGGGGGTGGCTGGTGGTTTTAGAAGCACAAAGGGCAGAGACATGCCCCAACCTGGAGGCAAGGACTGGGAGCCCTGCTGAAGGGCACGCAACCCAGAACACTGCAGTTTATAGCACCACAGACAGAAACAGAGATAGTGTGGCCTGGAGAGCTCACTGAAGAGCAGACTGCAAACTCTCTGCTCTGAGGCAGAGGGTTGGAAATGGTCTCTTCTGCTCTGACTCTAGGAAGAGATGCAGAAAGCCACCAGGGAAAGGCCCCAGAGAACAAAAGGCCCCCCAAAAAGGTTTTCACTGAGCCTATCCCCACTAGGGACCTTAGGGTTGCCTGAGTGAAAGTGTGGCAGGCCCCTCCTGCAGAAGACAGGCTGGGTAAACAAGAAGCCAGCAACCCTAAGGTCCCTATAAACAGGTGCATCTTGCTTGGGTTGTGGTCAATAATTTGGACTCTGTACATTCCCTCAACCACCCCTCAACAGAAGGACTAGGGGGAGGAACCCACAAAACAGGAAAGACAAAGACTATGACTTATGCCACAGATTTACAAATGGATTCAGATATAACCAAGATGTCAGAGATGGAATTCAGGCTAGCAATTGTGAAGACAATAGCTAGAATGGAGAAATCAATTAAAGGCAACATAGAATCTCTAAGGGCAGAAATGAGAGCTGAATTGGCAGAACTTAAAAATGCTATCAATGAGACCCAATATAATCTGGATAATCTAACAGCTAGGGTAAGTGAGGCAGAAGAACAAATTAGTGACCTGGAAGACTATTTAATAGATAAAAAGGGAAAAGAGGTGGCCAGGTAAAAACAACTCAGAATCCATGAAAATAGAATCAGGGAAATAAGTGACACCGTGAAGCGTTCCAATGTCAGAATAATTGGAATCCCTGAGGGGGTGGAGAGAGAGAGGACTAGAAGATATATTTGAGCAAATCATAGCTGAGAACTTCCCTAATTTGGGAAATGAAATGAACATTCGTGTCCTAGAGGCAGAGAGGACCCCTCCCAAGATCAAGGAAAACAGGCCAACACCCCAGCATGTAATAATAAAACTCGCAAATCTTAGAACCAAGGAAACCATCTTAAGGGCAGTTAGGGGGAAGAGATTCCTTATGTACAGAGGGAGGAACATCAGAATAACATCAGACCTATCTACAGACACCTGGCAAACCAGAAAGGCCTGGCAAGACATATTCAGGGTACTAAACGAGAAAAACATGCAGCCAAGAATACTTTGGAGAGATGCAGAGCTTCCAAGACCAGCAGAAACTGAGAGAATATGTGACCACTAAGCTGGCCCTGACAGAAATATTCAGGGGATTTTTATAAAAGGAGAAAGACCCCAAGAGTGATCTACAACAGAAATTTACAGGGACAATCTATGAAAATAAGGTCTTCACAGGCAAAATGATGACAATAAATCATATCTTTTAATAATCACTCTCAGTGGGAATGGCCAAAATGCTCCCATAAAATGGCACAGGGTTGCAGATTGGATAAAAAGACAGGACCCATCCATATGTTGTCTACACGAGACTCATTTTGAACCTAAAGATACATCCAGACTGAAAATGAAGGGATGGAGATCCATCTTCCATGCCAGTGGACCTCAAAAGAAGGCTGGGGTAGCAATTCTTATATCAGACAAATTAGATTTTAAGCTAAAGACTGTAATTAGAGACACAGAAGAAAACTCCATCATTCTTAAAGTGTCTGTCCAACAAGAAGATCTAACAATTGCAAATATCTACGCCTGCAATATGGGAGCAGCCATCTACATAAGCCAACTGTTAACCAAAATAAAGAGTCATATTGATAACAATACAGTAATTGTAGGAGCCCTCAATACTCCACTCTCAGCAATAGACAGATCATCTAAGCAGAAAATCAACAAAGAAACAAGAGCTTTGAATGACACACTGACGAATGACACACTGACGAGATGGACCTCATAGATATATATATATAGAACATTCCACCCTAAAACAACAGAATACTCATTCTTTTCAAGCGCACATGGAACTTTCTCCAGAATAGACCACATACTGGGTCACAAATTAGGTCTCAACCAATACCAAAAGATTGAAATTATTCCTTGCATATTCTCAGACCATAATGCTTTAAAACTGGAACTTAATCACAAGAAAAAATTTGGAACACCTTCAAACACTTGGAAGCTAAAGACTGCTCTGCTCAAGAATATTTGGGTCAACCAGGAAATCAAAGAAGAACTTAAACAATTCGTGGAAACCAATAAGAAGGGAAACACATCAGTCCAAAACCTATGGGATACTGCAAAGGTGGTCCTAAGGGGGAAATACATAGCCATCCAATCCTCAGTCAAAAAAATAGAAAAATCCCGAATTCACCAACTAACTCTACACCTTAAAGAACTAGAGAAAAAGCAACAAACGACGCCTAAGCCATGCATTAGAAGAGAAATAATTAAAATTAGGGCAGAGATCAATGAATTAGAAACCAGAAACACACTAGATCAGATCAATGAAACTAGAAGCTTATTCTTTGAAAGACTTAATAAGATCAATAAACCACCAGCCAGACTTACCCAAAAGAAAAGAGAAAGGACCCAAATTAATAAAATTATGAATGAAAGGGGAGAGATCACGACTAACACCAAGGAAATAGAAACAATTATTAGAAATTATTAGCAGAGGGGTGGAGCAAGATGGCGGAGGAGTAGACCTGGATTTTGTCTGGTCTCAGGAATTCAGCTGGATATGTACGAACTTAACAGGAGATCGAAGAAAAGAATAGCAACAACTCTCTGAACAGAAAAGCAACCACTTTCTGGAAGGTAGGACATGCGGAGAAGTGAATCTGAGGCGATATTCGGGAGGATAGACAGCGGGAGAGAGGGTCTCTGTTGGCCACTTCTGGCAAGTGATAGAGCTGTAGAGGAAAAAATCGGAACATATAGAAGTCCACGCTGAGGGACGCCTCTCAGGTGGCTAAGCGGGGGGTGGAACCCTCGCGGGACAGTGTGGTCTCAGGACCCTCAGGGTCACGGAAAGACCAGGGGTGCCTGAGTGCAGCAGAGCTCCCAGGTATCAGAGCGGAGATGTCGGCTGCAGAGATGGAGCCAAGGGGCGGGCTGTCAGCTCGGGGTTGCCATAAACTGTGATCCGTGGCACAGTCAGGCCACTGCTCCTCTAGCAGGGACCCATAAAGTGGCAGATCCGGGGAGACTCCCCTTCCTCCCCTGGGAGGAGCAGCATGGCAGAGCACTGCAGGGATCTGCTGGGTTTGGAGACTCCACACCTAGTCAGGTGCCAGAGATAGAAATGCTTGGTCACAGGACGGGTGAGCATGGAGTGTGGCTGGAGACCGGGGGGATGGGAGTGATGACTGCTTTTCTCTGGGGGCTCACTGAGGAGCAGGGCCCCAAGTTCTCAGTTCCTCCAGGATGGAGATTGGGAGGCCGCCATTTTCACTCTCGTCTGCCAAAGCTGGACGAGATGCCTGTTTCCTTCCCAAATTAAGGAAGTTCTCTGCTATAAATTGCCCAATATACCTTCTCTCTCTCTCTTCTTCTTCTGTGATCCCAATTATACTAATATTATTTCATCTTATGGTATCACTTATCTCTCAAATTCTGCCCTTGTGATCCAGTAGTTGTTTATCTCTCTTTTTCTCAGCTTCTTTATTTTCCATCATTTGGTCTTCTATATCACTGATTCTCTCTTCTCCCTCATTTATCCTAGCAGTTTGTGCACCCATTTTTTGTTACACCTCATTAGTAGCCTTTTTGATTTTGACTTGGTTAGATTTTAGTTCTTTTATTTCTCCAGAAAGGGTTTCTCTAATAACTTCCATGCTTTTTTTCAAGCCTTGCTAGTATCTTTAAAATCGTCATTCTGAACTCTAGGTCCGACATTGTACTAATATCCATATTGAGTAGGTCCCTGGCAGTCAATACTACCTCTTGTTCTTTTATTTGAGGTGATTTTTTCCATCTTGTCATTTTATCCAGGGGAGAATAGATGAATGAGAGAACAAAATGTTAGCTGGGTAACAATGACCCCAGAAAAATATGCACTAAACAAATCAGAAGAGACCTGAAACTGGGGGGAAAGAAAGGGAAAGAAAGAAAAAAGAAAAAAAGAAAAAGAAAAGATAGCAACAAACAAACAAACAAAAACAGAATATGATCAAATATGATCAGGCTGGTGCATAGATCAGTGTCACACAGTAGATTTGGGCATATTTTGGTCTGTTAGAAGAAAGTGCCTCCCAAAATTTTAAAGAAAGAAAAGCTCATATATGTACAAAAATAAGGGTTAATACGATGAAGGGATGGACTATGACTGTAAAGATGAAAATTATAAAAGATTTTATAAAAGGAATTGATAAGAAGTTGGTTGAAAAAAGAAAGAAGAGGATTAAAAAAAGGGGGGGGGAGGGCGCCTGGGTGGCTCAGTCATTAAGTGGCTGCCTTCGGCTCAGGTCATGATCCCAGAGTCCTGGGATTGAGTCCCACATCAGGCTCCCTGCTCAGCGGGAAGCCTGCTTCTCCCTCTCCCACTCCCCCTGCTTTTGTTTCTGCTCTTGCTGTCTCTGTCTCTGTCAAATAAATAAATAAAATCTTAAAAAAAAAGGGGGGGGGAGAGAATGTGATCAGGCAGGAGTCTAGAACAAAGCCATACACTAGAGATTTAAGGTATATTTTGGTCTGTTAGAAGAAACTGTATGTCAAAATTTTAAAGAGAGAACAATATATACATATATATATATATGGTTAACTACTTATAGGTTAACTACTCATAAGGGATAGAATATGACTCTAAAAATGAAAAATAAAAACAATTTTTAAAAAGGGATTGATAAGATGTCGGTTGAAAAAGGGAAAAAGGAAAATTAAAAAAACAAAACAAAACATGATTCCTTTTGGAGTATTCTCCTAGTGTTGGAGTTCTGCCGTTCTCAGACTTCTAAAAGTTCCAATTTTGTGCTCCTCTCTCTGTCACTTGTCAGTAGTGGCTGAGAGAGGCCCCCTCCCCCACCATCTATCATGCCAAATATCACCTCAGATTCACTTCTCCACATGTGCTACCTTTGAGAAAGTGGTCGCTTTTCTGTTCAGAGAATTGCTGCTATTCTTTTCTTCAATCTCCTGTTGAGTTTGTAGATGTTCAGAATGGTTTGATCCCTATCTAGCTGAATTCCTGGGACCAGATGAAATTCAGGTCTCCTACTCCTCCGCCATCTTGCTCCTCCCCCTCCTTCAAAATATATTCATAATTGCACCTCCACCACTGCTACTGTCTTAGTTCAAGTCACTATCATATCTTGCCTGGATGACTTAATAGCCTAATTGCTCTCTCTGCTTATTTGCCCTACAGATAATTCTCAACACAACATTCAGTTTGATTCTATTAAAATGTTGGTCTGAGGGTTGCCTGGCTGGCTCAGTCAGAAGAGCATGTGACTCTTGAGCTCAGTGTTATGAGTTTGAGTCCCATGTAGGGTATGAAAGTTACTTAAATAAATAAAAATTTTAAAAATAACATAAAATATTGTCTGGTCCTATCATATATCTGTTCAAAATCTTCTAATGGCTTCTCATCTCTGTGATGCCATCTCTTACTACTATCTCTCATCTTCAATCAACCTTGCATTCCAGGCATATCACCCCCTAGCTGTTCTTTATATAGAGAAGGCACATTTTGGCCTCAGGGTCTTTTCATTTTCTCCTAACTCTGTCTCAAATAACATATCTGTGCAAATCCATGTGGCTTGTTTTCAGGTTCAGTCTATTCAGTGAGCTTTTTTATGCCATCCTATCTACACTTTGCAACCAACTTCCCTCACCCAGGTTTATTTATAACATTTAACATCTAACATGCTAGCAGTATTTGTCTCTCACTATCATGAAGACCAGTGGTTTTGTCTTTTGTTTACTGCTGTATCCCAATGCTTAGAAGAGGATCTATCAACAGGTACCTAGGAAATATTTGTTAGATAAAGACATATATAGGCCCACGGGTTAATATCTGAGACAGAGGGCCCAGTCTGCTCTAATTAAATCATATTATTATATGAATCCTATATATTTCACATTTATTTTTATGTTTATGTTTATATTCATATTAAATTCATGACTCAAACATTTTTTTTTTAATTTTTGTTTTTCTTAGCTCATTCTTATCCCAGAACTTTTTGGTTTATACATATAATGAAACTGGATTTTTGCATTTAGAGTCTTCATATTTTAAGGTAAGCTCTATATGTCTTAGATATTTGTTATCATATAGTTTTTTATTTAAGTGGCCATATCACTACCATTGAGATATATTTGTTTTATGACAATTTAATACAAATATTTTATTCTGTATAATTATGACCTGTTATGTGGTTGTTCATAAAAATGGTACATGATAGAGATAAAACCCAGACTGAAAGAATACTCATTGGCACCTTGGTGGTACAAAATAAAGAGGATTGTCAAAAACCCTTTTTCCTTGAAAATCTGCATTAACAAATCTATATGATACACAATCTTATTATTTTCAATTATTTTAACATTTTTAATCTCTATTGTTAGCAAACACATTTTTATTCATAAAGAATTTATTTACTTACTTTTCTATATTGTTTTTCAGATGCATTGTCATTACCAAGGATATATTGCAGATATTCCAAATTCACTTGCAACACTCAGCATCTGTTCTGGACTCAGGTAATAGGATCTTACGTGATACTTATACATGGAAAACTTTAAAATGAAACTTAGTGGCTAGCAGATATAAATCTGGGAATTTTAAGGGGAATCCAAATCTGAAAGTTTCCTTTATGATGGCCTTACTTTTTAATATCAATATTAGCAGCTGAAATTTAGTGTCCATTCAAATGAAATCGTTCCAGGGAATCCTGACTGGAGGTATTTTTTTCAAGATACTGTGCAGAAGGGGATAGTTTCAGTAAAGGAAACTTTAAAACTAAATAATATTATTGCATTATCTTTCAATTATCTCAAATAGTTATGGAAAATGATATGAATTAATCATTTCAATATGCACATATTGTATGCTTTCAGTTTAGGTGCACTCAGTATCAGACAAAAAAAAACAACTAATTAAGAAGGTCCCTCAGAGCTATAAAAGCAGGGATAAGTGATTTTCATCAGTGATGGTGGCAAGAGAAAGGTATTAAGTTTATTAGAGGAAGACTGGTCCAGAGCAAAGGAAAAAAAAGACTCTCCCTAACTTCCTTTTGGTTTTGGTTGCCTGACTTCTAGAATTCACTCATGTCAACTCAGAAAAAATTGGCATTCATTTAATGTGGTTTTCATCTATTTCATAGATATCCACCTCTTTACATATACACTCTATATACCTGCTTTTCCTTATTCTAAACTCTGTAAGAACATGAACTTTATTCTTGGAATTCTCAACAAGTGCTTGATTTTCAACAAATACTTGGTCTTAACTAATGTATCTTGAATAAATATGACTATTATACACATAATATAAAATACTTTGCAATATGTTTTGTTCTTTAATATATGAGCAAAACTAAGGTAGATGTGATATCTCAGTTACTAATGGTAAACCAGAAAAAATGGGAAAATAAAGTGTGTTTATAATGTGTTCCTTACTATATTTCAAACTGGAATTTCTATTGATTTCTTCTCTATAATTTCCATGCCTTTGTTGACATTCTTTATTTATTGAGACATCATTAAAATATTTCCCTTTAGTTGTTTATATATGGTTTATTTTAGCTCTTTGAAATTATTTAAATACCTAGTTTAAAATATATAAATTTATTTCTTTAAATTTTTAAAAATTTTTTCACATTTTAGATTATAGCTTTGATGGGATCACTTGTAGGGTTTTTATATCATTGCTTTCTAAATATTCAGGGGATTCCTTCAGTTTGAAAACATCAGCTATGGAATTGAGCCATTGGAATCTTCAGCACGATTTGAGCACATAATTTATCAAGTGAAAAATGAGAATCCAAATATACCACTGTTGGCAGAAAATTACAGCAATATTTGGCAGAAAGGCCAACCCTATAAAGATAATTTAAGCTCACAGGTAACATGATAATTCTGATGTTATGACATACTGTGAAATTATTTATGTAGAATTTTGTTGATTGTGGAAAGGAACTACTTAACTGTGGAGTAGAAATATCTAATTTGATATCTTCTTTCTGTACTTTTAAATAAAACATCCATATTCCATCTAAAATATATGAAAAATACACAATAATGTATTTCAGGCTTATTATAATGTATTATGTTACATTTCTTACTTTAGCAAAAATGCAGATTATTGAGTAAAATTTAGAAATATAGGAAGAATGAGTCACTATATAAAGACAATAAAATAAGTTAAATTACCACTAGCTTGTTAAAATTACTTTTAATATTTTTATATATGGCTTTATGTACTACTAGAACATATCTTTCTAAAATTGATAATCATTTGTATATTATTAAACTCTTAATTTGCCTGTTGGCTGTATATAGAGTTCTTGTTTGACAGATGTTTTGCTTTCATCATTTGAAATATTTTAATTCACTGTCTTATGGCCTCCATGATTGCTGATGAAAAATTAGCTGTCATTAATCTTATGGAGGATTCCTTGTACATGATGAGTCCCTTCTCTTGTTTCTTCCAAGTTTCTCTCTTTATCTTTGGCTTACAGCACTTTTTTCATAATGTGTCTTTGAGTGGTTCTTTTTGAGTTTATCTAAATTGGAGTTGACTGAGCTTCTTTTTTTGTACATTAATGTTTTTCACCTAATTTGGAAAATTATGGGCCATTAGTTCTTTGAATATTCTTTGGCCCTTTTATCTATCTCCTCACTTTCTGATACTCCCATTATGTGTATGTTGGTATGCTTGATAGTGCCCCATAGGTCTATTAGATTTTGTTTATTTTGCTCCATTCTTGTTTCTTTCTCTTCCTTAGATTGTATAATCTCAATAGGTCTGTCTTCAGGTTCCTTGATTCTTTCTTCTGTCTGCCCATATCTGATGTGGAGCCACTCTAATGGGTATTTTATTTCAATTGTATTTTTCAATACCAGAAATTCTATTTACTTCTTTTTTAATATTTTTTTGCATTTATTGATATTCCATATTTAGTGAGGCATTATTATAATATCCTCCAGTTATTTATACATAACTTCTTTTAGCTCTTTGAAATGATTCAAAATACCTAATTTAAAGTATTTTTCTAGTAAGTTCAATGTCTGATCATCCTCAAAGACAGTTTCTATTGATGACCTTTTTCCTGTATATGGGTCATACTTTAGGTCATTTTCATGTCTCATAATTTTTTGAAAACTGAAACTAGTCACTCCAAATAATACAGTGTGATAACTCTGGAAATCAGATTCCCCTCCATCAAATATTATTGCTATTCATTGCAGTTGTTATTTGTCTTGTAAATTTTAACTGGTTCTCTAAAATGTGTATTCTGTGTTGTATGTAACCACTGAAGTCTCTATTCTGTCATCTTTTCAGTGTGTTAATGATCAGACAGAGTTCTTTAAACGCTTGGAAACAATAGGTTTCCCAGTTCTTACTGAGAGTCTCTCTGTACCTATTGGAGCATGCCTTTGTCACTCAGTCAGGCAGTTAACAACTGCACCTATCCTTTCACTTTCTGTTTGCACAGAGCCTCGAGATCAATCAGAGGTGAGAATTTAGGGTCTTTTCAGGTCTTTCCTAAGTATGTGTACAGACCTGGGAATGCACTTAGCCTGATACATGTGTGTGGTCTGCTAGATTCCCATAGATTTATCATAGCTTTTCAAAGTTCTGTTTGAATATCTAATTATCCAGTTTTTCTCCTAAGTCTTTTTATTGGTCTACTGTTTGTCCCATGGCCATTCACTGCTCCAGACAACTGTAAAGTTTTAAAAAATTGCCTATAATTGTTTAAAACAAATGCCTTTGGAAAAAGGGCTTTTCCAACTGTGTAAAATGTTATTTAGGTCAATATTGGCAAACAAAATAGGTCTTCTAGGGACAAAATAGTTTAGGTCATGACATTTCTTTGGAAATGAGATTTTGAAGATGTTCCAGCCATATTCTGCTTTTTCTGGAGGTTGCCAGTGTACTGGTATTCACTGCAGATTTGAGCTATTAGTTTTCAACTAATGGGAGAAAATACTAGAGTGAATCCAAATTCCACAAATACCATTACTTTTACCCAGATCACTTACTTTTCTTGAATAAACACTCCCTCGAAGGCTGCACACCATTTGTTAATTTCTAGAGATCTGAAAAAAGTTGATTCTAACAACTTTTGCCAGTTCTCTTGTTGGTTTTATGTAGGGAGAATTTTTAGTGGTTTTCAACCTGATTTTAATTGATGTATTTTCATTTCTTCAGTTTTATATACCATGTATTTATAATCTTTTAATGTACCATTTTTAATTTACCTTGTTATTCCTCCATTGACCCATGGGAAATTTAGAAGTGTGTGTAATTGGACATTTTCTAGATATCTTTCTTGGTACTTATTTTTAACTGATTTTCATCATGTTCCAATAGTGCATTTGACTTTAGTATAAATGTTTCTCTATATATCCTGCAGTTGTTTTGTGTAGTGTTTTACAGATGTTCATTAGGACAATTTGTTTGTATTCTTCAAAATTTCTGTTTTCCACATTTTTTTCTTGTAGGAATTTTGTAGCTTATGTCTGCTGTCCTCCTGTGGGGCATTTTTGAGCTCTGTTCTGTATTTTTTGTTTTTACATGATATATCATTATTAATTCTTATTTAAAGTAATAGAAGATATATTTGCCAAACTTCCACTAGACAATAATTGGTTTTGTCCAAAAGTTAGTGAGAAAATTATAATACTGTGTTGTTGTTGTTGTTGTTGTTGTTTCTGAAAGGCAAGCAGGCAACCTCTTTCTCTTTTCCAGATCATTTCTAATTGTAAAGTTACACACACTGGCTTATCAAGAACACAGTACAAAGGTACTCAATGATAAAATAAAGTGTGCATAGACACATGTGGATAGGGACAACCAACTACTTTCCATATCGGGTGGTTGTTTTAGAAGTATTTGGTGTTGAAATAACACATTTCATGTTGCATGTTGTTTAATATTTTCTACTAGTGCCTTTAACATATTAACTAGAATTGCTTTAAATCTTCCTTCTGATAGTTCCAATATCTGTGTCATTTGTAAGTCTGATTTTCATGATTGCTATATCTTTTATATTGCATTTTCTTTTTGCCAGTCTGTATCCCTTCTCTCTCTCTTTTGTGAAAGCTAAACTTGTTACATAACATAGTAGGCAGTAGATATTGAATTAAATGTTAATTTTAGGTTTGGAGATGAACATACCTTTCTACTGGGTCTTTAGCTTGAAATTTTCTGTTAATATAGTTAGAATATAGATCTGTTTATGTGTGTTTTTGCTATTGCTATCCTTAGTGTACTTACCAGAAGCTTCACATTCTTTTTAGTGATTATCTTTTGTTTAAGGTGAATGATAATTTGCTAGAGGAATGTCTGTTCTGTTTAGCTTTGTATTTTCCCACTTGACTGTTTTGTGTGTTTAGATAAAAATCCATCTCTTCCAGATTTTCCTGCTGTCTTTCCTGTATTTTTTTTTTTTTGGACACATTTTAGCACATATCATGGATTTGGCATAGAGCAGAGAACAGAGGAATTCTCTGATGCTTGGATTAAAACTCAATGTTAGGAAGGCACTATGAATCTGGATTTGGGGATGTAGTCTTCACAAATGTCACCAACTCTCTCTTCCAGATGTAATACTGGGCCTATCAAGTATTCCTTACTTACCCTCCAGAATTAGACCTTTTTATTCATTTTCCTCTCCCAGTTATAGTTTTTACCAGTTCCCTCAGGATATAAACCTCTTTCTGCTTTCTCCAGTAGATTAAGGTTTTTGTGTCATAAAGGAGATAGAGGAGATGAGTTTGGGTGGTTTTTGCAGTGGCTGATATTCCTCTGCACCAGCCAGCACTATATCTTTTTCAATATATGCTCTAATCTTCATTATGAGTAAGTTATGGAATTCCTGAAGAAAAAGCCTGTAAAAATCTGTGAAATCAACTATCTTTATGATTCCCAGAGATGTCACACTTTTATGCTAGCCAAGCTTGGCCTTTAGAAATTCAAAATTTCTAGCTGGATTTCTTATCAGCTTACATGGTTTTTGGTGTCATCAGAACAAGCTAAGCAAATACCTGGTTTCTTGCCCACCCTGCAGGCACATTTCTCTCTCCAGATTTTGGTTAGTGGTTTAATCCGCAGTCTCAGTTTTTTGATGGGTTAAGTAAAAATCATTAATATGTACTTTGTTCAAGTTTCACTTTGTTGCACAGCACTTGTTTCTGATCTCTGATCTAAATCCAGATCACCAATACTACAAACAATTCTAACTACATACATTTAGCAATGTAAATAAAATGGGGCCAATATCTTAAAAACAATGCACTATCAAAACTCAACCAAGATGGAATAGACAACCTAAACAGTCCTGTAACCAATAAAAAGCATTGAATTTTCAGTGAAAAATCTCTCAAACACAAAATCTCTCTGGTGTGGATGGTTTTACGTAAAATTTATAATACATGTTAAAAGAAGATATAATGCCAATTCTATACAATTTCTCCAGCAAAAATTAAGAGGGGTAAACACTTTACAACTAAGTTTGTGGGGACAATATTGTCCTGATACTAAAACTATATACAGACAGTACAAAACAAACAAACCCATAGACCATATGAATATAGGTGTAAAAATTCTGAATAAAATACTGTCAAAAGTAATTGAGTAATTTATTAAAAGGGTTGCACACCATGATTAAGCATTGTTTATCCAGTGTTGGAAGTCTGGTTCAATATTTGAAAATATACCGAAATTATCTACCATTTAACAAGATTAAAGAAGAAAAAGTGCACAATCTTCTCAATACAGAAAAATAGGACAAAATTCAATTCAAAGTTCATTTATTATATAAATTTTCAGTGATGATGGAAACTTGTAACTTGTTCTAATGATAAAAAATAATCCTACAAAAGCAGATAGCAGTCTCTGGTCCACCCCATTTGACAGACAGCCGCATCTTCTGGTTCAGTGCCAGCTGTGTCCCGGAGACACGATGGTGAAGGTCGGAGTAAATGGATTTGGCAGTACTGGGCTCCTGGTCACCAGGGCTGCTTTTAATTCTGGCAAAGTGGATATTGTGGCCATCAATGACTCCTTCATTGACCTCAACTACATGGTCTACATGTTCCAGTGTGATTCCACCCACGGCAAATTCCACAGCAGAGTCAAGGCCGAGAACGGGAAACTTGTCATCAATGGAAAGTCCATCTCCATCTTCCAGGAGCGAGACCCCGCCAATGTCAAATGGGTTGATGCTCGTGCTGAGTATGTTGTGGAGTCCACTGGGATCTTCACAACCATAAGGCTGGGGCTCACTTGAAGGATGGGGCCAAGAGGTTCATCATATCTGCTCCTTCTGCTAAGCCCCTGTTTTCATGATGAGTGTGAACCATGAGAAGTATGACAACTCCCTCAAGATTTTCAGCAATGCCTCCTGCATCACCAACCACTTGGCTTCTCTGGCCAAGGTCATCCGTGACAACTTTGACATTGTGGAGGGACCCATGACAACCGTCCATGCATCACTGCCAACCAGAAGACCGTGGACTTCCCCTCTAAGAAGCTGTGGCCTGATGGCCGAGGGGCTGCCCAGAACATCACCCCTGCTTCCACTGGTGCTGCCAAGACTATAGGCATGTTCATCCCTGAGCTGAACAGGAAGTTCACTGGCATTGCCTTCTGTGTCTTCACCCCCAATGTGTCCATTGTGGATCTGACCTGCTGCCTGGAGAAAACTGCCAAATAGGATGACATCAAGAAGGTGGTGAAGCAGGCATCAGAGGGCCCCCTCAAGGGCATCCTGGGGTACACTGAGGACCAGGTTGTCTCCTGTGACTTTAACAGTGACACCCACTCTTCCACCTTTGATGCCAGGGCTGGCATTGTTCTCAATGACCACTTTGTCAAGCTTATTTCCTGGTATGACAACGAATTTGGCTACAGCAACCTGGTGGTAAACCTTATGGTCTACGTGGCCTCCAAGGAGTAAGAGCCCTCTGGACCACCATGAGAGCAAGAGGAAAAGAGAGGCCCTCAGCTACTGGGGAGTCCCTGTCCCAACTTATCCCCCAAAACACTGAGGATCTCCCCCATCCATCATTTTCATCCCAGACCCCTGGGAGAAGGAAAAGGGCTTGGGGAGCCCTACCTTGTCATGTACATCAATAAAGTATACTGTACCAAGACGCCCCCCCCCCAAAAAAAAAGCAATAGCAAATATAATACATAATGAAGAAAGAGTACTTTCCTGTTAAGACTTGGTATAAGGCAAGGATGTACACCCTCTCCACCTTTATTTAATAGTGTTGGATTTCTAGGCAGAATAATAGAGCAAGAAAAGGAAATAAAAGGCATACAGATCAGAAAAGGAAACATAAGAATGCCTTTATGTGCAGATGACACAATTATCTGCTTAGAAACCTCAGGAAATATAGAAAATAACTGCTGGAGCTAAGGGAAATCAATGAAGTCACAGAATACTTGATCAAGATACAAAAATCAACCATTTCTACATATTAGCAATGGATATGTGGAAACTATAAGGCAAATATACAACATTTTCAATCACTGAAAAATAAAATGATATCTTAGTCATTTTAGGCTGCTATAACAAATTACTGTAGACTAGTGGCTTAAACAACAAACATTTATTTCTCACAGTTCTGGAGATTGGAAGTCCAGAATTAGGAGCATGTTCAGATTTTTGGTGAATGTCCTCTTCCTGGTAGGCCTATCTTCTTGCTGTATCCTCATATGGTGGAGAGACAACTAGCTAGCTCTCAGTCCCTTCTTATAAGGGCACTAATCCCATTCTTGATGGTTCTAGCCTCATGACCTAATTACTTTCCAAAGGTCCCACCTCCAAATGGGAGTGTTTGAACATATGAATTTGGGGGGAACATGTACATTGCAAGTAGAAATATAGCAAAACATGTAGAAGTTTTATATATTGAAAAGTACACAATGCCAATGTAAAAAATCAAATGTAAATAAATCAAAGAAGACATCAATAAATGAAGATACATACCACGGAATGGAAGACTCAGCATAATAAATATTCCATTTTTCTTCAAGTGAATGTATAGGTTTAACATAATTCCTCCAAAATCCTAGCAAGAATTTTTATAGCTACATATAAATTTGGTCTAAAAGTTATATGGAAAGTCCAAGAAACTTGGATCAAGGAAGAAATATAGAAATTTTTTGAAATTTCTATATGTAATATGGAATTTCAGTGCCTTAGAAATACAGCTCATAAAAAATTACCATTAAAGTGTTAAGTAATGATAAAATAAATTGATGATACATAGCTGACTGGCTTGACACTATCAAGAATTATTACATCATACCAAATGGGACAATCTATACTCTGAGACTACAGAATTACTTCTGATATCACACATTTTGTTCTTTCTTGTGTACCCATATAGTTAGTAGTACAAAGTATACTATTTACCCAAATTTCTGTGTAGACTATGAATTCTCAAATATTTCTTATGTTTTTCTGTGAATGAATTAAAGACTTCCAGTGCACCACGGTTGGTGTTACATAGTCTTTAGGAGGGCAGTGTGTGAAGAATTTTCAATGTGAACTGGTAATGTAGGTTTGCAATGAGATGAAGACAACAGAATGTGTATCTTTATATTCATTTTCTTTCTCATTCAGCATTGAGAGTACCTAAACTCTTATATTACTCCAGCAAGCTCACTGGGACTCTTTTAAACCTGGAATATATTTTCAAATGAAATTTTCTGATTTGTAATTAATTTTTATATTTAATTCCTCATGAAGTTTTTATATGTGTTCCCCTTCTGTACATGTTACTCTTTGTGCTTAACAAATTCAATACATGTTAACATTTGATAAATCCTTTTTTTCCCCTCAGGAAACAACTCTTTCAAAACTATTACCCCAATACCTAGAAATTCACATTATAGTAGAAAAAGCTTTGGTAAGTAAACTTTTCCTTCCCTCCTTCCCTTTCTCATTCCTTTTTTCTCTCTTTTCTTTCTTTCTTTGAACTCAATGAAATAATTTTTTTCTTAACTTCAAAAACATAATGTAATTTTTAAACTATTTCCAAGTAAAGATATTTTATTTTAGTTGTTACTGTTATGACTAAAAGCCCCAACTAGCCTAGAATGCCCTACACTATCTACCCTGCCCCCATCCTCAGCTTAGCCCAGTCTCTCCCTGACCTCACTTTCTAGCAGCCTTGACCTTCCCTTAACCTGCTCTAATCTCCCTGGTCACATTACTTTTTTAAACATACCAGATGCTTACCATCTTACCAATTTACTTAATGTTTTCTAACTTTACTGAGAAATAATTAACAAATATAATTGTATATATTTTAAGGGTAAAATGTGATGATTTGATATACATTGTGGATTGATTGCCAAGACTAAGATAATTAACACATCTATTACCTAACATATTTTTTTTCTTTATGTGTGTGTGTGTGTATGCACAAGTGTGTGTGGTAAGAACACTTATGATCTATTCTCAGCAACTTTCAAGTATACAATATCATATTGTCACCATGCTGTATGTTAGATCTTCAGAATTTATTCTTTCTTATGACTGAAAGTGTATACCCTTTGACCTATATCTCTCCATTTCCCCTCCCTCCAGCCACTGGCAACCACCATTCTATTTTCTCTTTTCTTTCTTTTTTTTTAAATTTTGCATATAATTGATACCATACAGTTTTTGTCTTTCTCTGTCTAGCTTATTGCACTTAGTGTAATGTGCTCCAGGTTCATCATGTTTTGCAAATAGATTTCCTTCCTTTATATGACTAATATTCCATTGTGTGTGTGTGTGTGTGTGTGTGTATCACCTTTTTTATCCATTCATCTATTGATGGACATTTAGGTAGTTTCCATATCTAATCTGTTATGAATAATGCTGCATTGAACATGGGAGTGCAGATATCTCTGAGGTACTGATTTTGTTTCCTTGCTGAGTGTGGAGCCCAATACACAGCTCTATCCCACAACCCATGAGATCATGACCTGAGCTGAAACCAGGAGCTGGACACTTAACCAACTGAGCCACCCAGGTGCCCCTTCTCATTTTAATACTTTTATTAATGTTTTGTGGGATTTTACTTATTTTGAATATTAATCTTTTGTCAGATGGTATATTGGGGATATCTTCCTCCAGTTTGAGGCTTGTTTTTTCACTCTCTTAATGGTGTATTTTTTTTAAGACTTTATTTATTTGACAGAGAGAGAGAGCCCAAGCAGGGGGAGCAGGAGAGGAAGAATGGATAAAAAAGGCGATAAAGAGCAGGGAGACCAATGCGTGGCTCGATCCCAGGACCCTGGGATCATGACCTGAGCCAAAGGCAGTTGCTTAACCAATTGAGCCACCCAGGCACCCCTTAATGGTGTCTTTTGATGGACATATTTCTTAATTATTATGCATTTAAATCCAATATATAATTTTTATCATTGTCTTTTCCTTTTACGAAATATTTTATTACTCCAAGGACATAGATATTTTTACTTTTGTTTTGGAATTTATTTTTATTTAACTTTTCACATACAGTTTTATGATCATCTCTAGTTGATAAAATGTGTGGTGTGAGATAGGGTTTAAAGTTTATTTTTTCCATATTCACTTGCTCCAACACTATCTAGAAAGACCTGTCTTATCTCATTCAATTTGCTCGCAATTTTTAAAAAGTCAAGTAATGGAATATGTATGGCCTATTTCTCAAATCTGTTTTCTTTTCTCCCCACTGGCTAATTATTATTTTGTTAAATACAATACAGTGTAGAAACACTACACTGTACGGATTACTATAGCTTTATTGCCATTTAATCTATGTGTTTAAATCCTCTTATTCTTCACTATTGCTTTGACTATTCTGGGTCTTTTTCCTTTAAATATATTTTAGAATTACTCTAAATTTACACACACACACACACACACAATGCAAATGTGACTTTCATTTGGGGTTTTCATTAAATGCTTATATCACTTTGGGGAAAATTGTCATCTTAACAGTATTGAGTCTTCCAAACTACTACACACACAATTTTACATTTTTTGTTAATTTCTTTCACCAGTATTCTGTTGTTGTCTGGACATCCTTTTTTTTTTTTTTTAATTTATTGTTATGTTAATCACCATACATTACATCGTTTTTGATGTAGTGTTCCATGATTCATGGTTTGTGCATAACACCCAGTGCTCCATGCAAAACGTGCCCTCTTTAATACCCATCACCAGGCTAACCCATTCTCCCATCCCCCCGCCAGAACCCTCAGTTTGTTTTTCAGAGTCCATCGTCTCTCATGGTTCGTCTCCCCCTCCAATTCCACCCCCTTCATTCTTCCCCTCCTGCTAACTTCTTCTTTTTTTTTTTTTCTTAACATATAATGTATTATTTGTTTCAGAGATACAGATCTGTGATTCAACAGTCTTGCACAATTCACAGTGCTCCCCATAGCACATACACTCCCCAGTGACTATCACCCAGCCATCCCATCCCTCCCACCCCCCCCACTCCAGCAACCCTCAGTTTGTTTCCTGAGATTAAGAATTCCTCCTATCAGTGAGGTCATATGATACGTGTCTTTCTCTGATTGACTTATTTCGCTCAGCATAACACCCTCCAGTTCCATCCACCTCGTTGCCAATGGCAAGATCTCATTTCTTTTGATGGCTGCATAATATGCCATTGTATATATATACCACCTCTTCTTTATCCATTCATCTGTCGACGGACATCTTGGCTCTTTCCACAGTTTGGCTATTGTGGACATTGCTGCTATAAACATCGGGGTGCACGTACCCCTTGGGATCACTACATTTGTATCTTTGGGGTAAATACCCAGTAGTGCCACTGCTGGATCATATGGTAGCTCTAGCTTCAACTTTTTGAGGAACCTCCATACTGTTTTCCAGAGTGGTTGCACCAGCTTGCATTCCTAACAACAGTGTAGAAGGGTTCCCCTTTCTCCGCATTCCTGCCAACATCTGTTGTTTCCTGACTTGTTAATTTTAGCCATTCTGACTGGTGTGAGTGGTATCCATTGAGGTTTTGATTTGGATTTCCCTGATGCCGAGCAATGCTGAGCACTTTTTCATGTGTCTATTGGCCATTTGGATGTCTTCTTTGGAAAATGTCTGTTCATGTCTTCTGCCCATTTCTTGATTGGATTATTTGTTCTTTGGGTGTTGAGTTTGATGAGTTCTTTATAGATTTTGGATACTAGCCCTTTATCTGATATGTCATTTGCAAATATCTTCTCCCATTCTGTCGGTTGTCTTTTGGTTTTGTTGACTGTTTCTTTTGCTGTGCAAAAGCTTTTTATCTTGATGAAGTCCCAATAGTTCATTTTTGCCCTTGCTTCCCTTGCCTTTGGTGATGTTTCTAGGAAGAAGTTGCTGCAGCTGAGGTCAAAGAGGCTGCTGCCTGTGTTTTCCTCTAGGATATTGATGGACTCCTATCTCACATTTAGGTCTTTCAACCATTTTGAGTCTATTTTTGTGTGTGATGTAAGGAAATGGTCCAGTTTCATTCTTCTGCATGTGGCTGTCCAATTTTCCCAACACCATTTGTTGAAGAGACTGTCTTTTTTCCATTGGACATTCTTTCCTGCTTTGTCAAAGACTGGTTGACCATAGAGTTGAGGGTTCATTTCTGGGCTCTCTATTCTATTCCATTGATCTATGTGTCTGTTTTTATGCCAGTACCATACTGTCTTGATGATAACAGCTTTGTAATAGAGCTTGAAGTCCGGAATTGTGATGCCGCCAGCTTTGCTTTTCTTTTTCAACATTCCTCTGGCTATGCGGGGTCTTTTCTGGTTCCATACAAATTTTAGGATTATTTGGTCCATTTCTTTGAAAAAAGTGGATGGTATTTTGATGGGGATTGCATTGAATGTGTAGATTGCTCTAGGTAGCATGGACATCTTCACAATATTTGTTCTTCCAATCCATGAGCATGGAACGTTTTTCCATTTCTTTGTGTCTTCCTCAATTCTTTCATGAATATTTTATAGTTTTCTGAGTACAGATGCTTTGCCTCTTTGGTTAGATTTAGTCCCAGGTAACTTATGGTTTTGGGTGCAATTGTAAATGGGATCGACTCCTTAATTTCTCTTTCTTCTGTCTTGTTGTTGGTGTATAGGAATGCCACTTATTTCTTTGCATTGATTTTATATCCTGCCACTTTACTGAATTCCTGTATAAGGTCTAGCAGTTTTGGGGTGGAGTCTTTGGGGTTTTCCACATCAAGTATCATATCATCTGCAAAGAGTGAGAGTTTGACTTCTTCTTTGCCGATTTGGATGCCTTTTATTTCTTTTTGTTGTCTGATTGCTGTGGCTAGGACTTCTAATACTATGTTGAATAGCAGTGGTGATAGTGGACATTTGTGCTGTGTTTCTGACCTTAGGAGGAAAGCTCTCAGTTTTTCCCCATTGAGAATGACATTTGCTGTAGGTTTTTCATAGATGGCTTTTATGATATTGAGGTATGTACCCTCCATCCCTATACTCTGAAGAGTTTTGATCAAAAAGGATGCTGTAATTTGTCAAATGTTTTTTCTGCATCTATTGAGAGGATCGTATGATTCTTGTTCTTTCTTTTGTTAATGTATTGTATCACGTTCATTGATTTGAGGATGTTGAACCAACCTTGCAGCCCAGGGATAAATCCCAGTTGGTCGTGGTGAATAATCCTTTTAATGGACTATTGGATCCTATTGGCTAGAATTTTGGTGAGAATTTTTGCATCAGTGTTCATCAGGGATATTGGTCTGTCATTCTCCTTTTTGATGGGGTCTTTGTCTACCTTTGGGGATCAAGGTAATGGTGGACTCATAAAATGAGTTTGGAAGTTTTCCTTCCATTTCTATTTTTTGGAACAGTTTCAGAAGAATAGGTATTAATTCTTCTTTAAATGTTTGGTAGAATTCCCCTGGGAAGCCATCTGGCCCTGGGCTTTTGTTTGTTGGGAGATTTTTTTTATTACTGCTTCAATTTCCTTAGTGGTTATAGGTCTGTTCAGGTTTTCAATTTCTTCCTGGTCCAGTTTTGGTAGTTTATATATCTCTAGGAATATATCCATTCCTTCCAGATTATCTGATTTGCTGGCATATAGTTGCTCATAATATGTTCTTATAATTGTTTGTATTTCTTTGGTGTTGGTTGTGATCTCTCCTCTTTCATTCATGATTTTGTTGAATTGGGTCATTTCTCTCTTCTTTTTGATAAGTCTGGCCAGGAGTTTATCAATCTTGTTAATTCTTTCAAAGAACCAGCTCCTAGTTTCGTTGATCTGTTCTACTGTTCTTTTGGTTTCTACTTCATTGATTTCTGCTCTGATCTTTATTATTTCTCTTCTCCTGCTGGGTTTAGGCTTTATTTGCTGTTCTTTCTCCAGCTCCTTTAGGTGTAGGGTTAGGTTGTGTACTTGAGACCTTTCTTCTTTCTTAAGAAAGGCTTGTATTGCTATATATTTTCCTCTTAGGACTGCCTTTGCTGCATCCCAAAGATTTTGAACAGTTGTGTTTTCATTTTCATTGGTTTCCATGAATTTTTTTAATTCTTCTTAAATTTCCTGGTTGACCCATTCATTCTTCAGTAGGATGCTCTTTAGCCTCCGTGTATTTGAGTTGTTTCTGACTTTCCTTTTGTGATTGAGTTCTAGTTTCAAAGCATTGTGGTCTGAAAATAGGCAGGGAATGATTCCAATCTTTTGGTACCGGTTGAGACCTGATTTGTGACCTAGGATGTGATCGATTCTGGAGAATGTTCCATGGGAACTAGAGAAGAATGTGTATTCCATTGCTTTGGGATGGAGTGTTCTGAATGTCTGTGAAGTCCATTTGGTCCAGTGTGTCATTTAAAGTCCTTATTTCCTTGTTGATCTTTTGCTTAGATGATCTGTCCATTTCAGTGAGGGGCTGTTAAAGTCCCCCACTATTATTGTATTGTTGTCGATGTGTTTCTTTGCTTTTGTTATTAATTGGTTTATATAATTGGCTGCTCCCATGTTAGGGGCATAGATATTTACAATTGTTAGATCTTCTTGTTGGATAGACCCTTTAAGTAAGATATAGTGTCCTTCCTCATCTCTTATTACAGTCTTTGGTTTAAAATCTAATTTGTCTGATATAAGGATTGCCACCCCAGCTTTCTTTTGGTGTCCATTAGCATGGTAAATGGTTTTCCACCCCCTTACTTTCAATCTGTGGCTGTCTTTGGGTCTAAAATGAGTCTCTTGCAGACAGCATATTGATGGGTCTTTTGATTGGGGCATTTAGCCCATTTACATTCAGGGTAACTATTGAAAGATAGGAATTTAGTGCCATTGTATTCCCTGTAAGGTGACTCTTACTGTATATTGTCTGTGTTCCTTTCTGTTCTATGTTACTTTTAGGCTGTCTCTTTGCTTAGAGGACCCCTTTCAATATTTCTTGTAGGGCTGGTTTTGTGTTTGCAAATTCCTTTAGTTTTTGTTTTTGTTTTGTTTGTTTGTTCTGGAAGCTTTTTATCTCTCCTTCTGTTTTCAATGACAGCCTAGCTGGATATAGTATTCTTGGCTGCATACTTTTCTCGTTTAGTGCTCTGAATATATCCTGCCAGTACTTTCTGCCCTGCCATGTCTCTGTGGATAGGTCTGTTGCCAATCTAATGTTTCTACCATTGTAGGTTACAGATCTCTTCTCCCAAGCTGCTTTCAGGATTTTCTCTTTGTCTCTGAGAGTCGTAAGTTTTACTATTAGATGTCGGGGTGTTGACCTATTTTTATTGATTTTGAGAGGGTTTCTCTGTGCCTCCTGGATTTTGATGCCTGTTTCCTTCCCCAAATTAGGGAAGTTCTCTGCTATAATTTGCTCCAATATACCTTCTGCTCCTCTCTCTCTTCTTCTTCTGGGATCCCAATTATTCTAATGTTGTTTCATCTTATGGTATCGCTTATCTCTCGAATTTTGCCCTTGTGATCCAGTAGTTGTTTATCTCTCTTTTTCTCAGCTTCTTTATTTTCCATCATTTGGTCTTCTATATCACTGATTCTCTCTTCTGCCTCATTTAACCTAGCAGTTAGCACCCCCATTTTTGATTGCACCTCATTAATAGCCTTTTTGATTTCAACTTGGTTAGATTTTAGTTCTTTTATTTCTCCAGAAAGTGTTTCTCTAATAACTTCCATGCTTTTTTCAAGCCCAGCTAGTATCTTTAAAGTGATGTTTCTGAACTCTAGATCTGACATTGTACTAATGTCCGTAGGTCATTAGTGAGTAGGTCCCTGGCATTCAGTACCAGGGACATGTCTAGCAAGAAGTTGCATTCAGTACTACCTCTTGTTCTTTTGGGTGAGGTGATTTTTTCCGTCTTGTCATTTTGTCCAGAGGAGAATAGATGGATGAGAGAACAAAATGCTAACAGGGTAACAACGTCCCCAGAAAATATACTCTAAACAAATCAGAAAAGACCTGAAGCTGGGGAAAAGAAAGGGAAAGAAAGAAAAAGGAAAAAGAAAATGATAAAAACAGAAAAAAAACCAGAATATGATCAAATATGATCGGGCTGGTACATAGATCAGTGCCACACACTAGATTTTGGGTGTATTTTGGTCTGTTAGAAGATAGTGCCTCCCAAAATTTTAAAGAAAGAAGTTATATATGTACAAAAATAAGGGTTGATATGATGAAGGGATGGAATATGAGTGTAAAGATGAAAATTATAAAAAAATTTTATAAAAGGAATTGATAAGAAGTTGTTTGAAAAAAGAAAAGAGGATTTAAAAAAAAGAAAGAAAAAAAAAGGGAGAGAATGTGATCAGGCAGGAGAGTAGAACAAAACCATACACTAGAGATTTAGGGTATATTTTGATCTGTTGGAAGAAACTATCTCAAAATTTTAAAGAGAGTACCACTTATATATATATGTCAAAAATAAGGGTAACTACTATGAAGGGATAGAATATGACTCTAAAAATGAAAAATAAAAATATTTTTTTTTAAAAAGTGATTGATAAGATGTTGGTTGAAAAAGGGAAAAAGAAAAATTCAAAAAAAAAAAAGTTAAAAAAAAATAACTTTGAAAGACTAAAGAATCATAGTAAAAAGGCCGTGGATTCTATGTGCAGTATTCCCCTAGCACTGGAATTCTGCCATTCTCATTGATCGGTAAACTTGGTCTTGGCTGGCTGTTCTTGCTGATCTTCTGGGGGAGGGGCCTGTTGCTGTGCGTGGTTCCCAAATGTCTTTGCTGGAGGCGGAATTGCCCTGACCTTGCCGGTCCAGGCTAAGTAATCTGCTCTGGTTTGCTCTCGGGAGCTTTTGTTCCCTGCGAGCTTTCCGTACAGCTTTGGAGGCCAAGAATGAAAATGGCGGCCTCCTAATCTCTGCCCCGGAGGAGCTGAGAACTTGGGGCCCCACTCCTCAGTGCGCCCCCAGAGAAAAACAGTCAGTCACTCCCGTCTCCCCGGCTTCCGGCCACACTCCGTGCTCACCCAGCCTGTGACTGAGCATTTCTATCTCTGGCACCCGACCCCGGGTGGAGTCTCCAAACCCAGCAGATCCCCACAGTGCGCTCCCGCACCGCTCCTTCCAGGGAAGGAAGGGGAGTTTCCCCGGATCTGCCACTTGTTGGGTCTCTGCTGGAGGAGCAGTGGCCCAACTGTGCAGCGGATCACAGTTTATGGCAACCCCGAGCTGAGAGCCCATGCCTCAGCTCCGTCTCTGCAGCCGGCTTCCCTGCTCTGATACTTGGGAGCTCTGCTGCACTCAGGCACCCCGGGTCTTTCTGTGACCCTGAGGGTCCTGAGACCACACTGTCCCGTGAGGGTTCCACCCCCCGCTTAGCCACCAGAGCGACGTCCCTCATTGGAGCAGACTTCTAAAAGTTCCGATTTTGTGCTCCGCTGCTCTATCACTTGCCAGAAGCAGCCTATGGAGGCCCCCTCCCCCGCCGTCTATCCTCCTGAATATTGCTTCAGATTCACTTCTCCGCACATCCTACCTTCCAGAAAGTGGTCACTTTTCTGTTCAGAGAGTTGTTGCTATTCTTTTCTTCAATCTCCTGTTGAGTTTGTAGGTGTTCAGAATGTTTTCATCCCTATCCAGCTGAATTCCTGAGACCAGACGAAATCCAGGTCTCCTACTCCTCTGCCATCTTGCTCCGCCTCCCTGGAACATCCTTTTTAGTTTTATTGTTAATGCATTTGTTGGCCTATAGTTTTTTTTTTCTTTAACATTTCAATTTTCTTGCTAGTTTATGGAAATACCATTGATATGTATATATTCATCTTATATCCTGTGATCATGCCTAATTCAATTGTTAACTCTTTTGAGGATTTTTTTAGTTTCTTATCTGAATAATGATACTTTTAATTTCTCTTTTCTAATCTTAGAATTCCTCTTCTAGTTTTTAATTTTTTTGCTTCTTTACTTGTACTTCCTTTTCTTGCTTTGTCTTAGCTTGGCTCTCTAATACATATTAATGTATTGTCTATATTCCTAACTTCCCCCCCTCCATTATAGAGTAGCTATTTTATATACTACTTAATCATATTTTACTCATTTTTACAAATCATGGATTTTTTTTTTTTTTTACTTAATATTCTGTTTAGGATTTTAGGGTTTATGTTTAGGAAATAATGATATGCAATGTCCTTCCTTATAATGTTTCATTTCATTGTATTAAGCTTACACAAGCCTCATAAAATGAGTTACTATGTTTTGTTCAAGACTTTATACATTATGGGTTTGATCTCTTCCATATGTATTTAGAAGCATTCACATTTGAAGCCATGTAGATCTTAAGTTTTCTTTTTTTTTTTTTTTTAAAGATTTTATTTATTTATTTGACAGAGAGAGACACAGTCAGTGAGAGAGGGAACACAGGCAGGGGGAGTGGGAGAGGGAGAAGCAGGCTCCCCGCAGAGCAGGGAGCCCAATGCGGGACTCGATCCCAGGACCCCGGGATCATGACCTGAGCTGAAGGCAGTCGCTTAACCAACTGAGCCACCCAGGCGCCCATCTTAAGTTTTCTTAAAGGGAATATTTTTAAGTACTGATTTAATTGCTTTGGCATATATAAAGCAGTTCAGATTTCTTTATTTTTGTTTCACTTTCTGTAAGTTAGGTTTTCAAGGAATTTTTTTCATATCATTTAAGTTTTCAAATTATTGAAATACATTTATTGAAAATACCTTCTTTTTATCTTTAAAAAGTTGGTAACTTTGTAGTGATACCACCATTTCTATTGCTCACCATTGCTATCAGTGATCTTTTTTCACTCTTAAGTTTTATAATGAAGTCATCAAATATGAAAATTAACATTCCCACCAAACTATTTACTAGTCTATATATTTTGCTTGAATTTTGACAGTTTCCCTACAAATGTTGTTTTTCTTGTGCAGCCTCCAGTCCAGGATCCTACACTCCATTGAGGTGTCATGTCCTTATTCTCTTCTAATATGTTATAGTATTATGGTATTTCTTTGTGTTTCTTATACCTTGGAACCTTTCTTGTCTTTCCTGATACCATTCTTGTATTGGAGAATACTTTCCAGTTACCTTGCTGAATGTACCTCAATATGAATTTGTCCCATACTTTCTCAAGATTATATCAAGATTGTATTTTTTATAAGGATACCAAAAATGTGATCTTTTCTTGTTAAGCTGTTGTTAAGGTAGTGCTGGTTTCATAAAATGAATTAGGATGTTTTTACCCTTTTCTTATATTCTGGAAGATTTTGTGTATAGATATTTTAATTTCTTCTCTAAATGTCTGTAAGAATTCACTCTTGTAGCTTTCTCAGGCTAGTGATTCATTTTTTTTGGAAAGTTTTATTGCATATTCCATTTTGATGGTGATATATTTATATATTTTTCAACTTTATGTGTATAATTTTTGGTAAACAGTGTTTTTTAAATTTATCAACATTAAAAAAATATTGCAGAGTTAAGATGGTGGAGTAGTAGGGGGACCCTAGCTTGCCTTGTCCCTTGAACAAAGCTAGATAAATATCAAATCATTCTGAACACCCAAGAAATCAATCTGAGGACTGGCAGAACAAACTGCCCAACTAGAGGGATAAAAAAGTTCACATCATTGGAAGGTAGGAGGTACGGAGACAAGACTTGAGGGAAAAAAGAATTGAGCACTACAGAGGAGAAAGAGCTCTGATCACAGAAAAAGAAGAGAAAGCAGTGTGCATAGGGATTGCACGAGAAAAACATTTCCTTATAACCACTGACTGGAAAAATGAGAGGGGATGATTGTTGAAAGTGTTTATAGTCAGTAGAGCTCAAAGTCTGAAGTTTTTGAAGTTCATGCCATCACCAGGATAGAGCCTGGCAGGCATAACAGTGCTCCTGTGGAGAAGGAGGTCAGAGGCCCAGGAGCTGACAGTTTTGTCTGAGGATCCTCTGAATTGCACTGGGAGAAACAGTTCCCCTTCTTGCAGTGCATTTGGGAGAGGTGACACTGCCTCTCACAGGACAAAAGAGATGGCGGGCACCATTGAGATACCCTGTTCATTAGCATAGGCGCAGAGACACCTGTTGAGGGCAGTTAACCTGGACACTGGCTTTTTGCTGCACTTCACCATAAATCTCAAGCCTCTGCATTTTCATTCAACTGCCCTTCTGGGACAAACCAGCCCCAGGCACAGTGTGGCAAGACCCTCCCCCAGAGGATCAGTGTGGGTCTGCACTGCATCATGTTCCTAAAATTTGAAGTTTTGAATCCCAGCTGCCATGCCTGAGATAAAAGATAGGAGCACTGTGTAACTGTGTGGGCAGAAGGCTTAGACAAAGACAGGATGAAGGGAGGGATCTGAGGGACCCCTGGGACACATGCAGGGAGATTTTTCACTCCTCTGGGAGGGTTTCCTGAACAGTGGCAGGTGCAACTCCCCTCTCTGTGGACAAGAGAGTGGGCTGATGTCAATTTTATCCCCAGCCCATCAGCAAGGATGAACTTGAATGATGAGCACAGTGCCCACAGTGCAGGCCCTAAATCATACTAAAGGGGTCTAACCAACAAGAACATCTAACAATTGTAAATATTTATGCCCCTAACTTGGGAACACCAAAATATATAAATCAATTAATAACAAACACAAAGAAACTCATTGATAATAATACAATAATAGTAGGGGACTTTAACACCTCACTTACAGCAATGGGCAGATCATCTAACCGGAAAATAAAAAGGAAACAATGGCTTTGAATAACAGACTGAACCAGATGGACTTAACAGATATCTTCAGAACATTTCATCCTAAAACAACAGAATACACATTCTTCTCGAGGGCACATGGAACATTCTCCAGAATAGATCACATACTGAGTCACAAATCAGGTTTCAAGTAGTACAAAAAACTGAGATCATACCATGCATATTTTCAGACTACAAGTGGTATGACATTAGAAGTCAACCACAGAAAAAAATTGGAAAGACCACAAATACATTGAGGTTAAAGAACATCCTACTGAAGAATGAATGGGTTAACCAGGAAATTAAAGAAGAAATGAAGAAATACATGGAAGCAAATGAAAATGAAAACACAACAGTCTGCAACTTTTGGGATGCAGAAAAAGCAGTCAAAAAAGGGAAGAATACAGCAATACAGGCCTTCCTCAAAAAACAAGAAAAGTCTCAAATATACAACCTAAACTACACCTAAAGGAGCATGAAAAATAATAGCAAATAAAGCCTAAGTCAGCAAAAGAAGGGTAATAATAAATATTAGAGCAGAAATCAATGATATACAAACAAACAAACAAACAAAATCCAGAATGAATCAGTGAATCTAGGAGCTGGTTCTTTGAAATAATTAATAAGATTGATAAACCCCTAGCCAGACTTATCAAAAAGAAAAGAGAAAGGACCCAAATAAATAAAATTATGAATGAAAGAGGAGAGATCACAACCAACACTGCAGAAATACAAACAATCATAAGAGAATATTATGAAAAATTTGCCAAAAATTGCAAATTGGGAAGAAATAGATAAGTTACTATAAATATATAAACTACCAAAATTGAAACAGGATGAAATAGAAAATTTGAACAGACCCATAAACAGCAAAGAATTTGAAGCAGTAATCATAAACCTCCCAAGAGAGTCCAGGGCCAGATGACCTCCCAGCAGAACTCTACCAAACATTTAAAGAAGCATTAATACCTATTCTTTGGAAGTTATTTCAAAAAATGGAGATGGAAGGAAAACTTCCAAACTCATCCTATTAAGCCAGCATTTCCTTGATCCCAAAACCAGACAAAGACCTGCAACAAAAGGGAGAATTACAGCCCAATATCCCTGATGAACGTAGATGCCAAAATTCTCCCCAAGATACTAGCTAATAGGATCGAACAGTACATTAAAAGGATCATTCACCATGACTGAATGGGATTTATTCCTGAGCTGCAAGCACGGTTCAACATCCAGAAAACAATGTGATACACCACATTAATAAAAGAAAGGAAAAGAACCATATGATTCTCTCAATAGATGCAGAAAAAGCATTTCACAAAATACAACATCCTTTTTTGATAAAAACTCTATGCAGTGTAGGGATAGAGGGAACACACCTCAATATCATAAAAGGCACATATGAAAGACCCACAGCTAATGCCATCCTCAAGGGGGAAAAACTGAGAGCTTTTCCTCTGCGGCCAGGACCAAGACAGGGATGTCCACCATCACCATTGTTTTTTAACATAGTACTGGAAGTCCTCACCTCAGCAACCAGACAACAAAATGCATCCAAATCAGCAAGGAAAGGCATCCAAATAAGCAAGGAAGAAATCAAACCTTTGCTATTTGCAAATGACATGATACTGTATGTAGAAAACCCAAAAGACTCCACCAAAAATTTGTTGGAACTGATACACTAATTCAGTAAAGTCACAGGCTACAAAATTAACAAAGAGAAATATGTTGTATTTCTATATGCTAATAATGAAGCAACAGAAAGAGAAATCAAGGAATTGATCGCATTTAGAATTGCACCAAAACCCCTAAGATAGCTAGGAATAAATGTAACTATAGAGAGACTATAGAACATTTATGAAAGAAATTGAAGAGGAATGGGAAAATATTCCATGCTCATGGATTGGAAGAACAAATAGTTAAAACTTCTATACCACCCAAAGTGATCTACACATTTAATACAATCCCTATCAAAATATCACCAGCACTTTTCACAGAGCTAGATCAAATAATGCTAAAATTTGTATGGAACCACAAAAGACCCTGAATAACCAAATCAATCTTGAAAAAGAAAAGCAGAGCTGCAGGCATCACAATTCTGGATTTCAAAGTATATTAATAAAGCTCTAGTCATCAAGACAGAATGGTACTGGTACAGAAACAGACACAAAGATGAATGGAACAGAATAGAAAACCAAGAAATGGGCCCTCAATGTTATGGTCAAATAATCTTCAACAAATCAGGAAAGAATATTCTATCAAAAAAAAAAAAAAAAGACAGTTTCTTCAACAAATGGTGTTGGGCAAACTGGATAGCAACATGCAACAGAATGAGACTGGACCACTTTCTACACAATCCACAAAAATAAATTCAAAATGTGTGGAAGACTTAAATGTGAGACAGCAAACTATCAAAATCCTAAAGGAGAACACAGGCGGCAACCTCTCTGACATTGGCTGTAGCAACTTTTTACTGGACACATCTCTGGAGGCAAGAAAAACAAAAGCAAAAATTAACTATTTGGACTTCATCAATATAAAAAAAACTTCTGTGCAGTGAAGGAAACATTAAACAAAACTAAAAGGCAACCTATGGAATGGGAGATGATATTTGCAAATGATATATCTGATAAAAGGTTAGTATCCAAAATGTATAAAGAATTTATTAAACTCAACAACCAAAACCCAAATAATCCAGTTAAGAAATGGTCAGAAGACACGAATAGACATTTTCCCAAAGAAGATATACAGATGGCTAACAAACGCATGAAAAGATGCTCAACATCACTCATCACCAGGGAAATACAAATCAAAACCATGATGAGATATCATCTCACACCTTTCAGAATGGCTAAAATTAACAACACAGGAAGCAACAGATGTTGCTGAGGAAGTGGAGAAAGGGGAACCCTCTTACACCGTTGGTGGAAAGCTGTGAGAGACTATAGAGAACAAAGTGAAGGTTGATGGGGGGGGATGGGCTAGTTGGGTGTTGGGTATTAAGGAGGGAACTTATTGTGATGAGCACTGGCTGTTATATGTAAGTAATGAATCACTAACCTACTCCTGAAACCAATATTACAGTGTATGTTAACCAACTAGAATTTAAACAAAAACTTGAAGCCTACAAAAGATAAAAAAAATAAAACAATTATTGGGATAAACATTTTAATAGTCCATTATTATCCTTTTATTATCTTGTAGGGTGTATATTTTGGCCTCTCTTTTATATGCCTGATATTGCTAATTTATATCATCTCTCATTTTCTTGATAGTACTTATTAGGGTTGTATCAATTATATTCATCTTTTTCAAAGAACCTTTATTTTTTATTCCTTGATTTTTATGTTTATCTCCCAGTTTATTGCTTTCTTATATTTTCTTTACTTCCTCCCTTTCAGTTTCTTTCATTTAGATAAGATCACTGATTTTATGCATTTTTTAATTTTCTAATATATACACAGATAAAAATTTATCTCTAGTGAATTAGTAACTGTATAACACAAGGGTTTTTGTTTGTTTCTAGCAACACAAGTTTTGATAAGTCTGATTTTTATCAACATTTCAGTGTTTCTAAATCATCTTCTAATTCGTGCGTGTGTGTGTGTGTGTGCGCGTGTCTGTGACCCTTGGGTAATTTAGAATTGTATTGGTTAGATTCAAAATATTTGGGGATTTTCAAGTTATATTTTAGTTGCTCTTATCTAGTTTTATTCCATATTGGTAAAAGAACATAATCTGAATGATGTAAAATCTTGGAAATCTGTTAAGACTTCCATTATGACCCAGTATATGGTCAATTTTGTAAATGGTCCACATGCATTTGGAAAGGATTTATTACATTCTGCCCTTGTTAGATGCAGTGCTTTCTGTATATTAGTCAAACATTTTAACGGCATTGTTCAGAGCTTCTATATTTATTTCATTTTGCCCTCTCGTCTTATCAGTTACTAAAAGATTTATCTTAATATCTGGAACTATTATTGTGGGTTTCTTAAATTCTCCTTTTAATTGTGTCCATTTTGTTTTCCATATTTTGGCAATGTGTATTATTTCCTACTAATTAAGCATTGCTATGTCTTCCTTATATATTGAGAATTTATACCTTGTGAAATAAACCTTTGGAGCTAGTGATATTTTCCAAAGTGTCATGACATTTAGTATATGAAATTATACTCCTACTCTAATGATCTTAAGTATTCTCAGATTGTCATAAATAAGGATTTTTCTATTTGTGTGTTTTATGGGCATATATTTCATATATATAACACCTGTCTAATGCACTGTTTCTTCTATTATAAGGAAAACATTTTGATTAGAATATATTTAATTTCTAATTCATCCAATGAAAATATATAATTACTTTCCCATTACTTTTATTATCAACAATTGTAACAAGTAATCCATTTCAATAACTATCATAATTTTGAGTAAACAAGCTATACAGATTTCTAAGATTTGGTAGGATTCCAATTTTTTTATTAAAAAAATAGCAACTTTTGCAGAAGTATTAAGCATTTTCCAAAATATGACTCCAAAGAACATGTGTTAAGTTCCCAAATAAGTAAGAATTTATGTCCTCTCACCTGGGTGGCTCAGTCAGTTAAGCATCTGCCAATGGCTCAGGTCATGATTCCAGGATCCTGGGATTGAGTCCTGCATCCAGCTCCTTGCTCAGTGGGGAGCCTGCTTCCCTCTCCGGCAGCTCCTCCTACTTGTGCTCTCTCTCTCTCTCACTTTCTCTGACAAATAAATGAATAAAATCTTAAGAAAAAAGAATTTATATCCTCTCAAGAATTTACCACTTTCAAAGGACAACTTATTTCTTTTCTCCTTGCCTTTACATAATTTCATCTTATTTATCAAAACTTTTCAAATCCTTATGCAAAGGAAACAGTCAACGAAACAAAGAGGCAACCCACAGAATGGGAGAAGATATTTGCAAATGACACTACAGATAAAGGGCTGGTATCCAAGATTTATAAAGAACTTCTCAAACTCAACACCCAAAAAACAAATAATCAAGTCAAAAAATGGGCAGAAGATATGAAAAGACACTTCTCTGAAGAAGACATACAAATGGCTAACAGACACATGAAAAAATGTTCATCATCATTAGCCATCAGGGAAATTCAAATCAAAACCACATTCAGATACCACCTTAAACCAGTTAGAATGGCAAAAATGGACAAAGCAAGAAACAACAAATGTTGGAGAGGATGCGGAGAAAGGGGAACCCTCTTACCCTGTTGGTGGGAATGCAAGTTGGTACAGCCACTTTGGAAAACAGTGTGGAGGTGCCTCAAAAATTTAGAAATAGAGCTACCGTATGACCCAGCAATTGCACTGCTGGGTATTTACCCCAAAGACACAGATGTAGTGAAAAGAAGGGCCATATGCACCCCAATGTTCATAGCAGCAATGTCTACAATAGCCAAACTGTGGAAAGAGCCAAGATGCCCTTCAACAGACGAATGGATAAAGAAAGTGTGGTCCATATATACAATGGAATATTACTCAGCCATCAGAAAGGATGAATAACCAACTTTTACATCAACATGGATGGGACTAGAGGAGATTATGCTAAGTGAAATAAGTGAAGCAGAGAAAGTCAATTATCATATGGTTTCACTTATTTGTGGAACATAAGGAATAGCATGGAGGACATCAGGAGAAAGAAGGGAAAAATGAAGGGGGGAAATCAGAGGAAGAGATGAACCATGAGAGACTATGGACTCTGAGAAACAAAGAGGGTTTTAGAGGGGAGGGGGGAGGGGATTCTGGTTAGCCTGGTGATGGGTATTAAGGAGGGCATGTACTGCATGGAACACTGGGTGTTATACGAAAACAATGGATTGTGGATCACCACATCAAAAACTAATGATGTATTGTATGGTGACTAACATAACATAATAAAATTAAAAAAAAAAAAAAACAGAAAAAAATCCTTATGCCACATAATTTTTTAATTATGTTAAATTTTTAATTTTTATTTTTTAAATTTTTTATAATTGTGATTTCTGGGTTTTTTTCAGTAGAAATATTTGAGCATTTTGATTTTTAAATATTTATTGATTTGATTTTTTTTAACCAACCATGTGACAGGAGGTTTTGTGATTCCCTCTGTGTCATAGAAAATAACTGTTATTTTCTCTATCTAGCTGAAGAAATCTCATTATACTAAGGAGGAATCTGTGAAGTTATTTGAGGACCTCTTGATTTCAATTTTTTCTGTTTGAGAGTGTCTTTAAAATATGAACAATTGAGAATCTATTTCAAAAACCTATGATTTTTGTTGTTTCTTTTATTATAAATGTTAGCATCTTTGTATTAATATGCTTTATATTGTTTGACAAATCCTATGGTTTACCTTCCTGGTAAAGATATATGCACCATAAAAAATTGCTATCACTCACATTTTTTAAAAAATCACTTAAAAATTGTTTTTCAGTATGATTATATGGGATCAGAAATGATGGCTGTAACACAGAAAATTATCCAAATTATTGGCCTTGTCAACACTGTAAGTTTTAAGTTTTTTACATTTATAGTTTTATGAAAAATCATTGAAACTGATTTCTAATCTATCATTACAAATTAATGACTTAAAAATCTTTGATTATTAATATCCAAAGTAATAAATTGAACTTATTCTTTATTTTTATGTAGTCTTGAAGTAATGACTAATGTTATTTGAACAAGTATGCCATAAATTTTATTTTAGATGTTTACTCAGTTCAAATTGACTGTGATGCTGTCCTCCTTGGAATTGTGGTCAGATGAAAACAAAATGTCTACCAACGGGGATGCTGATGATTTATTACAAAGATTTTTCACATGGAAACGGAACTATCTTATCCTACGGCCCCATGACATAGCATTCTTACTTATGTAAGCATAATGTTCTATATTAAAAAAGAAATATTAAATAAGTTCATTAATTTGATAATTTAATGCATTTACTGTGTTCTTCAACTTTCTGTAGGCCCCTCTGAAAATTTTAAATAAACATAGCTGTTGCCATGGATGCAGTAGTGTAGTTGAAAATATGATAAAAACAAAAACAACATAAATAAATTATATAAAAATATATTTTGGAATATAATTTATGTAAAAGACTTGCCTTTCATAAACTTTTATGATGTTAACTATACTACAGAACACATATAAGCTTTAGCTTCTTAATAATGTAAAAATTGGCACTATTCAGTTAATATTACCTATAATATGTTAATACATTTCATGTCTACTCTTTGACTAAAAAGGATATTTTTGGTAATAATTAATTAAACAAATGCTTACATTTCAGACAGGCAAGACTTCTTATTCCACAGTTAAAAACCCCTTTTGTTTTAACTTTTAGTAACCAAAAGAGTGCATACAGTACAAGGGAAACCAAGGAGAATTCAAGATAGTAAAATTTTATCAAGTCTAAGAGTTAGGTGAGGAGAGGAAATTGGATTTAAAGTGAATTGTATGGGCACCTGGGTGGCTCAGTTGGTTAAGTGTCCAAATCCGGTTTGGCTTGGGTCATGATCTCAGGGTCGTGAGATGGAGCCCTGGTTATGCACTCAGAGAGGAGTCTGCTTGAGATTCTCTTCCTCTCCTTCTCCCTCTGCTCCTTCCTCCCCAAATGAATAAATAAATATTTAATTAAAAAAATAAAGTGAATTATAGTTTTCAATGATTTGAGCATTTTATATAATATATTAGATAATACCCAGATCAAAAACTGGTTTGAAAAATCATTTTAAATTTTATGAGAGATTTAATTTTATAAATAAGCTAATAAATTGTTCTGAATAAGTATGGGAATAAAATAGGCTATACTATAATGATGTAGTTACAGGAAACATCCTAGATATTTGGGAGCAACATTTCCTGGCACAATATGCAATAAAAGCTATGATGCAGATATTGCTATGGTATGTAATTTTTATCCTTCTTTACTATTTTTTCTAAACTTTATATTGTATTTTATATTATCTTATATAGCTAAATAGTGTATAATAAAAGTAGTTCATATTAACTTGACATTTTCCTCTATATGTGATTTATTATTTTGTTGGGACAAAATTATTTTAATCTCAGAAAGTTTATTTAATTATAAATTATAACATAAATCAAAAATGCAGCATACATTAATACACTTATTCACCAAGTAGGCAAAATGACTAACATTTATATCGGATTTTCTAAGGATGTAAAACCATAGAGCAAAGTTAAAGCCTCCTGTATGTCTACTTTAAATTCAAGAAATAGCAAAAATCATGAATTTGTGCTTCCATTTTATGTGTACTTTATGCAATTGTTACAAATGTATGTATCCATTAACTAAATATTATTGTTCTGCATTGTTCTTATTTTATGCATCATTTTCATACTATTTTGAACAGCTTTTAAAAAGATGCATATATGTTGAATCATATAGCTCCACTTTTAAAACTTTTATGTTATCAAGTAATACACATTCACTTATTATAAATACAAGTGGTTTTACAGGACTAATACTGAAAAACTGAATCAGCCCCTTGCATAAACTACAGTCTTATGAATGTACATTCAACCATTTGTTGAAGAGACTGTCTTTTTTCCTTTGGATATTCTTTCCTGCTTTTTTGAAGACTACTTGACCATAGAGCTGAGGGTCCATTTCTGGATTCTCTATTCTGTTACATTGATCAGTCTGTCTGTTTTTGTGCCAGTACTGTACTGTTTTGATGATTACTGCTTGGTAATAGAGCTTGAAGTCAGGAATTGTGATACCACCAGATTTTCTTTGGAAAAGCTTTTTACAGTTTTCTGTAGTGAGAGTGCAAACACACACATGTGCATGGGCACACACACACAAAAGTGTGTGTATAGACATTTTACCACTACAAATAAAACGTGGAAATGTTAACACCATCTTTTAGGTCTCAAATCATATAATATAAACATAAAATAAGTAATTATGTAGCTTACTAAATTTTACTTTTAAATATATTTAAAACTATATCACACAAAATTAGCATTTTATTTTTAACCATGAAAAAAAATTTATCAATTGAAGAGAAAGTTTATTATATTTTCCCATTTAGTTCCTCTTTGTTCATCCCTGATGTTACAGGTTTTCCTTTATTATCATTTTATTTTTATCCCCAAAAAATTCTTTAGTCATTTTTTTTAAATGGGGGGGGCGCCTGGGTGCCTCAGTCATTAACTGTCTGCCTTTGGCTCAGGTCATGACTCCCAACCACTAATGCCAACATAGTATCTTAATTTTCCTTCATTTCAGAATGTGTTTATTTAATCTTCATTCTTAGGGGATATATTTGCTGGATTAAAATAGTGAGTTGAGGGGCACCTGGGTGGCTCAGTCGTTAAGCGTCTGCCTTCGGCTCAGGTCAGGATCCCGCGGTCCTGGGATCGAGCCCCGCATTGGGCTCCCTGTTCAGCGGGAAGCCTGCTTCTCCCTCTCCCACTCCCCCTGCTTCTGTTCCCTCTCTTGCTGTGTCTCTCTCTGTCAAATAAATAAATAAAATCTTTTTTAAAAAATAAAATAAATAAAATAAAATAGTGAGTTGACTTTTTTTCCTTTCAGCACTTGAAAAATATTGTCCTATATCCTCTGTTTATTGTTCTTTCTGATGAGAAATTCTCTGTTCTATGAGTCGTTGCTCCTCTATAACCAATGTGTTGATTTTCTTTGGCCAATTTCAAGAGATTTAAATATTTTCTCCAGCTATTTAATCATGATGTGTCTGCTATGATTACTTTAGGCTTATTTTGTTAGAAATTGGGGATGTTTTAGCCATTTTCCTTCAAATATTTTTCAGCTCTGTCCCCTTTCTCCCCTTCTGGGACACTAATGGCATTGATATTTGATCTTTTGCCATTGTTCCACTGCTCCTTGTATCTCTGTTAATTTCATAAAAAGCTGTTTTCTCTCGGGCGCCTGGGTGGCTCAGTTGGTTAAGCGACTGCCTTCGGCTCAGGTCATGATCCTGGAGTCCTGGGATCCAGTCCCGCATCGGGCTCCCTGCTCGGCGGGGAGTCTGCTTCTCCCTCTGACCTTCCCCCCTCTCATGTGCTCTCTCTCATTCTCTCTCTCTCAAATAAATAAATAAAAAATCTAAAAAAAAAAAAAGCTGTTTTCTCTCTGTTTTCAGATTAGATAATTTATATGAATTAGTCCTTAAATTCATTCTATCTCTAACATGTCCATTTTGCTACTAAGTCCACCTACTCTGATTTTATTTATTTGTTTATTATTTATTTATTTATGATTTCTGTAATTTTCTGTTCTATAAATGTCATTTTCTGTTTCCTTATAGTATATATTTCTTTGGTGAGACTTAATGTTTTTATTTGTTTTATAGATTTTATAATTACTTGAAGCATTTTTATGATAATTTATGAAGGATTTTACTTCAGAGAATGTAATATATAGACTATCTTGGTTTTGCTGTCTGTTGATTATGTTTTCTCACTTCAGTTGAGCTATTTCTGGCTCTTGATATGATAAGTAATTTTGGACTACATCCAGGATATTTCTGAGAAATATGCTATAAGACACTAATTCCTATTTAAATCCTCCATTTCAGAAGAAAGTTTTGTTTCTAAAAACAAATTCTAGATCAGTTCTATGGGCCATTGTTTACATCTCAATTTAGTTTTCATGGCCTTGAGAGAAATTCTTTGACATTATGGACATTATACATGCTATTAGGGAGTCTGGATTCTATTGTTTTTCTTTGATGAGTGGTGATTTTTTGTTTCTTTTATCATGCGGTGCTCTTGGTTAAATTCAGAATGGCAACTGTAGACAGTGGAAAGCAGCTCTGGACTCAGTTGAGATCTTTAGTCTTTAGCTAGGTTCAGTGTTGAGGCTGCTCCATGTATGAATGTTTCAGGAGTCAGCCAGAAATGTGGGAGACAGAATTTGGAGGATTCTTTTTCTAAAGTCTTCTCTTTGTGTATCTATACAGCAGCCACCATTTCTTCATGTCAGATGTTTAATTTCCCAGGCCTGGAGTATCTTTTCTTTTTTTTTTTCTTTTCATGAATGGCCTGTGAACCCACATGCCATGTCGATTATACCTGGCCTTAAGCTGAAAGTCACAAAGACTGTCACTGTTTATAGGTATTTCTTTTGAGCATGGACTCCCAACCATTAATGCTAACTTCTGGTGAGTTTTTTTTTTTAAGTTTTTATTTAAATTCCAGTTAGTAATATTAGTTTCAGATGTATAATATAGTGATTCAACACTTCCATACAACACCCAGTGCTCATCACAACAAGTGTACTCCTTAATCTCTATCATCTATTTAACCCACACCCCCACTTACCTCCCCTCTGATAATCATCAGTTTATTCTCTATAGTTAAGAGTCTGTTTCTTGGTTTGCCTCACTCTCTCTCTCTTTTTTTCCCTTTGTTTGTTTGTTTTGTTTCTTAAATTCCACATATGAATGAAATCATATGGTGTTTGTCTTTCTCTGACTGATTTATTTTGCTTAGCATAATACTCTCTAGCTCCTTCTATGTATTTGCAAATGGCAAGACTTCATTCCTTTTTTAATGGCCAAGCAATACCCCAGTAGATAATGCTGCTATAAACATTGGGGTACATGTATCCCTTTGAATTAGTGTTTTTGTATTCTTTGGGGGAAATACTTAATAGTGCAATTGCTGGATCATAGGGTAGTTCTATTTTTAACTTTCTGAGGAACCTCCATACTGTTTTCCAGGGTGGCTGCACCAGTTTGCATTCCCACCAACAGTGCAAGAGGGTTTCTTTTTCTGCACATCCTTGCCAACACCTGTTGTTTCTTGTGTTGTTGATTTTAGCCATTCTGACAGGTGTGAGGTGATACCTCATTGTAGTTTTGATTTCTGTTTCCCTGATCATCAGTGATGGTGAGCATATTTTCACGTGTCTGTTGCCATCTGTAGGTCTTCTTTGGGAAAATGTCTGTTTATGTCGTCTGTTAATTCTTTAGCACTTTTGGGTATCATGCACAGGGAAATAAGTGTAATAAGATCCAACTCCTTCCTGGGCAACTCCTGACCTGAAGCATGTATTAGATTCTATACTATAGATTCCAAATTTCTGTTGAAACTACCTAATATTTATTTATTATTAAAAATGGAGAACATTTTTCCTCTATTTTCATGCACACACAAACACATGCCATAGCTCTTCCTCCTGCCTCCAGCATTATTGAGGTAAAACTGATAAAGTACTAATATATTTAAATTGTACAATGTGATAATTTGATATATTTACATTATGAAATAATTCCCATAATCAAAGTAATTAATATATTCATCAACTCACATAGTTATGTTTTATGAGAATGTTTAAGATGCACTCTCATAATAAATTTCAAGTATATAATACATAATTATGAATTATAGTTCCCATAGTTATATTAGACCCTCAGAACTTATTCATCTTATAACTGGAAGTTTGTACCCTTTGGCCCACATCTCCCCATTTCCCCCTTCCCCTAGCGCCTAGCAAATACAGTTCTACTCTCTGTTTCCATAGTTTGACTTTTTTTTTTTTAAAGATTTTATTTATTTATTTGACAGAGATAGACACAGCAAGAGAGGGAATACAAGCAGGGGGAATGGGAGAGGGAGAAGCAGGCTTCCCGCGGAGCAGGGAGCCCGATGCGGGGCTCGATCCCAGGACCCTGGGATCATGACCTGAGCCGAAGGCAGACGCTTAACGACTGAGCCACCCAGGAGCCCCTAGTTTGAATTTTTTTAAAGTTACCATATATAAGTGATATCATACATATTTGTCTTTCTCATTTTACTTAGCATAATGTACCCCTGGTCATCTATGTTGTTGCGAATGGAAGGATTTCCTTTTTTGCGACTGAATAATACTCCATTGTATAGATACACTACATTTTTTTTATCCATTCATCTATTGATGGACATTTATGTTGCTTCCAAAACTTGGCTATTTTGAATAATGCTGCTATTAACATAGGGGTACAGATAGTGATTTCATTTATTTTGTTTATATAACCAGAAGTGGGTTTGCTGGCTCATATGATAATTTTATTTTTATTTTTTTGAGGAACTTCCACACTATTTTTCATAATGGCTGTACCAATTTACATTCCCACCAATAGCTTTCCTCCACATCCTAACCAACATTTGTTATCTCATCTTTATGATAATAGCATCTTACCTGGTGTAAGGTGATATCTTATGGTGGGTTTGATTTGCATTCCCCTGATGGTTAGTGATGTTTAGCATCTTTTCATATACCTGTTGGCCATTTGTATGTATTCTTTGGAAAAAATGTCTATTCAAGTCCTTTGCCTATTTTTTAATTGAGTTATTTGGTGTTTTGCTATTGAGTTCTGAGTTTAGGAAATGACCCAGCAATATAAATAGGAGTTATTTTTTATATAATTCCTTACTGGATATAAGGTCTGCAAATATTTTCTTCCATTCCATAGGTTGCCTTTCATTTTGTTGATTTCTTTTTCCTTTGCTATGGAGAAACATTTTAGTTTGATGTAGTCCCAATTTATATCTTTTTGGTTTTGTTTGTGTCTACTCAAGTATAATTAACATACAATGAAATGTTAGTTTCAGGTGTACAGTATAACGATTCAACAATTCTATACATTTTTCAGTGCTCATCAAGATATATGTACTCTTAATCTTTTTTTATCTATTTTGCTCATCTTTCCCCCTCCCCCTCTTCCCCTCTGACAACCACCAGTTTGTTCTCTGTATTTAAGATTCTGGTTTTCTCTCTCTTTTTTTTTTTCCCCTGTGTTTGTTCATTTGTTTTGCTTTTTTTTAATTCCATATATGATTGAAAACATATGGTATTTGTCTTTCTCTGACTGACTTATTTCATATAGCATTATGCCCTCTAGGTCAAACCATGTTGTAAATGGCAAGATTTCATTCTTTTATATGCTGAGTAATATTCCATTGTGAGTAATATTCCATTGTGTATATATATATATACCACACCTTCTTTATCTATTCATCTATCAGTGAACACTTGGGTTGTTCCAGTAATTCCACCACTTGTTAATTTTTGCTTTTGTTGCCTGTGCTTTTGATGTGAAATCCAAAATATCATTGCCAAGAGCAATGTCAAGGAGATTTTGCTTATGTTTTCTTCTAAAAATTTTACAGTTTTAGGTCTTATGAGTAAGTCTTTAATCCATGTCACATTAATTTTTGTGAGTGGTGTAAGATAGGGGTACAATTTCATTCTTTTGCACATCATAGCTCTTTTGAATCTGTAGGATCTGTTGTGATGTCCTCTTTTTTATTCCTGTTATTATTTGTGTGTGTTTGTGTGAGTGTGTGTAATCTGTCTTCCTTTCCTTCCTTCCTTTCCTGTCCTTCCTTTCCTGCACCACTAAGTTATTTTATTTTGTTGCATTACTTTATACAGGGGATTTATTTTCAACTGTATAATTATGGAAGTACAAGACCATGTCTTCTTTTTCTGAGCTGGCAGTAAAAGGTCAGCTTCTGGTTATTACAACTTTCCCTAAAATCTGGTGATCAGCCAGTTATCATCTTTCATGTTCTGCTGTGGCTTTAAGTTTCTTTTAAATTCTGTTATTGGGATTTGGTCTTTCTTTCATGCTTAGCTCTTATAGGGTAAAAAGAAAGGAAGGAAATCATTTACTATTAGCTATTAACTAGTTTTTCCATGTTTTCATTCACACACTTGCACATACATACACACAGTCTTATTTTTTTTTTCTTTTAGGTATGAATTACTTAAATTTTATCATAAATTTCACTTGATGTAGAAAAATAAGAGAAACTAAGTATTTTGCTTGTGATGATCAATGGGATGAGAAAAGTTTCACAATTTATTTAAGTTAAATAATATGACATACCACTCTGCACTGCCAGCAACCTTTTAAAAATAACTTCTTCTTCCAAGTGTTTTTACCATGGCTTTGCCTATAACTCTAATTTCTGTTAATTTTTGTTTTTACTTCATTCATTATACTACAACATTTTAATGAGCTCCCATACAAGTACCTTAATCCTATTTATATTGCTGGGTCATTTCCTAAATGTTATACTTCAGCTTAAATACTAATTCACAAATATTAAATAATTATACTCCACCTCAAAATTCTCTATTGGAGCACTTCATTTTCTTTAGAACACTTTTCACGATCTCTTTGTATTTGGGAAGTTTAAGTCTCTTGTTTATTTTTTTTCTCCCCTTCTGTAATGGAAGCTCCTAGTGTGATAAAGTCCATTTCTTCATGCATACCACTACATTTTCATCTTCTGTTAATGTGCTTGACACATATGTATATTGAATTAATATTTTTTAACTGGATGGACTGATTTAATGAGAAAGTTAAATAAATGTGTTTTATGTTGATTGCATCAGAAATACTATGGCTATAGAATTTGAGCATGTCAAATATTAAACCAAAAAATACTTCTAGCTTGATCATTCTTTACACTGTTGCATGGTTCTTAGTCAATTAATCAGTATGGATAGTCTTATCAATGACATATCAAAATAACGTTGTAAAATATGCTTAACATAAAAAGTATTAAAATATAAAATTTTATAGGAACAAATGTTTTAATGTATTACTTGCTTTTGTTAACCTCTTGTATGATGGTTTTCCCTTCAATATTCTTTATTTTTAGTATCCAGATACAATAACTTTGGAGGGATTTTCAGTTATTATAGCTCAACTACTTGGGCTTAAAATGGGATTAACATATGATGATATTGATAAATGTTCTTGTCCAAGATCTACATGCATAATGAATCATAAAGCAGTGTAAGACTCTTTTTCTTCTTAATTAATTTCAATATATATTTGTGAAGTTGTTTACAAGATGTGATGATTTTTTAATTCTTTATATTCAACTCCATGTCAAAAATTGGAAAAGTATGTTGTGCACAAAGAGATATCACACTAACAAATTTGTCTAAATAATATGACTCCAGGAAAGTGGTAAATTACATGATTAAGAAATGCTCACTTGGGGGGATTAGAGGAAAATTTTTAAGATTTGTGAAGAGTGTGAAATATTATGTAAACATGGTGCTATTGTTTTGGTTATTGTAGTATATCGCATTCAAAGCAAACATCTAAAATTACCCTCAGTGATCTAGTACTGGCAGCTTTGGCTAGAATTTTAAGAGAAAGTAAAAGGAGGAAAGGTTTGAGGAGGGAAAAAAATTGTCCCTATTTATGGATATTATGATTGACTACCTACATATATTAACAGAATTAGTATGCAATTAAAACAACAACATTAAACATTTATTAAGATGGGAGAAACTACATATTATCTATAGACTGAAAGAAATAAAGAGAAGAGAGGGAAAAGATGATTTTGGATATAATGAAGACTTAAGAACAAAATCATTGAGTAAATTAGAGAGGATAGAATTTAGCGCATAAGTAGAGAGGCTGACTTTTATTGGAGCTGAGTATATTCAATTATTGTTAGATGTTAGCAGAGTAAATAGATAAAGATGTAGGTAGTTTGGTTAATGGAGGTATAAAGATGAGGGCAATTTCTTCTGAAGTTCAGAGTAAGGAGTATAAAAGCTTGGATAAAAGATGTGAAACACTTGTCTTGGAGCCTAGAAATTAGAAATGACAAGAATGTGATAGGATTGTTGGGCTTTTTGAAGATATACTTAATATTAGTAATTACAAATGTAATGTGAATTCAAACAGCATGTTATTTATTCTAGTCCATATAATTTCAGCTACCAAAGTCTCTATATAAAGAAAGTAAATAGTTGAGGTTTTGCCAAGTTAATGTCCATGGGATTCAAAAAGAGTTAGGGTTGCAGGAAAAGCTATGTTCCCTTAAAATAATTATTTCAATTTTTCCTAGCCCACCCTTGGAGTTTGGGATTAGAAATTAGAGTACTTTGAAATAGTTGCCTTAGCTTAACTATTTTATAGTTGTCTTTAGACCTGGTTGGTAATCTTCCCCACAAAAAGCAAATCAATTAATATTTACTTTGAAATGTCTTGGTCTATTAAAATTCTATATACTTAGGCTAACACATTCATTTCTTCCTTTTCATGGCCATCTTTTAAGCAAAGATGTAAAAAAATAAATTGCTTTGTACACACTTTAAGCAAAAGTTCCAAGTTCTAATTAGTACTTTTAATTTTTACTCAAAAAGCATGTGACCCAAGTAGAAAATAACCTGTTTCTATTTTTTCTTTTTAAATTTTTATTTAAATTCTTGTTAATTAACATACAGTGCAATATTGGTTTCAGGATTAGAATTTAGTGATTAATCTCTCTGTCTATTTTTAAACTAATTTTGTATAAAAAATATCGGTGCTCAAAATTTGTAGCTTTTTGCCTGAGAATGGCCTGCAAAAGTGGAGTGGCACTGATAGCTATTGAAACAAAGTAGTTAAAAGTAATAGAAAGTTGCTTAAATAATATTATTCCTTGTGATAGTCTTCCCATTTTCCCATATTTATTTCATTACAAATGACTGTCAGTGAAAGCTAAAACATTCTTTTCTTTTCTCACTCTCCCAACTCCAAAACCTTAGCAGCTATACATTTATTTCCTTGGAGGCTCAGCTATGGCTGTTTTGGAGTTATTATTTCAGACACGATTGCTTAGACTGACACTGTGCAATAGAAATAAAATGTGACCTACATATGTAATTTTAACTTTTCTAGAGCTGCATTAAAAAATTTTAAAAATCAGATGAAGTTAATTGCAGTAATATATTTTAATAATATATTTTATTTAATCAATATATCAAAAATATTATCATTCCAACATTCAATCAACATAAAAATTATTAACTGGATATGTTATATTCTTGTATGTGCATGTGTATTAATAGAGGATGTATATGAGAGAAAAGAGTCCAGGATTACACCAGTGTTATCCGCCTGAGAAACCAGAATAGAGTTGCCCGAACTGAGAATAGTAAATGGTACAGTCTTGGCTTAGAAAACCAGCAGTCAATATTGTACATAATTTTTCAAAATGTCTATTGGAGATCCATTAGACATATATCTTTTAAATATTCCACTAGAAATATAGCTGTGAACATGAAAATAAAAACCTTCACAGAACTTATATTTTAGTGCACAACTTAAGTCACATAAAAACAAATTTAAAAAATACAAATGAGCTTCTTTTTACATGATGCAAAAGTACCATGTAGAATAATAAATATTGACAGTGGAAGAAGAATGTGGGAGGGGACACAATTTTATATAATGTCAAGAAAGACCTCTTTGGAAGATTACATTTGAGTAGACATCTGACTGAAATGAGGGAGGGAAGCTTTGGATATATGAGAGAAGAGCATATTAGGTAGACAGAAAGATAGATGATAGATAATAGATGATAGGTAGATATTTAAACATTACACTTTATTGCTTTCCTGGAAAGATACATTTCCAATGGCATTTTTTAAAAAGAATGTTAAAGATAAATAATGATAAATTAAAATTTATTCATGCTTGTATTCATCTCTGATCAGGTGCAAGTTTTTCATTTGCCATCTTGCAATTCATATCATTATATATGGGGGCATTATTTAGGTGGAGTTTTATTAGCCTGAGGATTTACATGAGGATTATTATTTCATTGTAGGGGTTCCAGTGGTATAAAGATTTTTAGCAACTGTAGTGTACATGACTATAGATATTTTGTTTCAAAATTTGAGGCTAAATGTCTTCAGAACTTTTCAAATTTGCAACCAGTATATCAAAATCAATCAGTATGTGGTAATGGGATTTTGGAACCTAATGAAGAATGTGACTGTGGCAGCCAAGAGGTAAGCAATAAAAATTGGGATTTGAGCATAATTTCTTGTGTATCTAATAAATGGTTTTCATGGTATATATGGGATAATATATGAAAGTATGTCTTTAATACAGAACTTAGATATGAAAATGAGTGTAAGTTTTAGGATACATGAATTGCTTTTCCAACCCTCTTCAGTTGAGAAAACAAGTAAGTCATGAAAACTTGGTTTGCACACACTGCTTCCAAGTATGCCAGTGGAGAGGTTTTGCACATATAGGCTAAGTGCTTGGCTTTTTATCCTCTACTTATTTCCTAACTCATGTGACCCCAGTCTGTTTTCTCTACAAACTTTTCCTGAATTTGGTCCAAATTTTCCCATCTCTTTTGGTTGCAGGAATGGTGAAACATTATAATAGATTTTTCTTAATCCTCAAGCATTCTTGCATTTCCAAGTTTTAGGATGATCAAAACTTGTTCTATTTGCTCACTTCTAAATATAGATATCCATTCTACGACACTCCTATTAACAAAATACTCTCTGTACACTATTCTCAACAGATAAGACCACACATTTAATCTAATATCATTATTATGTAATATTTTGCAATTCCTCTCTATTTAAATAAAATAAAACTTAATGATTAGTCCCCCAGCAGTTACATGAATTTCTTATCCACCTACAAAAAGAGCTGACCACCCTCTGTTCACATAACATTAAATCTCTACAAGTTATCTTAATCCCCCACTATTCCCAAAAGTTTGTGTGTGTGTGTGTGTGTGTGCGCGCATGTGTAGGTTTTCCATTTATCTCAGGTCTTTCTTTCTTTCTTTAGAGAGTGGGGTGGAGAGGGACAGGAGAGAGGGAAAGAGAGAATCTCCAGCAGGCTCCACACCCAGTGTGGAGCCCAATGCAGGGTTTGATCTCACAACCCTGAGATTGTGACCTGAGCCAAAATCAAGAGTCAGACACTTAACCAACTGAGCTGCCCAGGCAGCCAGTTATCTCAGATTTCCTAATGTCATTTGACTTTTCTGATTAGTGGTACTAAGCTCATCTCATATTCATATCCTCCTAAATATGGCGCCTATTTCCTCCCAAAATGTCTGGTTATTTTTAATGAAGGATAGAATAAAGCAACATAATCTGGAGCTACAACTGCACATTATGAGCTTCCAGCTACAGGCTGTAAGCAGAATGTCCTTTATAGCAGATACTGTCAGTGTCCTACCAGTATCTTCTCAGCATTGATTGTTCCTGGAGAGAGTATTTGGTTCAAGTATCTGAGACTTTTTGTTGGAGTGCTTCCTCTGGTCTCAATAGCATGCTCAGCTTTTAGCAGGATGGGCTTAAAGCACTTGGGGCTAATGATCAGTCCACAAATAATTATGAAGAGTAGTTGGTGAATGAATGCCCCAGATTCCTTACCCCTTATAAGGAGATTCTCTGAGATATGCTCTATATCAGAGTTGTGCAAACTGCCCAGTAGGTCAAATTCAGCTGCCACCTACTTTTGTAAATGGAACTTTATTGGAATGCAGCCATGTCTATATGTTTGCATATTGTCTATGGCTGCTTTTGTGCTATAATGGCAGAGTTGAACACTTGCAATAGAAGCCATATGGTGAACTATTTTAGCAAAGTTGCAAATATTTGTCATTTCATCCTTTGGAGAAAATGTTTACAGAAAATGTCCTCTGTTTCATATCATTTCCTAGAGGTACCTGTGGGGTTTAGCTTTAGCCCAAAAGAGCAGTAAGCAACTCACAAACCCACACATACCACTGCCAGGCTTCTATTCCCTAACATCTGTACTCCCATGACAGTATTTTTTTGGTAGGTAGAATAGACCCTCAAAGATGTCCTCACTTTAATTAGTGGACTTGTGGATATGTTACTTTGCAGAAGTAATTAAGGTTATGGACTTTAAAATGGGGAGACTATCCTGGAGTATATGGGCAGGTCTAATCCAATCAAATGAACCCTTAAAAACAGAGAACCTTCCCCATGTGAAGTCAGAGAGATGTAGCAGAAGACTCAAAAATATTGAAGAGAGAGAGACCCAACCTGCAGCTGCTGAAGGAAGACACATGGAAGCACAGAAGGAATGCAATTAGTTTCTAGGAGAAAAAACATGCTCTTGGCTGATAGCCAGCAAGGAAACAGGAATCTCAGTCTTATAACCACAGAAACTGAATTTGGCAGAATCTGAATGAGACTTGAGGTGAATTGCTTCCCAAAGCCTCCAATAAAGGACATAACCTTATTAACATCTCGATTTTACCCTTGTGAGACTACAAGCAGAGGATCTGGACTACTTTATGTACTTGAACTTCTGATCTATAGACTATAAGATAATTATTTAATTATTTTAAGTTGCTGAGTTTTTGGTAATTTATGACAGCCTCATTAGGGAACTATTACACTTGCCAAATAAATTACTTATATGCATCCTTGTTTCAGAGTCTGTTTCTTAGGCAACTAAAACCAAATCAGCTGGTACCAGAAGTTTGCTAGGAAGCAGACACCTAGGATAGGATTCTGAAAGTGGATGTATTGTTGGCCAGATGGCAAAATGTACTCATTTCTTGGTTTGGGACATTTGAAATGATGGACTTTAGAAATTTAAACCTTCAAATTCCTGGGAAACCCCTGGGCTGGGAAGTGACTGCTAGCCCCATGGTGGAGGAAGGCAACCTCACATTGCCTAGAGGCCATACAAAGACTCCACATGAGATGGATGTCTCATAAGATGATGCTTGTTCTTTTCAAGATCTGTCCCTGCCTTACCTCATTGGTTCTAGACTATGTCAAGTCTAAACATAGCCCAAGTGAGGAAGTACTCTCTGCTATTACAATAAAGAGATTATTTTTAAGAACATACTGATATATATAGACAAAAACCTGGATAATATGCAGGAATGGATGCTAAGAATGCTGTCCCCGAGGTATTAAAATATAGGCCTGGATAGGGTAGAGTTTATTGACAGGGGGATACTCTCTAGTGAATCAAGATTTGATAGGCAAGGAGACCCATGGCCAGTCTTGATTTGCTGCTGGATGAATCCTTGAAGATTGCAGTTTAACCCAGAATAAAGGAGGTGGATATGCCAGTACGTCTTTATTTTTATTTTTTTATTGCAAGAACTACCTTAATAGAGAAATATGGAAGGGGTCAAAAGCTCAGAATAGTGATCATATTATAAGAAAATATAAGAATACAAAATCTAGCACCCAATTATTTTTGTGGCTCACAGGGTACTGCTTTCACTAAGGCAATGAAAAAATGCACTACTAAGGAGGTACTTATATTGTTGAAAATCTCAGTGGTAATTTTCTTTTATAGACAACAGTTAATGGCTGGAAGTGTCATTACAGAATTGGGCACCCTGGTGTCACTGGAAATCACTGAATACCAAAATAGCAGAGGCCGAGTGGCAGTGCTTAACAATAACAGCCAAAATGGATGAAATTAGCATAAAGGAAAGAGAGGCAGAGATGGCCACTACTGGTTTTGACCTGCATGGATTTATACTGATAATTAAGAAAGATCTGGGTAGTCAATTACCATATTTCTTGGTGTATATAACTAAAAATTAAGAAAAAGTGAGCAGAGGATTGATACCAATTACTACAGATCTCTTGATAATCTCTTGCTACATTTTCAGACCCAAGGCAGTCTCAGCTTGAGTTCATTGTTCAGGTAGAGGATGAAATCCTACAATGCTCCAGTAAGGACAGAAAGCAGCAATTTCCTCATTCATTCCCCTCTCCAACAGAGTGACCTATAGTCTTTTACTGAAGTAACTGTACACTGGAGAATGGGGAATACCCAGATCATTGTAGGATGATTCAAGTACAGAATCTTTGCTCATGGTATTCACATGAGAGGACCCAACACATCATCATTAGTAGAGTGAGGGTATAGAGAATCCAGGTAATACCTGGAGTCCTTGAAAAAGCCCACCTCACAGTAGGTTCAGTGGACCCCAGTTTCTCACAGATTCTGCATCCAAGCATCCTGCAACCAAATGTAAGTTGTTTGAATAAATAGATAGTTAGAAATGCCCCATTGACACTAATAAAAAAATTAAGCAACAATAACTAAGATGGGACATCAATATAGATCTTATGTAACATGACATTAAAATGGTAAGATGATATCATGAACAACATTATACTACCAAACTTAACAACCTAGATTAAATGGACAAATTCTTTGAAAAAAAGCATTTGCAAAAACCAACATGAGTAGACATTTAAAATGTGAATAGCATTATTAAGAAAATTATGCTAAGGAAATCCTATTTTCTCATCAAAACTTCTCAACAAAGAAAAACCCATACTACATGGCTCTCCTGGTGATTTTTTTTTAATTAATTAAAGCACAGTATAGAGAATATAGTCAATGATACCATAATAGCATTGTATAGTGACAGACGGAAACTATACTTGTGGTGAACATAGCATAATGTATAGAGAAGTTGAATCACTATGATGTACACCTGAAACTAAGGTAATTTTGTGTGTCAACTATACTCAGATTAAAAAAAGAAATTATGCTGATTTTATACATTGTCTAAATTATAGAAAAAAGGCAATATGTTCTAACTCATTTTTTTCATCTAGAAATAAAAACTAAGTCTATGCCTCCATTTTAATAATTTGAAACAATTCCCATCCCTAGCAAATTAAACACAAATGTGCACACACAAACACACACACATACTGTGATTAAAATGAGGTGGTATTGGCAAAAAAAAATACAAAAAATTTAAAGTGAATATAGTCCATATCTTAATCATTGCTGTGTTGCCAGTACATAGACTAACATCTAGTACATACAAGGTACTCAACAAATACTTGTTGATTCAATGAATGTGTGGATAGTGTAATTATCTTTATAATTATATATCATTTGTATCAATGAATAAGGATTAGTGTATTTAGAATATCCATTAGTCATAATAATACTTGGAGAGTTTATTCGAAAGATTTTCTTAATGAGAACTAAGGAAAAATATAAGGAATTTTTATAGAAAGAGTTGATTTGGAGGAAACCTTGCCTTAATAAACATCAAATATACTTTGAGCCTGTTTAATTGCATTCACTGTTGTATTGGGCTATTGTCATAAGAAATGAAAATTGGCATCTATATATCTTTATCTATTTATATATCAACACATATCTATCAAGTGATTCAACTAAATATATAAAAGTTACATAGATACATAACAGTCAGTTTCAGGATGGAAATAGATAATGTCAGATTGTTTATCTATAAATCCAGTGCATACATTATGAGAAAGGGAGAAGCAACCCCTGATGTGCACGATCTGGCCTAATAATATCAGCTGGGCCTTGGTGCTACTAGGAGTTGGCCTGACATGGATGGGTTGTGGGGTTCTCCTGTTGAACATAAATAATTTCATAAAAGCTCAACATCTGTGATCATGATGGATGAAGAAAAAAAGCAAGGCCACTCTCTATGTCTGAACACAAGTAAAACTTGGAAATTGTTCAGGTCACAGAAATGACCAAATACCCTCCTATCTTGGCTAATGTGAGTAATTCCTGCTCCTTTACCAATTTCAGCTTTAGCATTAGTATGTCCTTCCTCTTCTAGATAAGCATTATTAAAATGCCCAATCAGAGATATACCACTTCTTTTCTGAAAGCATCTACTCTGGCAAAGCCCAGAGTCCTTATATGCCCCAAATTACCCAACACAAGCCCAAATTCTGTAATTGTGTGTTCTCCTTTGCTGACACTAGTAATAAATCCAACTTGTTGAACTACAGATGTATTCCAGGTAGTCTTTGGCAGAATGGATGGACATCTATATCTTCATAAATATCCCTCATTTTACACAAATGAAATTCTGTTTTATATACCACCTACACATGTGGAGTGTGCATTTGTTCTTGTATACACAAATATAAGCACAAGTAATGAATATTTGAGCAAATATCCCACAAAATATAGAGGGATACATTTCAGAAAAAAAATAAATCTGTAAGTTTTAAATAGCAATAAAAATATTATAATAAAGTATTGATAATAGTCTTTACATAATGGAGGTCTTGGTAAAGAGACATAAAACCCAATAGTCATAAAAAAATTTAAAAATTAAAAAAATAATAGTCAAAAAGAAAGAAGAACATTACAAATTTCACAAAATGACAGGCACCATTAACAAGACAAACAATAGACTGCAAAGAAATGTTATAAACATATAGAAGAGAGAAAAGATAACTGGATACTATGTAAAAGCTTACATAGTAAGCTCTTCCCCACTATTTAGTGGGGAAAAGAAGGAAAAACAAACAAAATACTCAAAGTGGTCAAAAGAAATGATTATTTAATTCATAATGTACAAAATTAAAAATTCATGCTCACAATCACTAGTAATTAGAGAAATGATAACAGAAAATGAGACACCATTTCCCATTAGCTCATTGTAAGTTAAATTGATTTGGTCATAATTAGTATTGATAAATATGGTTGGGAGAGTATCTTCATTTATTGTCCATGAAAGAATACACACACACACACACACTCAAATAATGATATTGAAGTTACCTCTGGAGAATCTGGGAAGTATAGCAACAATTTCAAATTTTACTCTATATTTTCTATATTATTTCTAGGATGGGAATATTTATAAATATATATCTATTCACATAAAGACATGAAAAAGAAGAAACAAATGGAAAATTAGAAATCAAGAAGAATCTTACCTTTATGTTAAAGGATAATATCTTTGAAACTGCTTTTTGAGTAAATAGAAAGTGTTTGATTTTTTATTATTTTTTTAATTTAAATTTATTTTATTATGTTACATTAGTCACCATACAGTACATCATTAGTTTTTGATGTAGTGTTCCATGATTCATTGTTTTCGTATAACACCGTGTTAAGAATATAAAAATATTAAAGAATTATATAAGTGCATTATTTACATGGAAACAATATTTAGTTTAAATTATTACCTCATTTGAATAACAGTTGACTGTCATTTACCTTGTAAAAGTACATAGGGGCACCTGGGTGGATCAGTCCGTTAAGTGTGTGCCTTTGGCTCAGGTCATGATCCCACCAAGCCCTGCCTCCGTCTCTCTCTCCCTCTGCCTGCCACTCCCCCCTCCTTGTGCTCTCTCTCTTGCTCACTCTCTCTCTCTCTGTCAAATAAATAAATCTTAAAAAAAATTTAAAAAAATATTTTAAAAATTTAAAAATAAAAATACATATATTTATTAACATGTCCTTTTTTTGTTAATTTCATTACAGTAAAACATGACACATGATTATAAACTAAATGAATTTTAAGTGTAACTATTGCCTAACTCTAACTTTATTCACAAAATGAAGTCAGAATAAACAAATCACTAAGAAGACAATTGGGGAAGTTTTTCTCTTGGAAACTCAAGTAATAAATGTTACTGATCAACTCCTGTTTTAGATGTTATTTAGTTTTTATAGTTATATGTTCTTTTGGACATTCTAGAAATAATAAAACAATAAAACTTCACTGAATATATTGTATAATTCAAAAGTTGAACACAAAAGTGTATAAATAGAAGCTAAGATTAATAAATAAGAGCTGTTAAGTGGTTGAACTACAATAATATTTCTTATGAAATTTTAGGAATGTCAGTTTAAGAAGTGCTGTGATTTTAATACATGTAAACTGAAAGACTCAGCAAGATGTGGTTCTGGACTATGCTGTACATCAAACTGTGAGGTAAGTTTTCAACATTTATAAAAAAGAAATTAAACTGTGATTATAGAAGTCTGTACTAATTAAATTATTGTGGCATTGATAAAAAGAATATAGAAGTAATTCGGTGTAACAAAATAAAGAGTCCATAAATAACCGCAAGTAAAAAGGAAAACTACTATGAATTAAAGAATGCATCACAGATAGGTACTGATTATTCTGTTGTGTTCAAACCACTGTTTACCATCTTCTAAATTATCAGATAAAGAAAGAGTAAACATATACATTACTATATCAAAATTCTCAAGAAATTGTGAAGTCAAATAAATGGTAAATGACCATGAAAAAATTGTAACACAAATAGACAAATTGCGTAGCAGACAAAATGTATAGCATACAGAATATGCAAAGAACTCTCAGACATTGATGAATAAAAGGCAAATCACACACACACACACACAGGCAAAGGGGGTGCTTAGGCAATTTATAATAGTGAAAGTAGAATTGTTCAATATCTGTACTTCATCTGCAGTAATTAAGGTAAACACAAATAAAAATAATACAGTATCATAAGTTAGTCATCCAAATGGTAATCTTAAAAACAACTGTGTCAGATATTAACCAAAGAGAAGGGATAAAGATCATTTTTGGAGAGTGTGGAATTTTGAATTGCTACAATCCCTTTGGTGAGCAATATTTGAATATCTCTGAACAGAGTATAAATTACCAGTCAGTTTCTCTCTTATGTACATATGGTAGAAATATGCACATGTATGGAAAGTTAAAAAAAGAACATTAATTACAGAACTGTTCACAGTAGCATAATAAACAATATTTGCATTTGAATGGTTATATAAATTATTGTATATTATACAAGAATTAATAACTGCAGGCTAAATATGAGTGCACTAATATGATATTACTTTTTAAGACATGTTTGGATGAGAAATCAAGTTCAATAATGCAAAATATTTTATAATTCCAATTCTGATATATTATATACACATAAATATACCATACGTTCTTTTTGCCCAATTTTTCAATTAAGGTATAACTTACTATACTATAATTTTATTACAGTAAAATTCTTTTAGTGAATGATTCTGAGTGTTATAACAAACTTTCAGTCTTATAATTGGCACCACAGTCAAGGGATACGTAATTTTATCACCACTCCTAAAAAGTCACCATGTGCCTCCTTGTATTCAATCCACACCTACACCCACAGACCCTGGTAACTACAGATCCATTTTCTGCATCTGTAATTTTCCTTTTACAGAAATATAAATTGAATCATATGTATAAACATTGTAATTAGGCATGTTAGCATAATGCATTTGAGACTCATTCATGTTGTGGTGTTTGTTAGTGGCCCATTCCTTTTTTGTTTGTTTAGTTTGTGTTTTCAAAATAGGTATTTATTATTAAAAAATTATACAAACTGGCTTTTTATTACTCACAAATTATGAAAATTTTTAAACAATTTGTCTCAACCCTCAAAAAAGTGTGCTCTCCCTTTACAGTCCTTAGTGGCAGTACATTTTGATGGTATAGAAACTAACTCACAAACATTCCATATAACTTGGTTAGAATGTACAAAGATATGGCAGAAGGCAGAATCCGTACAGTGATTAAAAAAATACAAATTTAAGTGTTATTGAAGTTATATAGACAGTGAGGATTACAGAATAAATAGTAAACAAACACCTGTGTATAATTTTGCAAAGCATTAGTTTTGTATGTTTTCACTTTGTTTCAGTCTTTCCAAAACACTTTTAAATGCAAAAGTTGAAGGGAGCCTGGGTGGTTCAGTTGGTTAAGCATCTGCCTTCGGCTCAGGTCATGATCCCAGAGTCCTGGGCTCGAGCCCTGTATCGGGCTCCCTGCTCAGCAGAGAGCCTGCTTCTCCCTCTCCCTCTTCCCCTCTCCCCCAACTCGTATTCTTGCTCACTCTGCTCTCTCTCTCAAATAAATAAATAATCTTAAAAAAACCCCACAAAAGTTGAAAATTTTCCAGTTACCTGAAACTCTAAAAAGCAGCATCATTCAAATAGTGGTTAACTCAAAACTGTGTGTGCAACAACCACAACTAACCTCACTATTACTCAGGCATGTCAGAGTACAATCCAAGACAGAGCCAGTGGCAGCATCCCTGACAGTTAAGAGAAAAAGGCATGAGGAATGGTACGCAGCCCAGGGCATCCAGGTGCTTGCTTGTGGAAAAAGGGTCAAAACTGAAGTGGCTTTCCTTACAGAATCCAAGGTCCTAATTAAAAGCCGCTCCTTTAAACACCTAAATCCTTTTTGATTCCCTCCTCATCAGTAAAACACATATGGTACAAAGTCTTCATACAAAAGAGAAAATTTTCAAAATTGTATTTTATCTCAATGCTAGTAACAACCAATTTAGCAGAAAGAACTACAAAATGCAAATTTTAAAAGGTTTCCTTATTAATGGAACTATAGACTAAGGTAGGAGCCAATTGGGTTTCCCAAAAAACAAAACAATTCTAATGCACTTTAAATTAGAGATCTGATGTCAACACTATTTTAAAAAGCCTTTAAAGAGAAAAAGAAGGCCATTATATCCATATCAAAGTTTTGTTATCTATAGAAGTTGACCTATTTTCAAATAACTGACATAATTTAGTGTTTAAATTAGCTTTTTAAGCAAAAAAGGCAAAAGCAAAGTGCCTACTGAACTATACACTTTATGATTGATATAGCAAATGTGTATTTTACCACAATTAAGAATAAAGAAAAGAAGGTTACCTTTTGATAATGTATGAGTAACGACACCACAATATCATGCAAAGCACAGGTACATAAGCCTGCTTTCTTATCAGACTTGCACCAGAGATTGGCGAAGCAGGCTGGGCATATACACCAAAGCTGAGGCAATGCCTGGGTTGTACTTCAAGATCACACTGACCGAGGGCTTTGGCATCTACAGAAGCAGGGACATTCTCTCCAGCTGGCTGTTCCTTCTGGAAGAGCTCTTTGATCTGGGTTAATTGGCCATAGAGCTCATTGCTTTTTTATTGCTGAAAGTATTGCAGGTATCATAAGGTTGTACCAGAGTCTGTTAATACATCCTCCTCCAGTTGAGGAACATTTCAGTCATTTTCAGGTTTTGGTGATGAAAATACAGCTGCTATAAATAATATTCCTAAGCAGGGTTTGTATGAACATAGAGTTTTTTTTTTTTTTTAAGATTTTTATTTATTTGAGAGAGAGAATGAGATAGAGAGAGCATGAGAGGGGGGAGGGGCAGAGGGAGAAGCAGACTCCCTGCCGAGCAGGGAGCCCGATGCGGGACTCGATGCCAGGACTCCGGGATCATAACCTGAGCCGAAGGCAGTCGCCCAACCAACTGAGCCACCCAGGCGCCCATGAACATAGAGTTTTATTTCATTTATAAGATTGTTGGTTCATAGGGTAAATGTATACAGAGCTTTATAGGAAACCAAAGACCTGTTTTCTAAAGTAGGTACACTATTGTCAATTCCCATCAGCCTTTTATAAGACCTACAGTTGCTCCAAAAATTAAATGTAAACTCTAAAAGTATACAACATGTAGCTTCATTTTATTTTTGCTATTGTTTTAATTTTATTTTATTATGTTATGTTAGTCACCATACATTACACCATTACTTTTTGATGTAGTGTTCCATGATTCATTGTTGCGTATAACACCCAGTGCTCCATGCAGTATCTGCCCTCCTTAATACCCATCATCGGGCTAACCCATCCCCCCACACACCCGCCCCTCTAAAACCCTAGTTTGTTATTGGTTTTTATTTACACTTTAAAAATAAATTTACTGGTTGTCACATAGTTTACAAATCTTTGATTAATCAGAGTCTGATTTCATAAAATATAACACTTCACATGGAGTGAATGAGTCTTATAATAGGACACTCTCATATACTAGAAATGCAAAATACATTGTTACTATTTTTGCTTTATATAGCTTTTATCTTTTAGAGAAGTAAAATAAGGGAAAAATGAATTTAATAACTAACAATAATTATTCCATTTTTTACTCTTAATTTCCTTTTGTATTTTAGATTTCTGTTTATTATCATATTATTTATGCCTGAAGACCTCCCTTTATGATTTCTTGTAATTTAGGTCTGCTGAAAATGACTTCTCTCAGTTATTATTTGCCTTAAGAAAGTCTTTATGTCTCATTAATTTTTGAAATATAGATTTTGTAGGTATAGGATTTTAGGTTGAAATACTCTTTTTTTTTTAATTTCATCACTTTTAAGACACCACTTCATTTGTTACTCATCTTTGTTTCAGTCTATTAAGTATTAATTCAATTAAACAGAACTGTAGAGTGTGTTGGGGGGAAGAGGGTAAACTTCCCTATGAAAAACAATAGATAAAGTACTTCACAAGCCATATAAATTTGACAATTACTGTAATCTTTATCTGAGCTATGCAAGGAGGCCTTTCTACTTTCAGATAATACTACATATAATGATGTTGATAGCTATTACATACATTGTTTACCATGTGTTGTTCTAAGCACTTTTTACTTTAACTCAGTTTTTTTTTTGAATTTTTATTTAAATTTTAATTAGTTAACATGCAGTGCAATATTGGTTTCAGGAGTAGAATTCAGTGATTCATCCTTACATGTAACACCCAGTGCTCATCATAACAAGTACCCCTCTTAATATCCACCACCCATCTAGCCCATCCCCCACCCACATCCCTCCATCAACCTTCAGTTTGTTCTCTATTATTAAGAGTATCTTATGGTTTGTTTCCCCTCTCTCTCTCTTTCCTCCCCCCTGATATGTTCATGTTTTGTTTCTTAAATTCCATATATGAGTGAAATCATTGTGGTGTTTGTCTTTCTCTTATTCCCCTTAACATAATACATTCTAGCTCCATCCATGCCACTGCAAATGACAAGATTTCATTCTTTTTGATGGCTGAATAATATTCCATTGCATATATATATGCCACATCTGCTTTATCTATTCATCAGTTTGGCTATTGCTAATAATGCTGCTATAAATATTGGGGTGCTTGTACTCCTTCAAATCTGTGTTTTTGAATCTTTTGGGTAAATATCTAGCAGTGCAAGATATTTGAGGTATCATAGGGTAGTTCTACTTTTAAAGTTTTGAGGAACCTCCATACTGTTTTCCACAGTAGCTGCACCAGTTTGCATTCCCAACAGTGCAGTAGGGTTCCCCTTTCTCCACATCCTCGCCAACACCAGTTGTTTCCTGACTTGTTAATTGGTGAGGTGATATCTCATTGTGGTTTTGATTTGTACTTCCCTGATGATGAGTGATGTTGAGCATCTTTTCATGTGTCTCTTAGCTATCTGGATGTCTTCTTTGGAAAAATGTCTATTCATGTCATCTGCCCATATCTTAACTAGATTATTTGGTGGCCATCATAAAGGCCAGGTACAAAAGACCCACAGCTAATACCATCATCAATGGAGAAAAATTGAGAGCCTCTCCTCTACAGTCAGGAACAAGACAGGGATGTCCACTCTCACCATTACTATTTAATACAGTGCTAGAAATTTTAGCCTCAGCACCCAGACAACAAAAACAAATAAAAGCCATCCAGATAGGCAAGGAAGAAGTACAGCTTTCACTATTTGCAGATGACATGATACTCTATGTAGAAACCCAAAAGACTCCACCACAAAATTGTTAAAACTAATACATGAATTCAGCAAAGTCACAGGATATAAAAATCAATGTACAGAAATCTGTTGCATTTCTATACACCAATAATGACACAGCAGAAAGAGAAATCAAGGAATTGATCCCATTTACAATTGCACTGAAAACCATAAGATGTCTAGGAATAAACATAACCAAAGAGGTAAAAGATCTGTACTCTGAAAACTATAGAACACTGAGAAAGAAATTGAAGAGGACACAAATAAATGGAAAAACATTCCATGCTCATAGACTGGAAGAACAAACTTGTTAAAACGTCTATACTACCCAAAGCAGTCTGCACATTAAATGCTATCCCTATCAAAATACCAACAGCATTTTTCGCAGAGCTACATCAAACAATCTTAAAAGTTGTATGGATCCACAAAAGACACCAAATAGCCAAAGCAACCCTGAAAAAGAAAAGCAAAGCTGGAGGCATCATGATTCCCGACTTCAAGCTATATTACAGAGCTGTAGTCATCAAGACAGTATGGTACTGGCACAAACATACAAAGATCAATGGAACAGAATAGAAAACACAGAAATGGACCCCCAACTATAGTCACTAATCTTTGACAAAGCAAGAAAGAATATCCGGTGGAAAAAAGACAGTCTGTTCAACAAATGGTGTTGGGAAAACTGGACAGCAACATGTGGAAGAATGAAACTGGACCACTTTCTTACACCATACACAAATATAAATTCAAAATGGATAAAAGACTTAAATGTGAGTCCTGAAACCATCAAAATCCTAGAGGAGAACACAGGCAGAAAGCTCTTTGACCTCGGCCATAGCAAATTCTTACTACACATGTCACCAAAGGCAAGGAAAACAAAAGCAAAAATGAATTATTGGGACTTCATCAAAATAAAAAGCTCTGCACAGTGAAGGAAACAACAAAACTAAAAGGCAGCCTACAGAATGGGAGAAGGTATTTGCAAATGAAATATCTGATAAAAGGTAGTATCCAAAATCTATAACAAATGTATCAAACTCAACACTCAAAAAAACAAATAATCCAGTTTAACTCAGTTTAAAACTACCAAAAACTCTCTGAGAGAATGATTATCATCCTGAGTTTACAAATGAAGCAACTGCAAATGAGAGAGATTATGTATCTCACCCACACAAATAAGCTAGTGAAAATCCAAGCAAGAAATTGAAACCAGGCAATTTGGCTCTTGGTCACTTCAAGAACAAAAATGTAGAGGCATTGTTCTTCCAATTTTGAGAAACAGGTATGTGTTACCCATTTAGGCTCCTTCCAAATGCAAGTTGAGTCAGATGGCTTCCCAATGCAGAACGCAGAACAGTTATAAACCCTCTGTCAGAAGGGATCATTTTACATTTGAGATAGTTACTTTCCTTCAGACTTCATAATGAATACTGTACCTGACATTTCCTTCAGAGAACTCACAACCTTGGGAATTCTATGATTCCTCCAAATATCAATAATTAGGCATATTTTATTGATAAATCCCTTCACTAAGCAAGTAAGAATAGTCATTCACAAGAACATGATTTTCTTTTTCTTTTTCCTCCTAGATATCAGTAGCAGGCACTCCATGTAGAAAGAGTATTGATCAAGAATGTGATTTTACAGAATATTGCAATGGAACATCTAGTAATTGTGTTCCTGATACTTATGCATCAAATGGAATGTTGTGCAGGTTGGGAACTGCATATTGTTATAATGGACGATGCCAAACTACTGATAACCAGTGTGCCCAGATATTTGGAGAAGGTATTGCTCTTTCTTATATATTTCTTTTACCTTAAATTTGGATTCCTCTATATGATAAAATATATATCACACAACCCTAGAAGTAGAAGAACTTGAATCTCAAGCTCAATAAGGTTAAGATTAAGGTTGTGGATAGAAAAAGAATGAGAACTACAACTGGGATGGGAACAGTTGAAAATATGTTCCCCCCAATTTTAGAAATGGTAACTTTAAGGACAGGGGTATTAGGGCACGTACTGCATGGAGCACTGGGTATTATACGAAAACAATGAATCATGGATCACCACATCAAAAACTAATGATGTATTGTATGGTGACTAACATAACATAATAAAAGAAAAGAAAAAAAATTGAATTAAGGAAGATGTTTTTAGAGGATAGTAGTATAGTATTGTATAGTATCTCCAGAATAATACTGTACATTCCTCTTCTCATGGTTTGATTTTTGCTTCTTGTACTGAGCAACCTGGGCAAAAATCCATGTTTACCACTCATAATTTACATAGAAATTGGAATGGCAAATCAGTAAATTCTAGAATTTTACTTAAATTTCTTTTACTTCACATCTTCATGATCTAATTTTAATGGCATAAAACAAGAAGTTCAGAGTAAGTTTCACTCAAGTATAATCATATTTCTTAACTGAGGAACTGCTAGGATAACAGTAGTCATAGGCCACTGATCAAAATTCATTTCTATATTTTCTTTTTAAACAGTTTTTCCAAGCAATTCAAATGAGAGTTGTGCATATATGCTTGCTTTTTATGCAGTAACTATTCATAATACCCCAATATGATTTTTTAGAGGGATTAAATGAAATTTGAACAGATCAAAATCACTCAGTGAAATGTATTCAGATCAATCATTTACTAATTGAACAAAAGTAGTATAAGCACCACTTTTCAGTTATTTGCCCAGCAGTAATAAGGTGTATAGTTTATACCAAATGACATGGTATGCAATTTGTATTGTCTTCCTAATTATTTGAAACTTTTCCTTAGTAACAAGTTTCAGATTAGGTGAGTTAACCAACATTTAACCAGAGCTGCAGAGCTATAATCTCCTAAATCACAGATCAGTGGTATTTTCTGTAGGCTGTATTTTCAGGATTCCACTTTTTATTTGGTTGTTTCTTTGCTGTTTTTCTTTTTCAATGCTTACTTGCATTTAATAAAATATTATTTGTCATTGTCACAGTAACTTTAGATCAAGGTTTAATATATTATTTAAAAATAAAATTAAATAACACTCTCTATAACATCCATTAAAGATTGTCCAGGCCATACTCTTTTTTTTCATTAAATATATCTTTGATCCAGAATTGAACTACTTGTCACTTGACATCTTTTTGAGTTCTAATTAAAATAAGGATCTTTAAGTAAGACTTAACCATTAATGTGTATTTCCTCCTCTAATATATGCTTTAGTATCCCACAAAACTTACCCAACTGCGTCAAAATTTGATCTTTTGATGTAGTTCATTCATTCATCCCTCCTTTTTTCATTTATTGAGCTCCTATCTGGGGGAGGCACTTTTTTCTTATTCTTATGTTACCAAAAACTATAAGGCAAAAGGCTGTACTTAAGACAAGAATACACAAAGATGATAGTATTCAACAAGATGAAAATTGTCACATGGCTATTGTACTCATGCAGCTTATGATCAAGAGACAAAGACAGTAAACACATAAATACAAAAGAAATATGAAACCTTTAATTGTACTAAGTGCAGTTAAAGAATGCTGGGGAAAAAAATAAGGTGTAGTGGACAAGGGAAATACTGCCTGCTGTCCTCATATAATCTCCAGCTGTCAGCTCACTCCTCCAGAATTTGTCTTAACTGCAGACACCTCACCCAAAAGCACAAATTCAATAATTAATTGAGATGGGGTATAAAGGCCCGACAATTGTGTTCTAATCAGGCACAAATCAAGCACAATTTGCACTCTGGCAGACAGCTACCCATAGGGTTGGTCAAGTCTTTGTTGGGCTTGCAATTCTGTTTGACTTCTTATCTGTTCTATCCTGCTTTCTCCCTCTCACTTCCAGATATTCTAATCACTAATAAATAGCTTTCACATTATACCTCATCTAGATGCTGGCTTCTGGAAGCTCTAACCATAACAGTTGATTCTGAAAGTGGTATGAAAAAATAGCCTATAAGATCATTTTCAAAATTAAGTTACTGCCAAGCTGTGAATGAGCATGCATCACTGGTGAAAGTTGATAATACCCTCAATGACTGAACTGGGATAGTAAAAGATAATCCATTAGCTGATAAATTGAAATGTATGGGGGAAATGGTAACTTTAAGGACAGGGGTATTAGATGGCTATTACTAAGCAACATTGAAATCTAAGAAAAGATAACAAAAAGGTGTTCATTTAAAATCAAAGTGTATGCTGAATGGGCCCCACTGTTAACTCATAAAGAGGTTTTCATCTCTTAAAATAGGAGATTAGAGAAAGTTAAAGACTTAATTATCAAGTTGAAGGAACTTCAGAAGAGGGTAAATTCTCAGTCAAGTCTGCTTTACCATGATAAAGATTCTGGATAGAAAAAGAATGAGAGGGGCGCCTGGGTGGCTCAGTCATTAAGCGTCTGCCTTCCGCTCAGGTCATGATCCCAGGGTCCTGGGATCGAGCCCCGCATTGGGCTCCCTGCTCGGCGGGAAGCCTGCTTCTCCCTCTCCCACTCCCCCTGCTTGTGTTCCCTCTCTCGCTGTGCCTCTCTCTGTCAAATAAATAAATAAAATCTTAAAAAAAAAAAAAAAAGAAAAAGAATGAGAACTACAACTGGGAGGGGAACAGTTGAAAATATGTTCCCCCCAATTTTAGCCTCCACACTTCTCTGAAACTACTGAATTTATAAAGTGGCACAGCTCTGATCCCTCACACCACCACCTGTGCCCAATTAAGAATGGTATAAGTATGTTCCCATTGTTTAAAGATAATGTGGAAGCCTATCACTCAAAACACAAATTGTATCCCCATTAGGACCTCTCTCCTAACTGTTCTGGACACTAAAGCTGAAAATTGAGTTAAGGCACAGCAAAATAGAGCCAGAATTTGCTGGAACTTATAAGGTAGTAAAGGAAATATACCCCAATGGAGCTGTAGGTCCTAGTCAGCATTTACTGCCAGAATCAAGGGAGTTTACATGAAATTGGATTCTGAGACTGCTTGATCATCAGATTGGATAGGGGAACATGAGATTAGATAATAGAGCTCATTGTTTTGAGAGCACTCTCCCAGGATAAAAGGAATTAACACCCTGACTAGGATCCTAGAATATGATAAAAATTTCTATTAGAATTGTTTCCAGAGGCGTGGAAAAAATGGGATGGCTCACTCCACGAGAAATTTAAATGATGGACTTGCCATGAAATAATGAAGGAAAGAAAGAAAAGTCTCAGGGAAATGGATATACTGTAATGTATATGCTGTAAGTGCAAGCCAAATAGTCCCAACAGGAAGGCCCAATGCCACAGGGAATGTGGTGCTAAGAGGTGTATCAAAATCATTTTAAGTGTTCATGATGGCCTTCTCTGTAGGCCAGGGGTGATAGGAGGAGATGGTATTATAGAAGTAGGCTCACTGATAACAATGGGCATGATTGATAAGGTCTTGAAAAAAATCAAGAGAACAGTGCTTGGCTTCCAGAAACCAGATGGATAATATTATTGTAATAAGCAGCAGGGACAGAGTTGCAGACATGGATACCTAGTCTACAGACAATCAGGAAGATAGATAATAGAATATTACCCAGTTTGTACCATCAAAGGAAATTAAAAAATGGAGGACTAGGGGACTGAGTAGAGTTACATTAATAAATGCCATAATTCCATGTCTAAATTCTGAATCTAAGCCAATTTTCAGAACAAAAACTCATTGACTTAAGAGAGCGTTAGAGTTCCAGAAAGGAAACTACACAACACCTTGGCAAGCATACATGCTAACAATTTCTCTAGCACATTCTCAAATGATCCTCAATCATTTAATTATGTATCTGTTCATGTGGGAAATGAAAATACCCAAGAATTTTGGAAACTAGTGGACAAAGAGTGTGAATTGACATGGATACCCAGAAATGCAGTGTCATCTTGTCTCTCTGTGAGAGTGGGGACTTATGGAGTTAAAGAATAGAGTCCTTGCTAACTTTCAGTGTGCAATGGGTCCACCAGGTCCACAAATCCATTTGGAAATTATTTTTTCGTCCTAGAGGATATCATCAGGTTTGACATATTAATAGTTTGTGCAATCCTATCATTATGTCCTTGGCCTATTTGGCAAGGCCATGGAGAAAGCCTCTCTAACTGTCTCTTTCCAGAGATTAATGGTATTTTTTTTAAAGTAGTCTCCATGACCAGCATGGAGCCCAATGTGGTTTTGAGCTCACAATCCTGAGATTAAGACCTGAGCTGAAACCATGGTCAGGTGCTCAACTGACTGAGCCACCCAGGTGCCCTAAATTAATGCTACCTTTAAAGATCTAAAGGATGCAGAGGTGGTTAACTGTATATCTACATTTAATTACTCAACATGACTCTTGCAGAAACCAGATGGCATCAGAAGATAATAATAATCTATTGCAAATGGAGACAAGTAGTAGATTAAGTAATTGCACCCACTATGCCAGATATGGTGTCTATGCTAGAGCAGAATGACATGGCCTCAGATATGTGGTAGGATTATAGCCACTGATTTGGCAAATATATTCTTTTCCTATTTGAAAAAAGAATTAGAAAGAGTTTGCTTTCACATGGAATGGATAATGGCATTAATGTTGAGTTTTGTTGCAGGGTTATTTTTACTCTCCTGCCCTCAATCATAATGTAGTTGTAGAAATGTAGACATCCTAGAAAATACCACATTGTCTACTCCATCAATGATTTTGTTATAATCCAGCTAAACAAGCAAAGCATCACTAGAATGTTGGAGCATTAAATACAACACATGTTTAGAAATTTGTCATCAGTAAAATTTTTAAGAGTCCAGTGATCAGAGGTATGACCTGACATCCCTTGCAAAATAAAAGCAAACTGTATGTATCTTGCATCTTATTGAACTAAAAATTACAACACCTGGTAGTTCTCTTTGGGATCTGAAGTCAGTATATTCCACATGGGGAAGTACTGCTTCATTTCCCATTTACTAGATGACATGAAATGTTGCTAATGTTGAGTGAGGTGAAAAACAAAAAAGGGCTTTGCAGCATTCCCAAGCTGCAATGCAAGCAGCCATGCATTCTGAATTATAAAACACAGCAGCCCCAATATCAGAAGTGTACCTTGGGAGAAAAAAAGTGCTATGTGGGGCTTATACCAAGCCTCTTTGGGATAATGACTGGGCAGTTCTCTGGACTTCTGGAGGAAAATTGTGCCATCTAAACTGGAGAACTATAGCACTTTGACAAAAAAACTCTGGTCACACTAGTGACCCCTGTACAGCTAAAGAATCTGACTTTCAGACAACAAATACCCATGTGTTCAGAACTGTACAGCCTAAGCTCAATTATGTCAGATATACTAAGTTAAGTGATCAGACAGATAGAAGTCATTCATTCACCTGGATTAAAAGCACAGGCAAAAAGAGAGGGCAGAAAAAAAAAATCCATAAGCAGGAAATCCAAAACAGTCACCTTTCTCCCCTATGCATCTCCCTCAGCTCACACTTATGGATACATGGAATTTCATCATGACCAATTACACAAGAAGAACATGCCTAGGCTTATTTTATAAGTGTGTTGGCTCAGTCACTGGTTATAAGTGGGGGTGGGGGGAAATTAGCCATATTGCAACCTCATTTTGGAGGATGCCTTGAAAGATATTGACCATCTGGTCATCTGTTTTTTGTGGAAGGAGAAATGGCCAGAGGTAGATTATAGATATACAAATGAACAATGACAAAGGGCCTAGTTTGTTGGTGGGGAGCCTGGATGTGGAAAGACCAGAAGATTAGAGGCAAGAGTTCTGGGATAGAAATATGTGGGTAGATACATGGAGATAAAAAATAATGTGAAAAACAATGAATCATGGAATACTACATCAAAAGCTAATGATGTAATGTATGGTGATTAACATAATAAAATAAAATTTAAAAAGAAAGAAAGAAAGAAAAGAAAAGAAAAGTAATGTGAAGATCTTTGTATTAATCTACCAGGTTAGCACCCACCAACAAGCACCCACCATTGAAGAGACACAGAACAATGAAATAAGCATAATAATTTGGCTAATCTACATCAGCTAGCAACCATCATTGTCCACCCCAATGCCTATAGAATGGACACATTTCTGGACTTTCTCGATTTTTTTTTTTTACTACTACCTCTGAAATAACTGATTCTATCCTGAGTTTAGTTTATCTTTTTCTTGAGTACCTTTACCTTCTGGTCAAATACAGCCAAAAGTAACCAAGACAGATTCTGTTTCCCTACTTCTTTGCCTAAGACAACAAGTTTATTAAGGCTATTATCTCCCTTTCAATCATTGAGAAGAGAGTTTCTCCAAGTGTTTCACCCTCATGTAGCATGAATTACTCTTCTTTATCCAATGATAATAATTTTCTTATCACCTACTACCAGCCTTCATTGACAATGCCACATATTTTAGGCATATTTTACAGGAGAACTCCACTTTTGAGTACCAATTTATGTGTTTAATGAAATGGAAACAGCTCTAAATATCTCAGATTTACATATACAAAACAACTATTGCTGCTACTCCATATGATACCCAGATGGACAAATGAACCTCTACTTAAAACATTATCCGCCATCAGAGAAAAAAAGAGAATATAACACTTCTTCTATTCACAAGTCCCACAAGACTTTCTGCCCATAAGTGACATTTCATTAAGAAGGTCAAATTACAAGGTCAAGCTTAATATTCAGTGGATGAGGCAGTATGCATTTCCACAGGGAAGGGTAGCAAATTATTTTTAATAATTTAATTCTACTACAATTGATATAATTCTTTTCTGTTTTCTGTTAGATAATTATTTCTTTCTACTTGCATTGACAGGATACACACAGAAAAAAAGAATGACTTTTTTCATGATATTTTGTTTATGCAATAGAGTTTCACTGGCTTTTTATGAACAAAAATTTAATTTGGAGTCAGAATAATAATTTAACAGTCATCTTTGCATTTTTAGGTGCTCAAGGTGCTCCATTTGCCTGTTTCAAAGGAATCAATTCTCACATTGATAAATTTGGAAACTGTGGTTTTAAAAATTCACAACCATTACCTTGTGATCAGAAGTATGTACATAGAAAAAAATTGTTTTGTTGAGTCATGAAAATTATAGATTGCTTGTCAAGAGACACTAAAGAGTAATGGACAGTAAATTGTATATCAGGAGAATATTTTCAAATAACATTATATATAATGTTCTTCAATGTAATTCAGTTTTCTTTTTCCCTATTTTTTTCCCGGATATATTCTAATAATGAGACTAAACCAAAAAAACAAAACAAAACAAAACAAAAGGAAAAAAAAAGGCTAATGCTTATTACCAAAGTTATGAAGTGGGCACAAACTGCCAAAAATCAGAAACTTGTGCACTACATTGATAATTAAAACTGAGTTTTTTAATTAAGTTAATAAATGATAATAATCCTAAAGCAAGTGCTTTGACTTTTAAGACATGAAAGTATTGAGAGGAATAAGTTTCCTTTTTGTTTTTGTTGTTTGTTTCCAAAATACTGATATGTAAAGCATGGCAGAGGACTGAATTGGGAGTACTGGAATATTTTTAAGGGATTTATGAAATCCAATAAAGGAGGGCTTAATCCATAACAAATACTTCCTGAATTTCATGGAAGTATTGAAAACAAAAGAATCAAAAATAATAATAACAACAGATAGGAGGTTGACCAAGATGGCAACATAGGAGGGTTTGGGATTTTACTCCTATCAGAGACACACTGAATGTTCATATACACATGGAACAATTTCTTTTAAAAGAAATTCAGAAGATACCTGAGACTCCTACACATTGAATAAATGAGAAAATACTCACACTGAAGCAGGTAGATACACACTCTCTCTGTAAACCCCACCACTGGCCCAGCACCATGCAGTTGGAAGGGAAATCCCAACTGCCAGCTTCTTCCTGAGGAGTAAAGGATTTGGACCCCACATTTAGTGTCCCAACATTTAAGACACCTCCATGTCTTAAAAAGGAAAGAAAAAGAATGAAGATTGCTTAAGGAACTTAGGCGACACCATTAAAGAGAATATTATACACATTATAAGAGTAACAGAATGAAAAGAGAGTGTGAAAAGGACAGAAAATTTATTCAAAGAAATAATGAGTGAAAATTTCCTAACCTGGGGGAAAGAAACAGATATTCAGATATAGGAAGCCCAGGGGGGAAGCAAAAAGATGAATCCAAAAACCCCAAAGCAAGATATATTAAAATTAAATTGTCAGAGATTAAAAACAAAAGAATCTTAAAAACATCAAGAGAAAAATAACTTGATATATACAAGAAAACACCATGAAACTATCAGTGGATTTTTCAGCAGAAATCTGCATGCCAGAAGAGAGTGAGATGTTAGAAAGATTTTTCCAGACAAAGAGAAGCTGAAGTTCATCACAAGACCAGCCTCACAAGAAATGCTAAAAGTGGTTCTTCAAGGGGGCACCTGGGTGGCTCAGTCATTAAGCGTCTGCCTTTGGCTCAGGTCATGGTCCCAGGGTCCTGGGATCAAGCCCTGCATCAGGCTCCACGGGAAGCCTGCTTCTCCCTCTCCCACTCCCCCTGCTAGTGTTCCCTCTCTCACTGTGTCTCTCTCTGTCAAATAAATAAAATCTTTTAAAAAAAAAGTGGTTCTTCAAGCCAAGATGAAAGGACACTAATTAGAAAAAGAAAACATATGAAAGAATAAAATCCACAGGAAATAGCAAATAAATAGTTAAAATCAGAATACCCTAATGTGGTAATAGTGGGGGGTAAATCACTCACAACTCTAGTTAAAGATTAAAAGACAAAAGAATTAAAGGAGGAGGAGCAAGATGGCAGAGGAGTAGGAGACCTGGATTTTGTCTGGTCCCAGGAATTCAGCTGGATAAGGATCAAACCATTCTGAACACCTACGAACTCAACAGGAGATTGAAGAAAAGAATAGCAACAACTCTCTGAACAGAAAAGCGACCACTTTCTGGAAGGTAGGATGTGCGGAGAAGTGAATCTGAGGCAATATTTGGGAAGATAGATGGTGGGGGAGGGGGCCTCTGATGGCCGCTTCTGGCAAGTGATAGAGCCCCGGGAGCACAAATTCAGAACTTTTAGAAGTCAACTCTGCTGAGAGACTTTGCTCCAGTGGCTAAGCAGGGGGGTGGGGTGAGGGGGGTGGGGAGTGGAACCCTCGCAGGGACAGTGTGGCTTCAGGCCCCTCAGGGTCACAGAAAGACCCGGGGTGCCTGAGTGCAGCAGAGCTCCCATGTATTGGAGCGGGGAAGCCAGTTGCAGAGACGGAGCCAGGGCACAGGCTCTCAGCTCGGGGTTGCCATAAACTGTAATCTGTGGCACAGTCAGGCCACTGCTCAGCAGGGACTCAACAAGCGGCAGATCCTTGGAGACTTCCCTTCCTCCCCTGGGAGGAGTGGCACAGGAGCCCACCGCAGGGATCTGCTGGGTTTGGAGACTCCACACCGAGTGGGGTGCCAGAGATGGAAACCCTCTGTCACAGGCCAGGTGAGCACGGAGTGCTGCCGAAGACTGGGGAGATGGGAGTGATTGACTGCTTTTCTCTGGGGGCGCACTGAGGAGCGGGGCCCCGAGTTCTCGGCTCCTCCGGGGCAGAGATTGGGAGGCCAACATTTTCACTATCGTCCTCCAAATCTGTACCAAATACTGGCAGGGAATAAAAGCTCCCAAGAGCAAACCCGAGCAGATTACTTAGCCCAGACCCGGCAAGGGTGGGGCAAATCCGCCTCCAGCAAAGACATTTGAGAACCACAGCAACAGGCCCCTCCCCCAGAAGATCAACAAGAAGAGCCAGCCAAAACCAAGTTTACCAATCAATGAAAACGGCAGAACTCCAGAGCTAGGGGAATACTGTACATAGAATCCATGGCTTTTTTACCATGATTCTTTAGTCTTTCAAAGTTAATTTTTTTTACTGTTTTTTTTTTGTTTTGAAATTTTCTTTTTCCCTTTTTCAACCAACATCTTATCAATACCCTTTTAAAAAAATTCTTTTTTATTTTTCATTTTTAGAGTCATATTCTATCCCTTCATAGTAGTTACCCATATTTTTGGCATATATATATAAGTTGTACTCTCTTTAAAATTTTGGGATACAGTTGCTTCTAACAGATCAAAATATACCCTAAATTTCTAGTATATGGTTTTGTTCTAGTCTCTGGCCTGATCACATTCTCTCCCCCTTTTTTTTTTTAACCCTCTTCTTTCTTTTTTCAACCAACTTCTTATCTATCAATTCCTTTTATAAAATATTTTATAATTTTCATCTTTACAGTCATAGTCCATCCCTTCATCATATCATCCCTTATTCTTGTACATATATAAGTTTTTCTTTTTTTAAAATTTTGGGAGACACTTTCTTCTAACACCAAAATATGCCCAAAATCTAGTGTGTGGCACTGATCTATGCACCAGCCAGATTATATTTGATCATATTCTGTTTTTTTTTCTTTTGTTTTGTTTTTGTTTGTTTTTTCTTTTTCTTTTTTCTTTCTTTCCCTTTCTTTTCCCTCAGTTTCAGGTCTTTTCTCATTTGTTTACTGTATATTTTCTGGGGACATTTTTACCCTGTTAGCACTTTGTTCTCTCATTCATCTATTCTCCTCTGGACAACATGATAAGATGGAAAAAATCACCTCAACAAAAAAACAAGAGGCAGTACCGACTGCTAGGGACCTAATCAATATGGACATTAGTAAGATGTCAGAACTAGAGTTCAGAATGACGATTTTAAAGATACTAGCTGGGCTGGAAAAAGCATGGAAGTTATTAGAGAAACCCTTTTGGGACAAATAAAAGAACTAAAATCTAAGCAAGTCAAAATCAAAAAGGCTACTAATGAGGTGCAATCAAAAATGGAGGCTCTAACTGCTAGGATAAATGAGGCAAAAGAGAGAATCAGTGATATAGAAGACCAAATGGTGGAAAAAGAGAAACGAGAAAAAGAGAGATAAACAACTACTGGATCACGGGGGCAGAATTCGAGAGATAAGTGATACCATAGATGAAACAACATTAGAATAATTGGGATCCGAAAAGAAGAAGAAAGAGAGAGAGGGGCAGAAGGTATATTGGAGCAAATTATAGCAGAGAACTTCCCTAATTTGGGGAAGGAAACAGGCATCAAAATCCAGGACGCACAGAGAACCCCTCTCAAAATCAATAAAAATAGGTCAACACCCTGATATCTAATACTAAAACTTGTGATTCTGAGACAAAGAGAAAATCCTGAAAGCAGCTCCAGAGAAGAGATATGTAACCTACAATGGTAGAAACATTAGATTGGCAACAGACCTATCCACAGAGACCTGGCAGGCCAGAAAGGACTGGCAGGATATATTCAGAGCACTAAATGAGAAAAATATGCAGCCAAGAATACTCTATCCAGCTAGGCTGTCATTGAAAATTGAAGGAGAAATAAAAAGCTTCCAGGACAAACAAAAACTAAAGGAATTTGCAAACACAAAACCAGCCCTACAAGAAATCTTGGAAGGGGTCCTCTAGGCAAAAAGAGAGCCTAAAAAAAAAAAAAAAAAAAAAAAAGAGAGAGAGCCTAAAAGCAACATAGACCAGAAAGGAACACAGACAATATACCGTAACAGTCACCTTACAGGCAATACAATGGCACTAAATTCCTATCTTTCAATAGTTACCCTGAATGTAAATGGGCTAAATGGCCCAATCAAAAGACACAGGCTATCAGACTGGATTAAAAAACAAGACCCTTCGATATGCTGTCTGCAAGAGACTCATTTTAGACCCAAAGACACCCCCAGATTGAAAGTGAGGGGGTGGAAAACCATTTACCATGTTAATGGACACCAAAAGAAAGCTGGAGTGGCAATCCTTATATTAGACAAATTAGATATTAACCGAAGACTGTAATAAGAGATGAGGAAGGACACTATATCCTACTTAAAGGATCTATCCAACAAGAAGATCTAACAATTGTAAATATCTATGCCCCTAACATGGGAGCAGCCAATTATATAAACCAATTAATAACAAAAGCAAAGAAACACATCGACAACAATACAATAATAGTGGGGGACTTCAACACCCTCCCTCGCTGAAAAGGACAGATCGTCTAAGCAAAAGATCAACAAGGAAATAAAGACTTTAAATGACACACGGACCAAATGGACTTCACAGATATATTCAGAACATTCCATCCCAAAGCAATGGAATACACATTCTTCTCTAGTGCCCATGGAACATTCTCCAGAATAGATCCCATCCTAGGTCACAAATCAGGTCTCAACCAGTACCAAAAGACTGGGATCATTCCCTGCATATATTCAGACCACAATGCTTTGAAACTAGAACTCAATTACAAGAGGAAAGTTGGAAAGAACTAAAATACATGGAGGCTAAAGAGCATCGAACTAAAGAATGAATGGATCAACCAGGAAATTAAAGAAGAATTTAAAAAACTCAAAACCAATGAAAATGAAAACACAACTATTTAAAATCTTTGGGATGCAACAAAGGCAGTCCTAAGAGGAAATTATATAGCAATACAAGCCTTTCTCAAGAAACAAGAAAGGTCTCAAATACACAATGTAACCCTACACCTGAAGGAGCTGGAGAAAGAACAGCAAATAAAGCCTAAACCCAGCAGGAGAAGAGAAATAATAAAGATCAGAGCAGAAATCAATGAAATAGAAACCAAAAGAACAGTAGAACAGATCAACGAAACTAGGAGCTTGTTCTTTGAATGATTTAACAAGATTGATAAACCCCTGGCCAGACTTATCAAAAAGAAAAGAGAAATGACCCAAATAAATGAAATCATGAATGAAAGAGGAGAGATCATAACCAACACCAAAGAAATACAAACAACTATAAGAACATACTAAGAGCAAGTATATGCCAGCAAATTAGATAATATGGAAGAAATGGATGCATTCCTAGAGATGTATCAATTACCAAAACTGAACCAGGAAGAAATAGAAAACCTGAACAGACCTATAACCACTAAGGAAATTGAAGCAGTCATCAAAAATCTCCCAAAAAACAAAAGCCCAGGGCCAGATGGCTTCCCAGGGGAATTCTACCAAACATTTCAAGAAGAATTAATACCTATTCTTCCGTAACTGTTCCAAAAAATAAAAATGGAAGGAAAACTTCCAAACTCGTTTTGTGAGGCCAGCATTACCTTGATCCCAAAACCAGACAAAGACCCCATCAAAAAGGAGAATTACAGACCAATATCCCTGATGAACATGGATGCAAAAATGCTCACCAAAATACTAACCAATAGGATCCAACTGTACATTAAAAGGATTATTCACCATGACCAAGTGGGATTTATCCCTGGGATGCAAGCTTAGTTCAACATCCGCAAATCAATCAATGTGATAAAATACATTAATAGAAGAAGGAACAAGAATCATATGATCCTCTCAATAGATGCAGAAAAAGCATTTAAAAAAGTATAGCATCGTTTCTTGATCAAAACTCGTCAGAGTATAGGGATAGAGGGTACATAACTTAATATCATTAAACCCATCTATGAGAAAACCACAGCGAATATCATTCTCAATGGGGAAAAACTGAGAGCTTTTCCCCTAAGGTCAGGAACAGGGCAGGGATGTCCACTATCACCACTGCTATTCAACATAGTATTAGAAGTCCTAGCCACAGCAATCAGGCAACAAAAAGAAATAAAATGCATCCAAATCGGCAAAGAAGAAGTCAAACTCTCACTCTTTGCAGATGATATGATTCTTTATGTGGAAAACCCAAAAGACTCCACCCTAAAACTGCTAGAACTCATACAGGAATTCAGTAAAGTGGCAGGATAGAAAATCCTTGCACTGAAATCAGTGGCATTCCTATACACCAACAACAAGACCAAAGAAAGAGAAATTAAGGAGTCGATCCCATTTACAATTGCACCGAAAACCATAAGATACCTAGGAATAAATCTAACCAAAGAGGCAAAGAATCTGTACTCAGAAAACTATAAAATACTCATGAAAGAAATTGAGGAAGACACAAAGAAATAGAAATATGTTCCATGCTCATGGATTGGAAGAACAAATATTGTGAAGATGTTAATGCTACTTAGAGCAATCTACACATTCAATGCAATCCCCATCAAAATATCATCCACTTTTTTCAAAGAAATGGAACAAATAATCCTGAAAGTTGTATGGAACCAGAAAAGACCCTGAATAGCCAGAAGAATGTTGAAAAAGAAAAGCAAAGCTGGTGGCATCACAATTCTGGACTTCCAGCTCTATTACAAAGCTGTCATCATCAAGACAGTATGGTACTTGCACAAAAACAGACACTTACATCAATGGAACAGAATAGAGAGCTCAGAAATGGACCCTCAACTCTATGGTCAACTAATCTTTGACAAAGCAGGAAAGAATGTCCAATGGAAAAAAGACAGTCTCTTCAACAAATGGTGTTGGGAAAATTGGACAGCCACATGCAGAAGAATGAAACTGGACCATTTCCTTACACCACACACAAAAATAGACTCAAAGTGGTTGAAAGACCTCAATGTGAGACAGGAGTCCATCAAAATCCTAAAGGACAACACAGGCAGCAACCTCTTTGACCTGAGCCACAGCAACTTCTTCTTAGAAACATCACCAAAGGCAAGGGAAGCAAGGGCAAAAATGAACTATGGGGACTTCATCAAGATAAAAAGCTTTTGCAAAGCGAAAGAAACAGTCAACAAAACCAAAAGACAACCAACAGAATGGGAGAAGATATTTGCAAATGACATATCAGATAAAGGGCTAGTATCCAAAATTTATAAAGAACTTATGAAACTCAACACCCAAAGAACAAATGATCCAATCAAGAAATGGGCAGAAGACATGAACAGACATTTTTCCAAAGAAGACATCCAAATGGCCAACAGACTCATGAAAAAGTGCTCAACATCGCTCAGCATCAGGGAAATCCAAATCAAAGCCCCAAGGAGATACCACCTCACACCAGTCAGAATGGCTAAAAATAACAAGTCAAGAACGGACAGATGTTGGTGGGGATGCGGAGAATGGGGAACCCTCCTACACTGTTGGTGGGAATGCAAGCTGGTGCAGCCACTCTGGAAAACAGTATGGAGGTTCCTCAAAAAGTTGAAGCTAGAGCTACCATATGATCCAGCAATTGCACTACTGGGTATTTACCCCAAAGATACAAATGTAGGGATCCTAAGGGGTATGTGCACCCCGATGTTTATAGCAGCAATGTCCACAATAGCCGAACTGTGGAAAGAGCCAAGATGTCCATTGACAGATGAATGGATAAAGAAGAAGTGGTATATATATATACAATGGAATATTATGTAGCCATCAAAAAGAATTAAATCTTGCCATTTGCAATGACATAGATGGAACTGGAGGGTATTACGCTGAGCGAAATAAGTCAATCAGAGAAAGACATGTATCATATGATCTCATTGATATGAGGATTTCCTAATCTCAGGGAACAAACTGAGGGTTGCTGCAGTGGTGGGGGGTGGGAGGGATAGAGTTGCTGGATGATAGACACTGGGGAGGGTATGTGCTATGGTGAGCGCTGTGAATTGTGTAAGACTGTTGAATCACAGACCTGTACCTCTGAAACAAATAATACATTATATGTTAAAATGAAAAAAAAGGAAAAAGAAGAAGAAGAAGATAGCAGGAGGGGAGAATGAAGGGCGGGAAATCGGAGGGGGAGACCAACCATGAGAGACTATGGACTCTCAAAAACAAACTGAGGGTTTTAGAGGGGAGGGGGGTAGGTGGATGGGCTAACCTGGTGATGGGTATTAAGGAGGGCACGTTCTGAATGGAGCACTGGGTGTTATATGCAAACAATGAATCACGGAACACTACATAAAAAACTAATGATGTAATGTATGGTCATTAACATAACATGATAATAAAAAATATAAAATAAAAAAAGACAAACGAATTAAAAATGACTATAACTACCACAAGTTGTTAATTTATAAATGATGTAAAAAAAATTACACGTTGGGAGCTCAAAAATATAAATGTGCAGGAGAAGTAAAATTGTAGAGCTTTTGTGTGTGTTCAGTTTTTATCAGCTAAAATTAATTGTTATAAATATAAGCTGATTTTTTGTAAGCCTCATGGAAAACAGAAAGCAAAAACAAAGTAGATGCCCATAAGATAAAAAAGAATTGTATGGAATCAAAGCATAAAGCTACAGAAAATCAAATCAAATCACAGAGGGAAACAGCAAGAGAGGAACAAAGGAATTACAAAAGAACCAAAAAACAATTTACAAAATAGCAATAGTAAGTCCCTATCTATCAGACAATATTTGAAATATAAATAGACTATGTTCTCCAAACAAAATACACAGAATGGCTAAATGGATAATAAAACAAGACCCAACAGGCGTGCCTGGTGGCTCACTTGGTTAAGTCAAACAGAGAAAGACAAATATCATATGGTTTCACTTATTTGTGGAACATAAGGAATAGTATGGAGAACATTAGGAGAAGGAAGGAAAAAATGAAGGGGGGGCCAATCAGAGGGAGAGACGAACCATGAGAAACTATGGACTCTGGGAAACAAACTGAGGGTTTTAGAGAGGAGAAGGGTGGAGCGTTGTGTGAGCATGGTGATGAGTATTAAGGAGGTCACGTATTGCATGGAGCACTGTGTGATATATGCAACCAGTGAATCATAGAACACTACATCAAAAACTAATGATGTACTGTATGGTGACATACATAACATAACCTAATAAAAAAAAATCTGCCTTTAGATTAGGTCATGATACCAGTCTCTCTGCTCAGCTGGGAGTCTGCGTCTCCCTCTGCCCCTCCCTCTTCTTGTGCTCTCTTTCTCTCTCAAATAAATAAATAAAATCTTAAAAAAAAAAAAGACCCAGCAATATGCTGCCTACAAGAGACTGCAGCTTTACAACACACAGAGTGAAAGTGAAAATTGGAAAAAGGTAACCCATGCAAAATGCAAATAAAAACAAAACAAAACAAACAAAAAACCAAGAGAAAAGGCACAGATAACTATACTTATATCACACAAAAAGACTTTAAGCCAAAGACTATAACAAGAGACAAACAAGTCATTATATAATGATAAAGGGATCAATTCATCAAGGCAATGTAACAGTAAATAGTTATGTACCAAACTTAGGAGCACCAAAGTATATAAAGCAAATATCAATAGATTGAAAGGAGAAATATACAACAATACAATAATGGTAGGGGACTTCAATACCCCACTTTCAACAATGGATAGATCATCCAGACAGAAAATCAGTAAGGAAATATCAACCTTAAACTACACATTGGACCTGATGGACTTACAGACATTTATTGAACATTCCTTCCAGCAGCAGCAGAGTACATTCTTCGTAAGTGCACATAGACTTTCTTCAGGAGAGCATGTTTGGCCACAGAAAAGTCAATAAATATAAGAAGATGTAAACAATATCAAACATCTATTCCAACTGCAATGGTATGAAACTAGAAATTAATTACAAGAAGAAAACTGGAAAATAGGGGCACCTGGGTGGCTCAGTTATTAAGCGTCTGCCTTCGGCTCAGGTCATGATCCCAGGGTCCTGGGATCCAGCCCTGCATTGGGCTCCCTGCTCCACTGGAAGCCTGCTTCTCCCTTTCCTACTCCCCTTGCTTGTGTTCCCTCTCTCGCTGTCTCTCTCTCTGTCGAATAAATAAATAAATAATCTAAAAATCTAAAAAAAGAAAACTGGAAAATTCACAAATTTGTGTGGAACAAACAACATGCTACTGAACAACCAATGAGTCATCAAAGAAATAAGAAGTCAAAATAAAGAAGATGTGGTATATATATACACAATGGAATATTATGCAGCCATCAAAAGGAATGAGATCTTGCCATTTGCAACAACGCGGATGGAACTGGAGGGTCTTATGCTGAGTGAAATAAGTCAATCAGAGAAAGACATGTATCATATGATCTCACTGATATGAGGAATTCTTAGTCTCAGCAAACAAACTGAGGGTTGCTGGAGTGGTGGGGGGTGGGAGGGATGGGGTGGCTGAGTGATAGACCCTGGGGAGGGTATGTGCTATGGTGAGCGCTGTGAATTGTGCAAGACTGTTGAATCACAAATCTGTACCTCTGAAACAAATAATGCAATATATGTTAAGGGGAAAAAAAAGAAAAAGAAGATAGCAGGAGGGGAAGAATGAAGCCGGGGGTGGAATCGGAGAGGGAGACGAACCATGAGAGACAATGGACTCTGAAAAACAAACTGAGGGTTCTAGAGGGGAGGGGGGGTGGGAGGAAGGATGGGTTAGCCTGGTGATGGGTATTAAAGAGGGCACATTCTGCATGGGGCACTGTGTGTTATGCACAAACAATGAATCATGGAACAGCATCAAAAACTAACGATGTAATGTATGGTGATTAGCATAACAATAAAAATTTTTAAAAAATACCTTGAAAAAATGAAAATGTATACACAACATACCAGAATGTTTGATGTAGCAAAGCAGCTGTAAGAAGGAAGTTTATTGTGATAAATCTCTACATTAAATAGAAGAAAGATCTGAAATAAACAACCTAAATTACACCTCAAATACTAGAAAAAGAAGAATAACTGATGTATAACTTGAGTGGAAGAAAGAAAATAGCATAGAGTGGAAAGAAATGAGACTAAAAAGTCAATAGAAAAGACCAATGATTCTGACAGTTGATGTTTTAAAAAGGTAAATAAAATCATCCAACCACTAGCTAGATCTACTAAGAAAAAAGAAATATGACTCAAATAGCTAGAATTAGAAATGAAAGAGAAGACATTATAACTGACATCAGAGAAGCAAAAAGAATCATAAGAAATAACTATGAACAGTTTTATGCCCCAAAATTGGACAAGGTAGAAGAAATGGATAAATAACGTAGACACATACAATCTACCAACTGAATCATGAATGAATAAAAAAATCTTAACTAACCAAAACAAATGAGATTGAATCATTAATCAAAAACCTCCCCAAAAACAAAATTCCAGACCCAGATGGCTCCATTAGTGAGTTCTAACAAGCATTTAAATAATTAATAACAATCCTTTTCAAAATCTTGTAAAAATCAGAAGAGGGAAAAACCCTTCTGAAATCATTTTACAAGGCTAGTATTACTCTAATAACAAAGCCCCACTGGCAAGGATATTATAAGAAGAGAAATAATAGACCAATACCCCTGATGAACATAGATGCAAAAATCCTCAAGAAATTTTAGAAAATTAATTAAAGAGTCCATTAAAAGGGGGATGGCTGGGTGACTCAGTTGGTTGAGCACCCAACCCTTGATTTCAGCTCGGGTCATGATCTCAGGATTGTGAAATTGAATTGGGGCTCAATCAGCATGGAGCCTTCTTAAGATTCTCTCTCTGCCCCTCCACTCTTGTGAGCTCTCTCTCTAAAAAAAAAGAAAAAAAAATTACATTAAAAAGATCATACATCATGATGAAGTGACATTTATTCCAGTGATGCAGGGATGATTCACCCTCCACAAATCAATCACTATGATACACCACATTAACAAAATAAAGTACAAAAATAATGTGATTATCTTAATAGGTACAGAAAAATCATTTGACAAAATTCAACATCATTTTATTATAAAAACATATTTGTATAGAAGGATTGTACGTCAACATTATAAAAGTCATATATGACAAGCCCACAGCTAACATCATACTTAATGGTGGTAGCTCAAAATTTTTCCTCCAAGACCAAGAACAAGACAAGGATGAATTCTCTTATTACTTCTATTCAAAATAATACTGCAAGTACCAGCCAAAGCAATTAGGCAAAAAGAAAAAATAAAAGGCATCCAAATAAGAAAGAAAGAAGTAAAACTGTCTGTTGTAGATGATATAATCTTACATGTGGGAAACCACAAAAATGTTAGAGCTAGTAAACAAATTCAGTAAAGTTTCAGGACACAATTTCAATATACAAAAATTAGTTGCATTTCTATACACTGATAATGAACTATTGGAAAAAGAAATTAATAACCCCTTTTATAACATCATAAAGAATAAAATACTTAGAAATGAATTTATCCAAGGAAGTGAAAGATATATATATATATATATATATATATATATATATTGAAAACTATAAGAAATTGATAAAATAAATTGAAGAACCCACAATAAATATAAAGATATTCTCTGTGATGGATTGGAAGAATTAATATTGTTAAAATATCTGTACTACCCAAAGCTATCTACAGATTCAATGTAATCCCTATCAAAATTCTAATGTCATTTTTTACAGAAATAGAAAAAAAATTTAAATTATATGAAACCAAAAAGACCCCAAAGAGCCAGAGCAATATTGAGAATGAAAAATAAGGCATCACACTTCCTGATTTCAAAGTGTATCAAAAAACTATAGTTATTAAAAAAAACTATAATAATTAAAAGAGTATGATATTGGCATAAAGACTGACACATATTAATGGAACAGAATAGACAGCCTAAAAATAAATACATGCACACACAATTGATTAATTTTCAACAAAGGGACCAAGATTATACAATGGATAAATGATAGTCTGTTCAATAAATCATGTTGGGAAAATTAGATTGTATCTCATACCATACACAAATATCAACTAAAGTGGAAAAAAGACTTGAATTTAAGATATGAATCTGTAAAACTCCTAGAGGAAAATATCCATAATAATTTCCTTAACAGTGGTCTTGGCAATGAATTTTTACTGTCACTGAAAGCAAAGGCAGCAAAAGAAAAATTACACAAGTAGGAGTACAACAAACTAAAAAGCTTCAACTTAGCAAATGAAATCATCCACAAAAGGAAAATGCAAACTATGGAATGGAAGAAAATCTTTGCAAACCAAGTATCTGATAAGGAGTAATATTTAAAATATGCAAGAAATCTTCCAACTCTTCCATTTTTTTTAATGGACAAAGGACTGGAACAAACATTTTTCCAAGGATATGTGAATGGCCAACAAGTACATGAGAAGGTATTCAGCATCACTAAATCATCAAGGAAATGCATATCAAAACTACAATAAAATATCAAATCACATCTGTTAGGATGACTATCATAAAAAGACAATGGATAACACCAGCAAAGATGTGGAGAAAAGGGAACCCTCATATAGTGTTTATGGGAATTTAAACTGGTACAGCCATTATGAAAAATAATTTGGAGTTTCCTCAGTAAATTAAAAATAGAACCACCTTATGATCTAGCAATCTCACTTCTAACTGTATAACCAAAAGAAATGAAATCAGTTATTTTGAGGAGATTTAATTACAGCATTATTCATAATAGCCAAGGTATGGAAAAAATCTACATGTCCAGCAATAGATAAATGGATCAGAAAAGTGCTATGTATACAATGAAATATTGTTCAGCTTTAAAAAGAAGGAAATCTTGTCATCTGTGACAACATGGTTGAACCTGGACATCTGTATGCTAAGTGAAAGGAGCAAAAGACAAATACTAAATAGTATCACTTTTATGTGGAATAAAAAAAAATTAAACTCATATAAACAGAGAGTAGAAAAATAGTTGCCAGTGAGAAATAGAGATAAGTTAATAAAAGGATACCAGTTTTCAGTTTTAAGATGAATAAAGTCCAAGGATCTGATGTATAATATGGTGACTATAATTGATAACATTGTATTATATAATTGAAATTTGGTAAGAGAGTAGAACTTAAATGTTCTCACACACAAAAAGGATAAATAAATGAAGTGATAAATGTGTTAATTAAGTTAATGGGGACAATCACAATATATACATATATGAAATCATCACTTTGTACACTTTAAATGTCTTAAAAGTTTGTCAATTTTAACCCAATAAAGCTGGAAAAGTATAGTAACAAATACATTCTGGAGATCTACTACACAACATAGTTACTACAATTAAAAATATGGTATTGTATACTTAAAATTTGCTAAGTGGTAGTAGTTATATTAAGTGTTCTTGCCACAAAATATTTTAAAATAATATAATAATAAATAAAATTATTATTATTATTGTTATTATTCAAAGGCAGGAGGAAACTTTGGGAAGTGGTGGATACGTTTACGTCCTTGATGATGAGTGTGTGTTTATCCCCAAATTCATCACATTGCTTACATTAAATATGTATAGCTTTGTAGATGTTAATTATAACTTAAAGTGGCTTAAAAAGTAGTTATAGATCCAAATTCAAGAACTAAGGGAATGGGGAGAGAATATAAAAACATTCAGGGTCAAGTGATCTAGGGAGAAGCAGGATTTTCCTTAACCTCCAAAGACATGGTCAGGAAAAAATGTAAAATTCTTTGGTAAGCACTACACTCAGCATGCTTATAAAAAAAAAAAAAACTTTGGTTCCTTTATGAAGATTATAAATAGCTGAAGAAACTATCTAGTTGGGTGGGACTAAGAGTATCCACCACTTTGCATCCAACTGAGTTTACTATAAATTAAGTATGACATGTAGAGAATGCAGAATTTCCCACATGCCCCAATGCAAGACTAATAGATCACAAAATAGTGATGAGGGTAGATCTGATAAGAAGACCCATATAATCTCCATAAGACAAGATTTAATCAGTCACCCCTTGTTAGATACAGAGCACCAGTGATCAGGCAGACTGAGTTACACCACAGTAGATGTCAACAAAAATAGGAGGTAGTGATAAACCAGCCATGCCTTATCTCTCTCCCTGATGAACAGAAGGCATGTCAACTACCCTTGGTCTAAGATTATTTGTGAAAGTATGGACAGAAAAGGTAGGAGAAACTCTAGCAAGCAGGACTTATCCAGATTTCATCTGAGATAATCATGATGCATATATTTTCTAAAATAAAATCTCTAACACAATTCACCTGCTTAAGCAGACTGATTCCTTTCCAGAAAAGAAAACCCTGTTAGTTCCAAGAATTCAACCATAAATACAAATTCCAAGAAAAAGGACTTTGGGAGGAAGTGTTTGTAATCAATAGCCTGACTAGAAAGAGACCTACTATGCAAAGCTGGTTTAAGATATATGCCATGGAAAGAGAGTGGAGCCACAACCAAAAGAAGTATCTAGATCTAAGATAGACAACTTATGCTGGGAAGGAGAAAAGCTTGAAAATAGATTTAGATTTTGGCTCCCAATTTCACTTGAATCTTTCCTCATTGTGCCATTAACCTAATCTCTGTGATGTTAAAAGAACCTGAAATGGTCTTTTAGGACAAATGAATAAAATTTTCTAAGAGAAGACTTTTGAAGAAATAATAATGACATACCTGACAAGCACATATCAATAGTTAAGAATAGTTGTTTCCATTGAAAATGAGAATTGATAGATCTGAGTGACTCCAGGAGCAAGAAATGACATAGATTACTTTCCAGGGCATAGTCTAGGAATATTGTAAGCCTTAGAGAAGCCAATATTCTACCCAGTGATAGATTATGAATGGCTAAATAAACTGTTTTGGGATAATGTTTTGTATGCTTGTGGCATAAAGGAGATCTCAAAGTTCCTTAATTCTCAAGAGAGAAGTGCAGAACCACTGGAAGTATCAGCATGTTGGAAAAATCTTGGGATCAAAATGAAGAGTCTGTATACTACAGAGATGTACTGATTAAAGTTCGTGGTAAGGACAATGGACATTAACAGAAGGGGCTCAAAAGATACATAGAGTTAATAAATGCAGCTAGCTACTCTCAGGAAATGTTGGGTAACAAATGACCAGACTGGCCAAGCTATATCAAAGTGGAGGCAGGTGATGAATTTTCCCAAAGAATGTGGTAAACTATGATGAACGTGCTAGGGTCAACTGGAGGCTAGACAAAAAGTTAAGTTCTGAAATAGAAAATGAAGTTATGACTGCAAATTTGAGTTTAGTATACAGTTTTCAATTCAGTTACAGTGCTAATCGATTGGATTGTATTCAGTTGTTTTGCACCATAGGATAATGTTATCTTGGCCTTTTTTTCTGTCAAAGGTTTTATACCATCTATTAAACATAAGTATTATAAGTAATATAACACTTATTTGGAAGTTGGTAACATTAAAAGGCAAAATGATAAGGAATTTTGTTTTTCATTTCAGGGATGTTCTCTGTGGAAAATTAGCTTGTGTTTGGCCACAGAAGAATACTTATAAAAATGATATTCAATCTGCAGTTTATTCATATATTCAAGGGCATGTATGCATATCTATAACTACTGGGTCATCAGTGAGATCAGATGGAAGAGATTATGCCTATGTGGCTGATGGCACTGTTTGTGGTACACAAATGGTAACGAAACATGTTCATTTATATTTAGCTGTGTTAAATTATGTAATTATCAAATACTATATTCCATGATGACTATCACAGTTATACTGAATGGATTTGAACCTGGTGCTGCCAATTATTTCCCATACAATATTGAAAAGATAATTAAACTAGGTCTCAGTTATTCAATGACTTTGCTTTTTGGATGTTATAACCAATCATTGATCCTCATATGAGAAGATATGTATGTCTTTTAAGCACAACATTCCACTAAAATGAGAGGTGATTTTTAATTAGATCTTTGAATTCTAACAAATTTTAATCATAGAATTCTGAGCTTCCAGTTTTTCCTGCTTCACAAAGAAACATAACTGAGCTTTTATATTTCTTAAACCATCGGTTTACATTTATAATCAAAGTATAATTGTGAGAGGTTTAGAAGAACCAAACAAGAAGTCTATACCAGGAAAGCATGGTTACAGTGATACACAAGCTTACGTCCATATGCGTATATACATACATATGAGCATTTGCACTTATATGGTCATAAAATAAAGGGAGAACAAAGATGGTTCAGAGGCTGTTAGTCAGTTTGGAAGTACAAGTGCACACATTCCAGAAACTATAAGTCATCTCAGATTTAAAGTAGTAATTGTAAATCAGTGTGCTACATAGAAATGACATTCAAACTTACTTGTTGAATTAAAAATAAAACAAAACCTTGAAATGGTGAATCAATTAGCCATTTTTTAAATTTTATACTGTATGTTCATTTATTTTTTGTTGAGGTATGTTTGACACAAATATTAGTTTCAGATGTACAACATAATAATTTGATGTACACATTGTGAGATGATCACCACAATAAGTCTACAGTCCATCACCTACAATATATTATTGACTATATTCCTCATGCTGTGCATTATATCCTCATGACTTATTTTATACCTCTATGCTTGTACTTTTTAATCCTCTTCATCTCTTTTGCCGTACCCAAACCCTTCCCCTCTGACAGCCACCAATCTGTTCTCTGTGACTGTAAGTCTGGGTTTTATTTTGATTGTTTTGATTTTTAGATTCCACAGATAGGTGAAATCATATGGTATTTGTTTTTTCTCTCTCTTATTTCACTTGCATAATACCCTTAAGTTTCATCCACGTTGTCACAAATATCAAGATTTCATTATTTTTGTGGTTAAGTAGTAATGTATTGTAGATATATACCACATCTTCTTTATCCACTCATTTATGGGTGAACATTGGGTTGCTTCCATATCTTGGCTAATGCTGCAATCAACAGAGGGGGGTACATGTACCTTTTTGAATTAGTATTTTTATTTTCTTCAGATAGATATCCAGTAGTGGAATTACTAGATCATATGGTAGTTCTATCTTTAATATTTTGAGGAAACTCCATACTATTTTTCATAGGGTTTTCACGAATTTACATTCCTACAAATAGTGCACAAGATATTCCTTTTCTCCATATCCTCACCAACACTTGTTATTTCTTGTCTTTTTTATTCTAGCCATTCTGACATCTGTACGGTGATAACTCATTGTAGTCTTGATTTGTATTACCCTGATGAGTAATGATGTTGAGCATCTTTCCATGTGCCTGTTAGCCATCTCTATACCTTTTTTGGAAAAATGTATTCAGATTCTTTTTCCATTTTTTAATCAGAATTTTTTCTGTTATTGAGTTATATGAGTTCTTTATATATTTTGATTTGAGCCCCTTAATTAACATATTATTTGGAAATATCTTTTTTCAGTAGGTTGCCTTTTTATTTTTCAGATGGTTTCCTTCACTGTGCAAAAGCTTTTTAGTTTAATGTAGTCCCATTTGTTTATTTCTGCTTTTATTTCTCTTGCCTTTGATGTCAGATTCAAAGAAAAATCTTTAAGACAGTGTCATAGAGTTTACCACCTATGTTTCCTTCTAGGAATTTTATGGTTTCAGATATTACATTCAAGTCTTTAATATATTTTGAGTTAATCTTTGTACATTTTAAGATGGTGGTCCAGTTTTATTCTTTTAAATGTAGCTATTAGTTTTCCTAACACCATATTTTGAAGACATTGTACTTTCCTAATGTATATTTTTGTCTCCTTCATTGTAAATTAATTGACTATATATGCATAGGCTCCCTATTCTGTTCCATTGGTTTATATGCCTATTTTGATTTCTGAACCACACTGTTTTATTTGCTACAGCTCTGTAGTCTAGTTTGAACATGGAAAATGTGGTATCTCCAGCCTTGTTATTCTTTTTGAGGATTGTTTTGTCAGTTCACTGTCTTCTGTGAATTCATACAGATTTTAAAATTATTTTTGTTTTCATTTTGGTGATGAATGCCTTTGGAGATTTGATAGGGATTTCATTTAATCTGCAGATTGCTTTGTGTAGTATTGATATTTTAACAGTATTTATTCTACCACTGCATGAGCACAGAATATCTTTCCATTTATTTGTGTCTTCTTCAATTTCATTCATCAATGTCCTGTAGTTTTTTTTATTATGTTATGTAAATCACCATACATTACATCATTATATTGGATGTAGTGTACCATGATTCATTATTTCCATATAACACCCAGTGCTCCATTCAGTACATGCTTTCTTTAATACCCATCACCAGGCTAACCCATCCCCCCATCCCCCTCTCCTCTAGAACCTTCAGTTTGTTGCTCAGAGTCCATTGTCTCTCATGGTTCATCTCCCCCTCCAATTTCCCCACCTTAATTTTTCCCTTCCTATTAACTTCTTCTGGTTTTTTTTTAACATATAATGTATTAATTGTTTCAGAGGTACAGGTCTGTGATTCAACAGTCTTTTTTTTTTTTTTAAGATTTTATTTATTTGTGAGAGAGGGAACGAGAGACAGCATGAGAGGGAGGAGGGTCAGAGGGAGAAGCAGACTCCCTGCCGAGCAGGGAGCCCGATGCGGCACTCGATCCAGGGACTCCAGGATCATGACCTGAGCCAAAGGCAGTCGCTTAACCAACTGAGCCACTCAGGCGCCCTGATTCAACAGTCTTACACAATTCACAGCGCTCACCATAGCACATGCCCTCCCCAATGTCTATCACGAGCCACCCCATCCCTCCCACCCCCCACCACTCCAGCAACCCTCAGTTTATTTCCTGAGATTAAGAATTCCTCATATCAGTGAGATCATATGATACATGTCTTTCTCTGATTGACTTATTTCGCTCAGCATAATACCTTCCACTTCCATCCACGTCGTTGCAAATGGCAAGATTTCATTCCTTTTGATGGCCGCAGATTATTCCATTGTATATATATACTACATCTTCTTTATCCATTCATCTGTCGATGGACATCTTGGCTTAATATGATTTCAGTTTTCTTGAATTTATTGAGTCTTGTTTCATGCATAACATGTGATCTATCTTGAAGAATATTCCATATGCACTTGAGAAAGATGTTTATTTTGCTCCTTTTGGATGGAATATTCTCTATATATCTTTTAAGTCCATCTGGTCTATGTGATGTTTAATGCTAAGGTTTCCTTTTTTGATTTTCTGCCTGGATGATGGATTCATTGATTTTAGTGGGATGTTAAAGTGTCCTACTCTTATTGTATTCATCAGTTTCTCCTTTTAGTTCTATTAATATTTGCTTTATGTGTTTTGGTGTTTCTATATTGGGTGCATATATATTTATAAACATTACATCTTCTTGCTTGATTGACCCCTTTATCATTCTATAGTGCCTCTCTTTGTCTTTTATTATAGCCTTTGTTTAAAGTCTATTTGTCTGGGGTGGGAGGGATGGGGTGGCTGGGGGATAGACACTGGGGAGGGTATGTGCTATGGTAAGTGCTGTGAATTGTGTAAGACTGATGAATCACAGACTAGTACTCCTGAAACAATACATTAATAAAAAAATAAAAATGTTAATAAAAAAGACTATAATTAATGAGCATTGAGTAACATATGGTTCTGTTGAATCACTATATTGTATAGCTGAAACTAATATAACACTGTATATTAACTATACTGGAATTAAAATAAAAAAATAAAGTCTATTTGTCTGATATGAATATGGCTATACCAGCTTTCTTCTTGTTTCCATTTGCCTAAGCTATCTTTTTCCATTCCTACATTTTCAGTATGTGTGTCCTTACTTCTGAAATAAATCCTTTGTAGGCAATATATAGATGTGTTTTGTTATTTTATCCATTCAGTAACTCTCTGCCTTTTGATTAAAGTTTTTAGACCATTTACATATAATGTAACTATTGATGCATATGTACTTATTCCTATTTCATTCATTGTCTTCTGGCTGTTATTGTAGTTTGTCTCCTTTTCTTTCTCTTCTTTTCCCTTGGTGTTTTGATAACTTTCTTAAGTGTTATGTTTACATTTCTTTCTCATTTTCTTCTGCATGTTTACTATAAATTTTTGCCTTCTGGTTACCATAAGGCAAAATATGTATAGCAACTATATATATATAATATATCCTCCTATGTATAGTAACTTAAATTTTAATACATTCTAAAACTTTAAATTTTTGCTTCCCACATTTTATGTTTTTGGTGTCACATCTTACATCTTTTTTATTGTTATCCCTTAACTAATTATTGCAGATTTAGTTAATTTTACTATTTTTATCTTTTAACATTCATAGTAGCTTTATAACTGTTAATTGACTACCTTTATTAATTTTTTGCAGTGAGATTTTTACTACTGTAGGTTTCCTGTCATTTTAATTTCTGTTATTTCTTTCCACGTTGTTGCAAGTGACAAGATTTCATTTTTTATGGCTGAATAATATTCCATGGTATATATATATACCACATCATCTTTATCTATTCATCAGTTGATGGACACTTGGGCTTTTCAATAGTTTGGCTATTGTAGATAATGCTGCTATAAATATTGGACTGCATTTATCCCTTTGAGTTAGTATTTTTGTGTTCTTTAGGTAAACACCCAATAGTGCAATTGCTGGATCATTTTATTTATTTATTTATTTATTTATTTATTTATTTATTTATTTATTTATTTATTTATTTATTTAAGATTTTATTCATTTTTTGACAGAGAGAGACACAGTGAGAGAGGGAACACAAGCAAGGGGAGTGGGAGAGGGAGAAGCAGGCTTCCCGCGGAGCAAGGAGCCTGATGCAGTGCTCGATCCCAGGACCCTGGGATCATGACCTGAGCCAAAGGCAGACGCATAACGACTGAGCCACCCAGGCACCCCTGCTGGATCATTTTAATTATGATGTGTCTTGGTTAATTGCTTTAGGTTCATCTTATTTTGAACTCTCTGAGTTTCTTAGACCTGGATGTCTGTTTCCTTCCCTTTGTTAGGAAAAATTTCAGTTGTATTCTCAAATAAGTTTTCTGTACCTTGGTCTCTCTGTTCCCCTTCTGGAACACCAATAATGCAAATGTTATTCTGCTTCATGTTGTCTCAAAGGTCTCTTAAGTTTTCTTCTTTTTTTAAAGGTCTTTTTTTTTCTTTTTGCTGTTCTGTCTGGATGAGTTCCATTGCTTTGTCTTCCAGTTTGCTAATCCATTCTTCTGCTTCACCCAATCTGTTGTTAAAACCTCTTGTGAATTTTTTTTTTAGTCATTGTATGCTTCACTCTGTGACTTTTATTTGGTATTCTTACATTTTCTTTTTTGTTGCTGACTTTCTCATTGTGTTCATCCAGTCTTCTCCCAAGTTCAGTGAGCATTTTACAACCATTATTTTGAATCCCTTATCTGGTAGGTTACTTATCTTCATATCATTTAGGACTCTTTTCCTGTGTTTTTTTTTTTTTTCTTGTTCTTTATTTTGGGTTATAGTTCTCTGTTTCCTAATTTTGCTTGACCCTCTGTGTTTATTTCTATGTATTAAATAAAACAGCCACTTCTCTCAATCTTGAAGGGGTGGCTTTTTGTACACGATCAACTTTCTTTTTCAACCTTATCCTAGCTCTTGATTATCTCTCAAACCTTTGTGATTATCTAACCACCTGATTTTTTCTTGATTCATCCCTATTTTTTGAGAGTGTGCCAAGACCTCTCAATATTCAATGAGAGGAATCTCATTTAGCACCTAGTTTCAGGTTGATTGGAAACCAGACCCTTAGGCAAATATGTAAATATGTAAAATATAAACATATATGTACAGTCCTATGGGACTGCAGTTATAATCCCTGCTGGAGGCCAGTCCAGGAAAGCTGGAAGTGTCCTTTTGGTGATAGCTGCAAAAATTGAGGTTGCAGATAAGTGCATATGCTCCTTCCTGTGAGGTCTCTTTGAGCTGTAGTGAGGCCCAGAATGTGTGCAAGGATGGTGTCTCCCTGCTTACATTTCCTGGAGTGGTTCCTTAGCCTCTACATGTGGAAGAAATTTGAAGACTGTCCCTCAGGCTGAAGCTCCATACTTCATAAATAGGCTTTTTCCACAGGAAGACTGGGGTTGTGTTTCAGTCTGTTGTCTGTGTAGTAACCTGGGTGTGGTGAACAACCAAGAACTGCATTTCCAATTTTCACATTCCCATGGAGCTTAGGAATACCAGCCTCCTTGGCCACCAGAGCCAGGTAGATCAAAGGGCATTCCTTGTGTGGATTATCCATGCCTACTAGATTTACATATATAGTTGGAGAGTATAGGGATTAGAGCATGTTTGCTGGCTTAAGAAAGGTAGTGATAATATATCTTAACTGCACATTTCCATAGGTCAGGTTGTAGCTGAGAGTCCTTATCTGTGTGTGTATGCTGGCTTTAGTTTCAGAGTGGGAGAATGCCACAGCCACTTGCTCTCCCCAGCCCCAGCCAGAGAGCAGAGGAGTGTCAGAATTGTCCATGCTCACTGATTTTATCTAGTGAGCATGAGAATGTTCATGTTCACTTGCCCGAGCCAGATAGAGGGAGAGTGCTACAACTGCCTGCACGACCAGACTTCAGTAAGGCAGTAGGATAGTAGTTAAATGATGACCCTTTCTTGTCTTGGCAAGGTGGAGGGAATGTGCTGTATCTGAACTTCCTCCCCGTGCTAACAGGATAGAAGCAGAGTGCAGAAATGGTATCTGCCCATGCCTCTGACTCCAAGGAAGTCTCCTCCACCAGAGACTTTTGAATTAGCAAATGAATCTCCTTCACATATATTCATAATGCTTTTCAAACTGCTAGGGGATTTTGTGTTTGTTTTTGTTTGGTTGGTTTTGCTGGATTTTAGCTGAGTGAGACCATATGTAAGCTCTTTAAAAGGGGAATCTCAGGTTTGTAGAGCACTTGGGTCCCTTGGGCATCAGTCTCTTTGGTTTTCTAAGCCATATATTTTGGGGGTTTGTGTTTCCAGCACAGATCCCTAGGGTTGAGATGACTATTGTGGGAGCACCAACCCCTTGCTGCTCCAGGAGAAACACTAGACTGGTGAGATCCATCCTTATTGTGGGATGCCATGGCATGGCAGTTTTTGGTGAGATGATATTTCTGCCTTCCTACCCATTTTGATCTGGTCTTTGTATCCTTTGTTATGGAGAAACAGTTTATCTAGTTTTCAAATCTTTTTCAGAGGTATGATCCATATGTAGCTGTAGAGTTGATGTCTCCATAAAAGGTTGTGGTTTTAGGATATTCATATGCTACCATCTTACAGAAGTCCTAGCTAATTGTTATACCTGGAGCCAGCAATCCTATTCCCTTGGGGAAACTGCTTGTTGTGGTAGACAGCTTCTAAAATGTTTCCAATGATCCCACTTCCTGTTATTCACTCCTTTTTGTAATCTCCTTCCTTTGTATTTGGGCTGGATATAGTGGCTTGTTTCTAACAAATGGATTATGGCAAACATTATAGGATGTCATTTACAAGATTAGGTTAAAAAAGAGTGACTTCTGTTGTGCATGCACTCTCTCTTGCCTTCTCAGATTGCTTGCTTTGCTGAAACAAGCTACCATGATGGAGAATCGCACATGGAAAAGCAATCGTGGTCAGTGAAGCAGTGAGACTCTCAATTTAACAGCCTGTAAGAAACTGAATTCTGCCAAAAACCACATGAGCAAGCTCTGAAGAGAATATTTACAAGTCAGACTTTCAGATGAGACAGGAATCCCAGATGATACCTTGATAATAGCTTTATCAGAGACTGGAGAACCCAGCTAATATATATTTAGATTCCTGACCTGCAGAAACTCTGATATATGTGTGTTATTTAATGCTATTAATTCAGTGGGTAATATGTTATACAGCAATATATAAGTGATAGAGATTTGGGCACCTACAAATATATGGTGCAGTTGTATCAAATAAAATGTAGGTGTGACTATAGAAACAGGAAGTTTGTGGGTGCTAGAAGAATATTGAAAACCATGATAGAAATGAAGCAACTTTTAAAGGAACCTCCATATTGTTTTCCACAGTGGCTGTACCAGTTTACATTCCCACCAACACTACATGAGTATTTCTTTTTCTCCACATCCTAAACAACACCTGTTGTTTCTTATGTTGTTGATTTTAGACATTCTGACAGGTGTGAGGTGATATCTCATTGTAGTTTTGATTTGCATTTCCCTGATGATAAGTGATGTTGAGCATCTTTTCATGTGTCTGTTGACCGTCTGTGTGTCTTCTATGGAGAAATCTCTGTTCATGTCTTCTGCCCATTTTTAAATTAGATTATTTCTTTTTTGGGTGTTGAGTTATATCAGTTCCTTATAAATTTTGGATACTAACCCTTTATTGGATATGTCATTTGCAAATATCTTCTCCCTTTCTGTGGGCTGCCTTGTAGTTTTGTTGATTATTCTCTTTACTGTGCAGAAGCTTTTAATTTTGATGTAGTACCAATGGTTTATTTTTTGCCTTTGTTTCCCCTTGCCTCAGGAGACATATCTAGAAAGAAGTTGCTATGGCTAATGTCAAAGTTATTGGTTGTCTTCTCTTCTAAGATTTTTATGGGTTTCACTTTGAATTTATTTTGGTGTGTGGTGTAAGAAAGTGGTCCAGTTTCATTCTTTTGAATGTTGCTGTCCAGTTTTCCCAACACCACTTACTTAAGAAACTGTCTTTTTCCCACTGGATATTCTTTCCTGCTTTGTCAAAAATTGATTGACCAGGGCGCCTGGGTGGCTCAGTTGGTTAAGCGACTGCCTTCGGCTCAGGTCATGATCCTGGAGTCCAGGGATTGAGTCCCGCATCGGGCTCCCTGCTCAGCGGGGAGTCTGCTTCTCCCTCTGACCTTCCTCCTTCTCATGCTGTCTCTCATTCTCTCTCTCTCAAATAAATAAATAAAATCTTTAAAAAAAATTGATTGACCATATAATTGTGGGTTTCTTTCTGGATTTTCTATGCTGTTCCATTGATCTATGTGTCTATTTTTGTGCCACTACTATACTGCTTTGATTACTATAGTTTGTAATATAACTTGAAGTCTGGAATTGTGATGCCTCCCGGTTTGCTTTTCTTTTTCAAGATCACTTTGACTATTCAGGGTCTTTTGTGGTTCCAAATAAATTTTAGGATTGTTTGATCTAGCTCTGTGAAAAATACTGTTGGTATTTTGATAGGGATTGCATTAAATGTGTAGATTGCTTTGGGTAATATAAACATTTTAACAATATATGTGTTTTCAATCCATGAGCATGGAATGTCTTTACATTTTTTTGTGTCGTCTTCAATTTCTTTCATCGGTGTTTTATAGTTTTCAGAGTATAGGTCCTTCACCTCTTTGATACCCCTAGGTATCACCTTAAGATACCCCTAGGTATCACCTTAAGACACCCTTAGGTATCTTACTGTTTTGGGTGCAATTGTACATGGGATCAATTCCTTAATTTCTCTTTATGTTGTTTCATATATATATAATAGATAGATGATAGATGATAGATAGATGATAGATATAGATAGATAGATGATAGATAGATGATAGATAGATGATAGATAGATAGATAGATAGATAGATAGATAGATAGATAGATAGAT